>NC_143579.1:139875658-140186283 GCF_048544385.1 Mastigoproctus giganteus | reverse complement strand
TCTTGCTTCTGGATAAGACACTTTATTTTCTACTTTGTATTTGTTTTCCCAATATCCACATTTCGCATGTCTTCGAAAAAGCAGGGTGATTTCCGTGACAGTTTGGACAGAGTGGTGTAGAGGAGGTGCAGTTTGCTTGATTGCAGAGCGGACAGATGGGATCACTGCCTCGTTGCTTGAGAGTGTCCATATTGCTGACAGTTGTAACACCTTATTGGATTCGGTATATGTGGTTGGATTTTGCAATTTAAATATCCTTCTTTAACTGAGTGGGGAAGAGAAGTATTGTTAAAGGTGAGAATAACTGATTGGGTTGGAGTGAGAATGCCATCTTTCTTCATCATTATCCTCCTAACATGTATCACTTGTTGTTCTGTTAGCTCACGCAGTAACTCTTCCTCTGAAGCAGTCTAAAGGTCCCATTCAGTAATAACACCTTTCAGTGTATTCAGGGAATTATGTGGGGTAATTTCAACTGGCAGTCATGAAAAAGTTTTTGTTTTTAGCAATTTCTCAGATTGATGACTTAGTGAGGTTTCTACTAAGAGATCACCTGATTGTAATCATTTTATCATTTTTGGTGATCCAACCATGGACTCTATAGTCTTCTGAACTAAGAATGGGGATAATTTCCCAATGGGTTGTGTTGATAACAAATGTATCACCAAAAAGAAAGGAACAGTAGGCTGAGAGCTGTTAATTTTCATTCTCTTAGCCTGAGACATGTTAAGTTGTAAGTCATCAGATTTATTGGAGTTAACTTTCTCCAATCTTGTGTTGTTAGTTTAGTCCATTTTAAACTTCTTTTAGTCCTGGGTGGTGTCTTTTCACCCAGGTCCAGCCCCGCCACGGGGAGACAGGAGGAGTGCCACCAAGTGAATAAAATAAAGCGAAGGTTAGTACACAGAAAAATTAAGAGGTTACTTTCCTTTCTGAAACTTCTTCCTTATGCTTTAAGAAAGAAAACTCTTATTATATATTTGAATAATGGAAGAAAAAACTTGTGAACTCAAAAGGGAAAAACTTATCTTTCTAATATAATCGCAGTAGAAGTCGCAGGGAAGATCACTTGGCACCTGGGGCCCCCGGCTTGTTGGGGGGGGGGGGGGGGAACCTTGCTATCCATGTCTGAGACCAACTAACTGAGCCATGGAGTAGTAGTAGCATGTGATGCAAGAAAGCAAGTGTATGAGCTTATGCAGCATCAGCCAAAAAAAAAAAAAAAAAAAAAAAATCACACCATTCCCTCCAAATGCCTGTCCAGTTCCTCCTTAAATTTATTCAACCTATCAACTTCCACAACGACAGATGGAAGTTTGTTCCAGCAATTAACCACCCACTGGCTAAAGGCAAATTTCCGCACATCTATTCTACATCTGTCCTTTCTTAATTTGAATTTATGCTCCCTTAGGTTCATGATCTGAACAAGATTACGAATCTAAAAGAAAGAGTGAAAAAAAAGCTTATAAAAGTTCCTTGCATCAGTGACGGGATTTGAACCCAGATCTTTTCTACCCAGTGCGGGGAGAAAAGTGATTATAACCAATGTGCAGACTGGGCAATTGTATACAGGAGGATTTTCTTTTATTTCCAAATATGAAAAAAAAAAAAAAAAAAAAAATTTTAAAAATTAAGAAATGTATCTGGCAGATTCCACATTAGGAGTGGAAAGTTAGGTAAAATAAAATAACATTGATAAGAAATACTTATTTTTTGTTCATTTTATTTAATGATAGTATTATTTTACCATTTTAAAATTGATTTAATTAATAAAAAAATTAGTGTTAAGATGATGTTTTAAGATTTTATACCTGAAAATGTGAGGAAGGATGGCTGTGAATAATTTGTAAACTTAGGGAAAGCAAGGAGTCTTAATTCATATGATCTGTAGAAAATTATGAATTTTGCAGTATTAATATTAGTAAGGCAAAATGATGTAAGGAGTAGACTTTTTCTTCATCAGTCTAATAAAAATAATAATAAAATAAAACAGTATTTTTTCTATTCCTACAAGGTACCCATCCAATTCTGTTTTAAATCTAGAATTTAGCCAGATTCACTGCCCCTATCACATTGGGAAGCAACTTCAACAACTTGCTACACATAGATGAACTTTATGGGATCCAATTTTCTGTTATTCCCTGAGATTTTATAGTTGTGCTGCTGGTTTTTGTCTCACCTACAAGAAGAATATACCCTCCTCATTCATTTTAAAAACTTTCAGCGTTTTATCTGCCTAAATCAGACTACCCCTCCCTCAGATGCCTAGTTGTCAAACTAAGTCCACACCTAAGCAGTTCTTCATGTGTGTGTGTGTGCATTGATTAGGTGCAGTCTCCAGACATAAATACAATAATAATCTAACCACTGTCTTGTATATCCAATGAATAGCTGATGAATTAGAAATTCATTTTCCAGAATTGAAAGTCAGATGGAATATCATTATTTGAACTGGTTATGTTATTTTTTTTTTATGATATCTAGAAGGAAAAAAATAATAGATTTTATTGTGTTACCATTATAATAATATTAATGCAAATTATAATAAATAAAATGCAAGTTTAAAACTATTAAAATACATTTTTTATTGAATTGCCTTACATTTAAATCTTATAAATAAAAAGCAATTTTACTTCTCAATTTTCATTCCATTTATTGTTTATATAATAGCACTATACCACTATAAAAATAAAAGATGCAATGCTATTGTTACTTTGAATTACATCATATCGATTTGAAAAGGGAGCCAAAGAGGGGCTTGCAAGGAACAGCACCACATGCTCTCACTGAAGATGAAAATGAAATGCAGTCAATTAAACAGCTTCACCTTTCTGCTGTACCAATAGCTGTTCCTTGGATAGTACCACCCTCATTTTGGAACAGTCAATATTAGTTTGTCATGTATTAACAATTAATTATTTGTCTATTTTCTAACATAAATTTAAATTTTTAAATGAATTACTGTCAACTATAGAGTGATCCCAGTGGGGGGTCAAAATGTATGGTTTAAACAAATTGTAGAGTATGCAGGGAAGTGTTATTTATCATCATAAAAACATTCAGTTTGAGCACAAACCTGCACAATTTGGCAAGCTTGATTTCATACTTCTGTAAAGAACCGCTTGTAGCATGATCTTGTGAATTTTAAGTCAAGAAGTAATATAAGTCAAGAATTACATAATATGAAATATTAAAATAGCATTCAGTATTGGTGTTTTTAAAAAGAACATTTCTTCAAAGGAAAGAGGATGGCAATGTTCATCCCAAGCACTCAACTCTACAATTTTTATTTATACAAAAAATATATGCATAATTAAAGTATTTCTACCATTAAATGATATTCAGATAAGAGATGTAATTGTGTTTATATCACATGTGAAGAAAAAAAAAAGTAAGATTTTTATATTTATAGAATATACTATAATCTTTAATTTCAAGTCAAAAAAAATTATGCTGTCCTTTAATTATCAGTTCAAACAGCATTTTTTCTAGTCATTTTTATCATCATCTTTGAATAGCCCATAAAAGGAAGAGTATTTAGTTAAGGCCCTTACTTAAAAACCCTAGCACCAACTGCTCATATACTTGCAAATTTTAAGCTGGAAATTACCACTGATTCGGGGCTTGCATGCTGTTACTGTAATCACAAATCATGGCAGCAGATCACAAAACTAGCTGAATTTTCAGTTCCAAACAAAGTACTGTTACCATCATGCTGTACACCATAGTCCAGAGGTCCCATTCTGTTAATATAATAACAGTGTCTGGTGGCATCCAGAGATGGAGGCAAAACGGTGGATGAAGGTCTAGCAATATTTGACAAAAGAGATTTGATAAGAAATTTATGGTTTATCATGGCGAGTATTTGTCCATTGTGATGCTCCATTTGTTGTAAGTTGCCGAAGCTGCTTCAAAACAGTTTCTTGTAATTTCTTTTTATCACGTTCATTCTTTTTCAATGATGGAAAGAGTTTCTTCTTTTTATCTGCTTCACGTATTCTGAGGAGAGAGAGAGAAAGAAAAAAATTAAAAGTTACAAGAAACTGCATATATTTAGTTATAATGATACAGTCGACAAATTTTACACTCATCTGTTTCCTTAGATATACAGATAAGATATGATGAACAAGATGAAAGAATATGTAAGCTCCTCCCACAAAGAAAATTTCAAGAAATTATTGCTATACTTATTATTAACAGACAGGAATCACCAAACTAAGTACATCAGTAGAGAAATTATAATTTCTACCATGTTATATACATTGAGTGATCACTGAATTATAACCACCCATATAAAAACTGAATGCGACCTGTTGACCACATGAAGTACGAGAGTGCGGAGTTAGTCAACCTACGTAGCATAGATAAGGTGTCAGTGGTTCAGTAGATAGTCAAATTCCGAACGTGATGGGTAAAAGGAAGGATTTATCGGACTTTGATAAAGGACAGATTGTGGGTGCTCGACGAGTTGGTGCCTTGATTTCCCAAACAGCTGAACTGGTGGGGTGTTCGAGAGCCACTGTAGTTAAAGTGTACCAGGACCGACGTCAAAATGGTCAAATAATGACCCGACAGCAAAATTGCAAAGGTCAGCGAAAGGTTGATGTTAGAGGTGAGCACCAGGTCCAATGACTTGTACAGGTGAACAAGCGCAGCACTGTTGAAGATTTGACTACCCAATACATGGGCCAACCCGGAACGATATCTGGCATGACCATGCATCGCACAACTCGCTCGCTCACACGCACGTATGGGCTTACCAGCAGACGACCCCTACAGTATCCTCTCCTAACCAAGGTTCATTGTTGTAAAAGACTCGCCTGGTGCAAAGAGGAAGCAAGTTGGATGTTAGAAGACTGGAAGAAGGTGTGCTGGTCGGATTAGTCACATTATTTACTCCACACCATGGATGGTCGTGTACAGATTTGGCATCAACAACATGAGGCTCTTGATCCATCATGCATGGTATGAAAAGTGCAGGCCGGTGGAGGCGGTTGTATGGTGTGGGGCATGTTTCACTGGCAAGAACTTGGATTCCTAGTGCATGTGGAACAACGTATCAGTGGTCTCCGCTATCGTCAACTGCTTGCTGACTTGTGTTACACTTTTTCCCTAACGACGATGGTGCCGTCCAAGATGACAATGTGCCGAACCATTGGGCACTTGTGCAGGAATGGTTTGAGGAACACAGTTCTGACCTCCACCATATCGATTGGCCTCTGAACTCTTCTGATATCAATCCCATAGAGCACTTATGGGACACTATGAAAAGGCTTATCAGGCATCTGGATACACCAATCACCTCCATACTTGCATTGCTGACCACATTACACACAGCTTGGTTGGCCATACCTGCCGAACACTTTCGACTTCTTGTTGAATCAATGCCACGTCGGATAGCCGCTGTACTGAGGGCAAAAAGAGGACATACGAAGTATTAGGGAGGTGGTCATAATTCAGTGATCACTCAGTGTATATATTTTTTCATGGTTTTGAACATGGCTAAACAGCACAAATATAGGGTAAGAGCAGACAGCAGACTTACTATAATCCTATCCTGCTATACATGCCACTTACTTTCCAAAAAAAAAAAAAAATAATAGAAACTGCATTTTATGGAATGCACATTTTCACATAACAGTCAGGGATGGGCTCCACAAAGGCTATAAATACTTATCCCATGTTCAAGACATTATTCTCAATACATATTAAAAATCAAAAGTTATTAAATAAAACATATATGAGCAATATTGTTTCATTTTTGATGGAGAGTTTTTATTAAGAATGAAATGCAAGGTCAGTTGCCTGGCATGCTTTTAATTCTTCTAAAATAAATCTGTAACCACTCAATTCATCAAATTTTCTTAGAGGCAACTGAATTGATAATTCAGTTTACCTTGTCCATTTCATCTGATTGTAGACTTTCTCATCATAATCTTCACAATCATCTATCTGCAGATTATTTCCACTCTCATCATACCTTTCCTTCTGACTAACTTGCAACATACAGATACTACATGCATAATATCTGAATCTGGGAAAGCTTTTATCACACTCAGGCTTGGACAAGCATGGCTCCACTGTATCTTCCCTATTCATCCTAAATACATTGTATATTGTGCAGTGAAACTCATCATACTCCTATTTCTGGGTGACACCAAGTTTCCATTAGTCCTATTATATCACAGTTAGTTGTTCAAACTTGAATATCCCTGTTGAAAGCTGAATGATAAACTTCTGAAAACTGGTGTATAACTGAAACCTTCACATCTATCCTAAAATGCACAAAAAGAGAAAGAAAAAAAAAAAAAAAAAAGCAGCACGCACAACTCATTATTTATTATTATTTTCTTTTTTTTAAATTTGAATTGTTACCGAGTTTTTCTTTGATATGTATTTTACATAATCATTTCAAGAAAAAATCAATTAGTTATCACGCAAACAGGAAAAAATATAGCAAATGTTGCTGCTAAGTTAGGAAGTTGGAAGTATTCAGAGCTGCAGAAAAAAAAAAACATATTCAATTGCATAATTGATTTTTTTTTTTTTTTTTTTTTTTTGTGACAACTGTAGGGTGGGTAAGGGTTGCTGTTTCACACCAGGAATGCTCTCGTGGTGGTCCTCCATGTGGTGCAGATTAGCTCTCAGATGACTTCCTAAGAGTTTGGGTAACTGTGAGCTACAGTATTAACTGTAGGTGCCTCTGTAGCCAGGTGGGCAGGAGCAGCAGTGCATAGCACATGCTTCTTGATTAGTAAACCCTCCGTATTTTGTGGTCACGGTTCGAGCCCGTGACCACCAAATACGGAGGATGCGGAAAGGTGAGGGAATGACCACCGCATATCTCCTTAGCAAAAAGGCCTTAGTTGCTAATGCTCCTAAAAACCAAATAATAATTAGCTCCCAGTTACCCAAGCCACCGACTGCTAAGAATTATCATATATATAGAAGCAGTAAACATTCTCTGCTCCTGATCACCTGTTGGTAAGAAAAGTTTGCTACGCTTTGCTTTTACTCCACAAATATCATAGTTACCAATTTTTTCACATTCAAAAAGCTAGTGATCAAGCATTTTGGAAGCAAGTGAAAAAAGCAATTTTTCATAAATTCCACACGGTACTAGAAATTTAATTTTAAACTGGCAAAATACACATTTAATATTAAAATAAAGCCATAGGATTGTTTACCAGTATGCTTAGACTCAAGCGTTTAGGGCATAAGCCTCAAGCTGTGGAGGAGTCTAGACTGTGTATAAATATAGTGCAAGCACATCAGAAATACAGCTATATCTGAATAAATCAGAATATTAGTAAAATGCATCATTTTAAGTTATATCTCATATTCTGAATACCTTCACAACAAGCTGCCGTATTACTAATATTCTGATTTATTCAGATATAGCTATGTATTTCTGATGCTCTTGCACTATATTTACCAGTATGCTTTTAAACTTGAGCTTACTTAACATTTGATTGGATACTATGATGTGGTCACAAAGGAACTGAATGCCAAAAATAATTTTAATATCATATATTTGGATTTCAGGAAAGCTTTTGATACTGATGCACATGGAAGACTGCTGTACAAATTGGAGAAGTACGGCTTTAACGGTAAGCTGCTACAATGGATAAAGGGATGGTTGAGTGGGAGACGACAGAGATTGGTAATCAATGGACACCGCTCTTCATGAACAAATGTTATTAGTGGAATTTCCCAGGGTTTTTTTTTTCATTTTTGTTTTGTATATTTATCAATGATATTGATGAAGGTATATCAGGTTTAATTTCAAAGTTTGCAGATGATACAAAGATTGGCATGGTTGTTATGGACAGTAAAGACAGTATACTACCCCAACTGAATCTAGATAAGTTGGGCAAATTGGTTGAAAAGTGGCAACAGAATTTTAACATTGACAAATGCAAAGTACTGCATATGGGTAGCAATAACCAAAGAGAAACGTATCAACTGTGTGGCACTACACTCAGGGAAGTGGAAAGTGAAAAAGACCTGGGGGTAATTGTGCAGTCAAATATGAAGTTTGCTGAACAGGGCAGATGGGCTGCCAGGGCAAGTCATGAAGTCTTGTCAGTGATTTATAGGAATTTTGCCGGTAGGGACAGAGAGGTGATTATCCTGTTATACAGGGCAATGGTCAGGCCACACCTAGAGTGCTGTGTACAAGTCTGGAGGCCTTAATTTAGGAAGGATGTAGAGTTGCTAGACAAGTACAAAGAAGTGCAACAAAATTGGTGAGGGGAACAAAGGGGTGCCCTTATCAAAAAAGGCTTAAGTTCTGCAAATTGCAGTGCCTGTAGAGTAGGCACTTGCGTGTTGATATGATTTAGGTGTATAAGGCTTTGAATGGGTTGAGCAAGCTGAATGCTGATGGAATTCTTCCTCTTGCTCAGATTAAGAACATAAGGGGGCACAGATTCAAATTGAGGAAAGACAGTTGTAGAATAGATGTGTGGAAATTTGCCTTTAGCCAGCGGGTAGTTGATTGGTGGAACAGACTTCCATCTTTTGTTGTGGAAGTTGATAGCCTAAATAAATTTAAGGCTGAGCTGGACAAGCATTTGGAACGAATGGAGGGGTGAAATGGGAGGGTTTTTTTTTAGGCTGATGCTGCATAAGCTTGCTTTCTTGCATCGTATGCCTCTACTAATGCTAACAATCAGGAAGCTCAAGATAACCTCTTAAAATGTGTGGCTTAAAAACCAGAAGAAAAATTAACACTGATTTTGCTAATACAGTAAACCCCAGCTATTCACGGGGGTTACGTCCCTGAGAAATGCCGCGAATACTGAGTTATGACTCCCATAGTAATAAAGGGGTTCCGTTCCAAAGTATGAAATATATAAGAAAAACTAGTCTAAAATTTTGTCTATGTATGTATTATATGTACCTTCATAATATGACTATGTACATAGACAGTACACAGTGAAATGCAAGCATATGGCATCGAAATGAAAATAAGAAACAATTTAATATTAAATGTAATATTTATTAGAAATTTCAAACCAACGCCTTCGCTGGTTAAAAAACTTATCCCGCCAGTGCTATCACCAGTTTCTCTAAAGTGTTGATAAAGGTGTTTTGCCTTTTCACGAATGATGAGTGAACTTAACGGAATTTTATTATGAGTTCGGTCTTCCATCCACAGATTTAAAGCTTTTTCCATTTTTTATAAATTAACATCACGAGTAACAGAGCAAATTTTTGAAGCAATTAGCGCATTTTCACGGACACTATGGCGGATTTTTTGATTGATCGTACTGTTGACTCATGATTTTATAATGTTTTGCCACTGAGGAGACACTTTCATCATAAGAAATTTTGTCTAATAACTCAATTTTATTTGCTAATGTCATCACCTTTGATATTTTCTCATTTCTCTTGTTATTCGTAGCCATATTTTTGTACGGGTTAGAAAGAACTTGTCCACAATAAAGTCACTTTCTTCTGCTAACACGCTCGAAAAAGTCTGTTTTACACTGCAAAATGGTAGATTTATCACTTTTGTAAACATAAATTTATAAATTGATAAATTTATTCAATTTATAAGCATATAAATTAAAAGCAAACGACGAAATCTTCCATGACAAGCGCATAACACATACTGAACAAGGATTAGCGAGAAACATCCACGCTCGCGATTTTGTCACCCCCCCACCTACTGAGCACTGTTTTGACCGGGAAAGATAATTTTAGACACGCCCATGTTTTTTTTATGGCGGAAATTTGTTCACGGCGCTTTAAAATTCACGTTTTTTTAGGTTTCATTTTATATTAAATCGGCGACCGCGAATACAGATACCGCGAATAGCGGGGGTTTACTGTACTTATGGACGACAGGATGGGTTTTCACCTGCACGTTTCACATCTTAACGATAAAATAAAGAAGTTTATATGTTCAGTTATAAGAATTTCTAGGCGAGAGTGGGGACTCAGCAAAACTACTATGAGTTTGTATTACAAAACGATCTTTCTACCAGTTATCGCCTATGCTGCTGGCGTGTGGCTGGAGGCTGTGCTTAAGATCAGGACTCAACGTAAGTTAATGTCGCTGCAGAGATCAATGATGCTGACCTATTTGAATGCGCCAAGGACTGTGTCTACGGCTGCGCTACAAGTGATAGCTGGCTTGTTACCTCTGGATTTATACGTGGTATACCGAGGAATGATGTACGCGATGAGGAAGGGTATCCCTGCCCAATATCTAGGGTTGTCTTTAAATCTGACGGCTACAGTTAAGGAGGAGAAACTTCGTATTTGGACTGGTTTGGTTGGAATATGGAGAGCCAGATGGAGTTCTTCCGAGGTGGGAGCGATAACTAGAAAGATTATTCCAGTGGCAGATTTTGCTATCTCTAAGCAAGTGTCGTCGTGGTTTTGCCCCACTATGTATACCAGTTTTCTGCTGACAGGACACGGTTCGATCCGGGATAAATTGCACTCTAGAGGATTGGAGCCAGATCCATGGTGTTCTTGTGGAGCGGTAGAGACTTGGCAACACATACTATTTTCTTGTCCTTACTATAAAGTAGAAAGGCATCTTTTGAAAGAACAAATATCTAATTTTGATGAAGATAATGTGCATACATTGGTGCAAGGAGTTGACAACTTTCAGGCCTTACAGGTGTTCGCAAATACTGTGTTTTCCAGAAGATGTATAATAAGAAACTTTTCAGACATTGAACTGGCCGTATACAACCAGAATCTTCAATGAATGCATCTGGGCTTGGGAACTTCAGACCTGGAAGCCTTTGGTCGGGTCTGGGGTTCCTCGGCATGTACCACTCTAGTGGTTGTTTTTTTTTTTTTTTTTTTTGTTCAGTTCTTGGGTTTGGGTGGCCCAAGTCTGGACAGCTGGCACTCAACAGTATTGCACTTTCTCTGTTGAGTATTGAATTGCACTTTGGCGCTCCAGCTTTTAATATAGTAGCAGGTCCGGCTCCTCGTGCCGGGGACGGGCATCAGATTGTAGTTGAAAAGTCCAGCTGCTTTCTGATGGCAAAGTGACCTGACCTAAACAACATACTACACTCAAAAACATATCTCTCGTATATATACTTTCATTCTTTCCTATACGAAAATCTATTTATTATGCACTAGATTTAGTATATGAACTTAATGTAATTTTCTCCCTCCCTTTTCTTTTCAAAATTAGGTTTTACTCTTCTTATTTCTTAGCTATCTTTTTATTTTTCAGGTCCAATTTACAGATTTTCTGTTGTAAAACTATTTAGGTGGAGATGGGCTTTTGCCTGGGAACCACCCTGACACAGTATACACACACACACACACACACACACACACACACACACACACACACACACACACACACACACACACATGTACTTATGGAGAGCCCCAGGGGCTAATCTTGGGGACTTGACTAAGTGACTTATCAGAAGTGTAATTAGTGAAGTTTGATTTAAATTTCTTTATTGATTTGTTACGTTTCAAGTTTTCTGTTGCACGAAGTGCATAGATTAGCTGACCTACGTTCTCGACGTCTGGGGTGAGCGGTTAGGGGTTCATCCCCCTAACCGGCTAAACGGGTATTGAGTTGGTGGGGCAGAGTGAATTTGGCTAAAATTGTATTTTGTATTGTAAAGTTAAAGTTGTAAATAGTTGGCAATTACAGCCTTTTAATATGTTCGGTAAAAAGTCGAGCGCTGGCTCTCTTTCCAAGAGAAAAGCACATATTGAGAGGAAAGTGGATAGTGATTCAGAAGATTCAGAGAGTGGAAACTCTGAAGTTCAGGAAGAAGTGGAAGAAATAGTTCCTGAAAGGACACCACAGAATACAGCTTCTAAAAAGGAAAAGCAGGAGAATTGGACACCAGAAAAGAAATTAGAAATGATACACAGTATGAAGAAGTTGTTGAACTCCATGATAAAAAGTTCAGGACAAGGACCAGTAGTAACTAGTTTAGAAAAAATAGTGGAGGCACAAGAGAGATTAAGGACTGTCCTATTACAAAGAGAACATCGAGTAACGGGCAATGTAGCAATCAAGATCATGGAAATATGGGATGATCTAGAAATGGTCATAGTAAAGTTGGAGATAGACCTACAAGTGAGTAGGGTTGAAAAGAAAGATACTCAAGAACAAAATAAAAAGGAATATGCTACGGTGGTAAAAGAAAAGTGTGTTGCAAAACCCAGGGTAGCAATTATTACTACCAAGAACAGTAAACATAAATGTAGTGAAGATATTAAAAAGATCTAATTAGAAATGTGAGACCTGAACTACAGAATGTTAAAGTCCAAAATCTAAGAACTGTTCTGGATAATAAGATCGTCCTTGAAGTAGAGTCAGAAAAAGATACAGATATGCTCGCTGATTGTCCAAAGTTTAAAGAACTAAAATTGTGTGTAGAAAAGGTACCGAAGCGAAATCCTAAAGTTTTGATTTACGATGTGGAACTAGATGTGAATAAAGATGAATTGAAAGAACAATTATGGATTAAGAACTTAAAAGATTATGGAGTAAACCAAGAAGTATTCCAAGAAAGTTTCAACGTGATATCTGTGAACAAAGCAAAGAGCAAGAATTTGAATAACTGGATAGTGCAGATAGCAGGTCCTGTCCATAAACAGTTGATCAGAAAAGGAAAAGTGTTCGTTAATTGGTCTGCCTGTCGGGTCCGTGACATTGTCACGGTAACCCAGTGTTACAGATGCATGACTTTTGGCCATATCGCAAAGTCCTGTAAAATGAAAGCGTTCTGCGGACATTGTTCCACCGAAGGACATTCCTATAAAGATTGTGTGAACAAGGAAAAGCCACCTTGTTGTATAAACTGCAAACGTAAAAAACAGACAGCAGAACATAATGCTGTAGACCATACTTGTCCCGAGTATGAAATGGCAATGGCCTTAAATCGAAGAAGAACAGATTATGATTAGAGATAGTGCTGTGCTTGGAGAGAGACTCAGTGTGAGACTACAATTTTTTCGTGATTAAAAATTTTTTTAACCGCCGTACGAGTAGAGGTCTTCCTCCACGAGGAAGGGGCGGTAACTGTGGTCACAATGGATATTTGCTTATCTCTGTGTGACCACAGGCTAAAGACCGATATAATGACATATTTAACCAACAGAAATATTTAGAATAATTTTGGCCTAATAACTATTGCAGTGATGATAAATCACACAAATAAATTTGTAATAAAAACAAAAGATTAAGACTTTTGCGCAGATAGGCAAATTGCCTGGGTGGCGCACTGAAGGTTCTGTTGCTTAAATGGAAATGTACTTATGGAGAGCCAATATGGCGGCCTTAGTGTCCGGACACGTTTTATCGCGCTCCTGATTTTTAATGGAATTTAGTAGTTTAAAATGTGCATATAATTCAAAAAAGTGTTCAAGCTGAAAGAACTTAATCGGAGGATTCCCTAGGTGAGACTATTTTTATATTCTACTGGGAATTTAGTAAACTACCAGCATTTTTATCTGTGTCCTTTGTTGCCAGACCTACAATGGTCACCATGTGGCTGGCGGAAAGGCCATAGAGAGGCACTGATATAAAGCAGTGGCCACGTCGGTAGTTTGCACTTGACTGGGGAGGTTCCCAAACCGTGTTAAAACCGAGCAGGAAGTTTGCTCCACCAAACTGTGCTGGTAACTGCTATATGTTATATTATGTGTGTATTAACTGCTTTATGTGTACATTAAACCAGAAGCAATGAATTCATTGACTCCCCCCCCGTCATAAACTTTGCCTGGCTGACTGTGAACTCCTTACCTATGCATTCCACGGAATTACTAATGGCACTATTGCCTCCGGCGCCCCAGGAAGCCCCTATGAGAAGTAATCCTGCTCTTCTGGCAGCATTTTCACGCTAAGCTATTCCCCCCCCCCCTTAGTGACCGAAGGGGATAGCACAAAACTTCAATAACCACCTGTGTGCCTTCAAATTCAACCACAGATTTGTGGAGGACATCGTCCGACAGCATTTTCAGTGCCCTACCAGATCATCTCAACATACGCCCGATAAACCGAACTGTCCCGGTTAATCCGGAATTCGCTAAATGGAAGGGAAAACAGAAAAAATTATGGAATCCTTGATGCAGTCACAAAGTGACCACCTCGACATTATTGACGAGACAGAAGATATGGAGGTCACCCAATCAGGAGCCTCTCAAGCCAAGCGAAAAAATAAGAGTCTAGAGAGCAGCCCGACCACACAGCATCTCAAAGGGAAACAAACAACAGGAACCACCCCTGAACTACACTCTTCCAGAGGGCTCCGTCTATGAGAAAACATTCATTTTAAAAACGGCCCTTGAAAATATATTCAAAGAGAACCCTAACAGGATCTCCTCCGGACTGAGGTCTCAAATTGTGACAATATTTCACAAAATGGAGACAATTCTCCATGGTACATACTTAAAAAGTGAGAGAATATCTACACGGCTACAAACCTATATGGACTGTGGGGCAAACAAAATGCCACAGCGCGCCCCCACATATGCCCAAGTGCTGAGGAATATACCAAACGAGGCAGAGAAAACAAACAAAGTGGAAATCCAACAAAAGAAAGTATTATTGAAAACCCCAAACATCGTCATACTGAGACCCATCGGAGAAGAGAGACCCTCCAATGAACAAATAAAGCAAAAAGTCATAAACAATCTCAAAGAGGACTTCGAAGACACTAGGATAAAGTCTATCCGGAAAACAAGAAGTCCTGGTATCGTAATTGAGACGGAAAGCAAGGAGGAAGCCGAGGGGATAATAACGAACCCCAAGCTAAATACCCTGGGACTCATGGCAGAGACCCCAAAAAAGAAAGGCCCATCAATAGTTATTTTCAATGTGGACCAAAATCTACAACCACAACAACTCACGGAAGAAATATATAGAAGAAACCTAAAAAGCCACTGACCGAATCAAGAAGGGGCTACACTGCTGACCCCAAAATACAGAACCCAGTCCAAAACATATGGAGGATATAACTGGACAGTTGAGATGACTCCGCCTGCCTGGCAGGTCCTAAAAAACCAAAGCAGGATTTTTGTTGAGTGGAGCTAACTCCATTTTAGAGAGCATGTGGCCATACCGACGTGCTTTAGATGTTGCAAATATGGCCACACCACTCACACCTGTGCCCAAAAGGAACCAACCTGCGGCCACTGCTCAGAGAGGGGACATGATTTTAAGACCTGCCCCCCAACAAAACTAAGGAACCCATCTGCACCAATTGCAAAAGCCTCAGAATGGATCACAACCACTCCATCCGAGACTCAAACTGTCCCACTTACCTCAAGGTAAAAGGCACCTACCAACAAAGAATTGATTATGGGAATACAACATAAAAAATACAATTGCGGCATACTAAAGATACACCAACTAAACGCCCACTGAGCTCGAGCGGTTGTTGAGCAGGTACAACTCCAAGCAGATGAGGATAATGCCGACATTATCATAGTCCTAGAACCGTATACCAATCAGAAACAAGTAAGGGGATACCCGCTCAATTATAAAATTGTTCAACGCAACGAAGACACCCCCTGGGCAGCAGTATTAGTAAGAAATCCAGAGATAACGGTTACAAAGATACCACAACTTTGCACGCCCTGGGCAGCCTGTGCCCATATAATATGCTCCATAGGCAGCTACTACATAATAGCCCTCTACTGTAGGCCTGGAGTAGAAATCGACTTTGTCACAACATATCTACAATCAGTACAGACAACCCTAGCAGGACATAAAATCTTGATTGGAGTGGATGTTAACTGCCGATCACCTGTCTGGCACACAGTGCCAAACCAGACCGCAGGGGAACCTCAAACGGACGGAAACTAGAAGACTTCCTAGCAAATTCAATATTTACAGTCATAAACCAGCCGTTCTGCCTCCCAACGTATTGTAACATGCTATGGGAAGAAACGATAGACATAACTTTAACATCCAGAAATATAGATACAAACGTAACCCACTGGACTGTACAAAACGCGTGGACTACGTCTGACCACCGAACCATCATTTACAGCATACAAAGGAATCAGGCTAGAACAGTCGCCACTAAATACCTGTCAAACAGATTTGCAATCGGGAAAGCAAATTGGGACGCCTACTGCAATTTCTTATCCACCCAAGGGAGACAGTACATGGAGGACTTGGACAGACGGGAGATCGAAGGTGAAAGGATAGACCCCAGCCAGTTCACACAAGATATAACCTGCATAATCACCAATGCAGAGGAAGCATCCATGAAAAGGAAAACTCCGATGACGGAAGCAATGCCATGGTGGACCCCGGAGCTGCAAAGAATGAGAAGACAAGTACAGGATAAAAGAAAGCAGTATCAAAGGGCACGAAGAACATGGCCCCAGGCGGAAGTCGCGGAACTGAGACAACAATATAGACAGATCCGAAACTTTTATACAGAAACTATTAAGAAAAACAAGAAAACATCCTGGGAACGACTTGTCCAAGTAACAGGAAATACTGAACCCTGGGGAGTGGTGTATAAAATCACCACAAACAAACTCCCCAGAGGCGAAGTGATGACCGCAACAAAGACGGCACAAGGAACACTCACTGCAACATGGCAGGACTCAATAAAGAACATACTCAGCAATCTAATCCAAGCCCCACCAGGCATACTAACAGAGGACCAGAAAGCCACCTGCCAAGCAAACAAAGAATACGAGAACCAACAACTAGAACCCCCTTTCACAGCCATAGAACTACAAGAAGCGGTATCACAAACCAGGAACAAAAAGTGCCCTGGCCCCGATCTCATCGAGCCGGAAATGGTCAAGAAAGCAGCGGAGGTTATGCCGGACCTCTTGCTCTGACTGTACAACACCTGTATCAAAGAGGGCCAGTTCCCCACCGCCTGGAGGACGGCCAATCTAAAACTGATCCTCAAAAATCGAAACAGACACCAGGAAAATCCCAATTAATATAGACCCATAGCCTTATTGTCGACACTAAGCAAGCTTTACGAAAGATTATTACATAAAAGGATCCACAACCACTATAATGAGGCAAACCTGAATTCACCCAAGCAATACGGCTTCAAATCGGGATCTTCTACCATAGATGCCGTCCAAGGCCTAATCACCAAAGTGATGCAGTGTACCAAGAAATATTTCCTTGTCATAGCCGTCGACTTTGCTGGGGCGTTCGACACCCTCTGGTGGCCAAGCATCCTTTGCAGGCTCAGGGCAGCGAGAACACCAAGCATTTTGTACAGGAGCATCAAAACTTATCTCTTGGACAGAAACGTCCAAGTAATAACGCTCTACAAGAAGTTGACCTGGCTGGTCCGCAGGGGCTGCCGTCAGGGATCTGTCCTGGGGCCGCTCCTGTGGAATATAGTGTTTGACGAGTTCCTCACCATGGACCTGGGGGAGGTGGAGGTCCAGGCCTTCGCAGACGACCTCGTACTGACGGTCGCGGCAGATTCCAGACAGAACCTTGAAATGCTTGCAAACCAAGCCCTTGAAACCTTGCAGGACTGGGCAAAACTACACACCTTAACAATCTCGCCAATGAAGACGGACTCAGTACTATTGAGAGGGAGGTTAAACCTTAGAAGACCGCCACAAATCAAGCTGGCAGGACAAACAATCAAGCTGTCAACGCAAATTAAATATCTGGGACTGATCATCGATCAGAACTTATCATTTAAACCGCACCTAATCTATCTAAAAGAGAAACTGCAGAAATACACAGCGCTCGTTGCCAGAGTTACACGCAGGGACTGGGGACTAAACAGGAGAACCCTGTCCCTGTATTATAAAGCCATCTTCATCCCGATAATAACATATGGATCTCCCATATGGTACAAGAAAGCAGGAACAGCAGTGAATAAAAGGATACTGGACACGATCCAACGCAACATATTACTAACAATAACAAGAGCATGTAACACGGTTAGTACGAGTGCCCTACAGGTCCTTGCGGGGACCCTACCCTTGGATTTAGAGGTAACCCGCTGCGGACTTATGTATCTACTAGCCAAAGGAACCGAAACCACCTACAATGGTCTTACCATTGACATCACCAATAACAGGAAAAACGAGAAACAAAAAATAGTGGACCACCTCGTACAAATTTGGCAGAGAAGATGGACAGACGTGGAAAAAGGAGCGGTAACAAAAAAATTTATTCCCCAAGTAACCAAGCTGTATCCCAAGGCTCCCGCATGGCTGTACCCAGGCCTAAACACTACTTTTCTACTCACCAGCCACGGGCCTTTCAAGGCCAAATTAAATGCCATGGGCATAATCGAGGAATCACACTGTCTCTGCAGCGAACTAGAAACATGGCATCACGTTATGCATCAGTGTGAAATATACGAAGACATCAGATGTCAAATGATCACGAGAATTAAATACATCCCTAACACCCAGGAACACCATCTCCTGGACACACCAGAATAATTTGCGGCCTTTAGTCGCTTTGCCCAGGACGTCTTCTCCAGAAGAAAACGACAAATAGCCATCCACCAAGGCCAACAGGAGTAATGAAACCAAATATGGACACCAAGGAATACGAGAAACTAAGGACGGGGATATCAACCAATGATGATGACCAAAGAAAGAGGAACACAAGTATGCGGCTTGCCCCATGAGTGACAATGAAGAGAAACAGACGTGAGACAAAGGCCATATTGGAGACCTGAAGAGGGCACTCTAGCCCTCTTCACCTATTATTCCTAACTCCCCGGGAGGAGGGGACGGCCACACGGTCCCCCCTTCTCGCCACCCTTGTTTCCTCTCTGGTGGGGCATGGGCATGCCCCACTGAAACTGGGGCCACCTTCTCTATTGGATCCATACTTCTGCCTTTTCCCCCGTCTTCTGTCTCCCTCCCCTCTATCTTCACGCTAGCGAAGTCCCACACATCAAAATTAATACATCAAAACCGCTATACGCCCAGCATTCAGTCTAAGAAATTCAAGCGATAATATCCCCACGTCAACGCAAATAACAAAAAACACTATTTTATTTTCTTGATGACTATTGGAATATGACACTAAAAGTTTCTTTTTTTTTTTTTTTTTTTTTTTTTTGGTCCTAGCTGCCGAAATCTCAGGAAACTAAGCGGCAGGACCTGCCAGAGTAAACTAAGTCTACGGAGTTCCTGGCCTGCCTCCACGGGGCGTAAGTGGGGCAACGTTGGATCCCAACAGGGGTCCAGCGGCTAAATGGCCAGAAGAACAACGGTACACAACATTACACGATCCAAGATCCATACACTTTTAAATCTCTGGCATTTACAGTGTACTGTAATACATCACAACGTAAACTACGTGGAGATGGGGGGAACCCCTCGTGCCGCTTGACCCTAAAAACACTTACACACTTACTTACACTGTACTTACTAATATAATCATTATTACCAATATCCACAACCTTGTTTTGAAAAAAAAGCATGAGAGAGATTGAAACAAAAGAAAAAAAGAATGATTATTTTTAAAGTAAAACATATAGCCACAAATCTAGTTGACTTCATTCCATTTTATTTGCTACAACTTCTTGCACCTCACATACAGTCAGTCCTCATATGGCACGATAGTTGTGTTCCTAAAAACCCTCGTGCAATGCAAAATTGTGCATTATAAACAACAGGCTCTATGGGAAAAATAGGGTTAGGTGACGGCCACCCATGATTGAACACACATTTGTAATCAAAACATTACCAAACATAATAAATAATTGTAATAAAATACTTACATATTTTATTACGACTATTACGTAATAAAATATTTTCTTCCAATACTTTGTGTCTTAATCTAATGGATTTTATTTACCCTTTGAGTTGTTCCTGCTATGAAAGTTGTTTTTATTTTCTCTGCATTCTTTGTAATTCTCGGTGTTGCCTCATTTAGGCCTGTAGCACGTGCAATATCACATGGTCTTTCATTTTGCTCAAAGCGTTATACGATTTCATATTTTTTCTATATCGTCAGAGGCGGACTGGCCATAAGCCTTACCAGGGAAACCACGGTGGGTCGGAGGCCGGTGTGATTTTGGCCATAAACACTAGTATGAGGCCACTACAACTTTTCCCAGGTAAGAATTTTTGACCCAATTTTATTGATAAACAGTCTGCCTCTGTTTATCAATATTGCTTTTCTTTTCTCTCTGAATCTGTAGTGTGTTCACCAGGATGCTTCCTTTTCACACATTTTTAATTATTTTACTCATTTTTAGGGAATAAAGCACAATTACAAAATGAGGAGGCACGGTTGATACAAATAAACAAAGTTGTGCACGTGTAGCAACTGAATAAACAACACCATAAAGGCAGAGACAACTCTACCTCACTAGCTCAAATTTTACTAAAGCACATTTCTGGGGGATACTACCATAACACGATAAAAACAATTTCCAGTTGCATTCCTGTTAGTGGAATTTGTTATAAACTGGTAGTAAACTCGATCTTATTGCATTTGCAATAATACCGATAGCTGGAATTTTACGTTATGGTGAAATGCGTTTCCCCTTCACTGATATAAAAAACAAATACATTTTCAGAATCTTCTCTTCATTCCTATCGTGTTGCGTTCAGTTGGGATGATTCCAGTCAGACTGCCATTTCTTGTAAACACAAAGGCGAATCGTGAATTCGTGTAGTGTAAACAAGTGTTATACGAGGACTGACTGTACTTTGGATATTTCCCGTTTATGGGTTGTGTAGGTTTTTAAGTGTCTACCTGGCCAGCAAGAAAAAATACCCACTGCAGCAGTGCAATTTTAAGACAACTCATGGCAGAATGTTCCCACATTATCAATACACTGAGTAACAAATTTAGTTTATTAAACCTCCCTCTTTCAAGTATTTGAAACTTAATTTTTGCCATGCTACAAATGGAATGAGGTTACAGCATTTGATGCAAGGAAGAAAGCTTATGCAACACAAGAAAAAAAAAAAACCTATCCATCTCATATTTCCCACTCTTCTAATTGAACTAATTTGTCTAATTCTTCCTTAAGTTTATTTAAACTTAAGGTCCTTGAGATCGTCACAGACATTCTCTCAGATATGCCAGACAAGCTGTACTTGCTACCTGGGAATCTAAAATGCTGATGGAACTGATACTCGGGTGACACTCAAGTCAAGTGGACCCAATTTCGGCGAAGTCCGGACGGTCTGTGACAGCCAAATCCTATGCTTGCACCTTCACGATGGTGGGACTGTTAGTAATCCTGGGTATAACCTCCATGCACAAGTACATGGAGAGTGACCACCCAGGTGTGAACCAACGTAAGCAGGGGTCGAGGTGTAGCGCCCACACTACATGAAGAAACGCTGCCCTTCTATGTTACCAGGCAGTAGTAGGTGGTAGATGACTCTCATCAACTGGTGAAATACCACCACTTTGCTTATTGGATGCTTGAAGTGGCGGAACACATGTTTAGTGTCTAGAGCTAAGTTCCGGTCAACCCTTCGCTATCTATTCCATCATGAAGTAGGACTGTTGACTTGAGGTTATGATGAACATCGTGGCGAGATCCAATATTCCTTACATTTCGAAAGTACAGCTCTAAAACGGTGTTTGCAGGCCAACCACTAGTTAGTACACCGGACCGAACCTATTGGTAACTCTGTGGAGGCTTCCAGATCAGATAGTGTATAATCTTGTTACCTCTACTCTGCCAGATAGTGACTGGAGGGAGTCCGAGTAGTGTGTATGCGGGGAGCATTGTCGAGGTCACGTCATATCAAGGATCTGGGTATATTCTTACCATGTGTACGCTATATCCAAAAATTTCATTACTTCATACAGCATGTCCCACCCACTTTTTCTTACTATTGAATACACCATGAATTGTCAAACTAATAGAGCAAGCTTATCTGCAAAAAGATCTAAACCTCCCAAGCACTTCCTAATTCATTTCACAAATATACATGGTCTCAATGATGTCCATTTCCACTTGCAGTCTACCAAACCCCATGTATTTTTTCTGACAGAATCTCAGCTATTGGTAGATTCAACTACTGCTCATCTCAAATGCCCAAATTATTTGCTGTATGATTCCTTTCGCCTCATTTGTCCGTTCTGATATTCCCTGTCAGAGATCTGCAGATTTACTTAACAAGTACAGGTCAATGTTGTAAAAAAGTTGAGAGTCAGGGTTAAATTTGAAAGTGTCCGCAATTCTGCCCAGACACGATAGGAAGGTGTACATGATGAGAGCCTTGTCAATCAATTCTGCCCTGGAGGGAATGTGCAAGGCTCAAGGGGTAGAATTTTTTTCAGCACGGTCTGTGCTTGTTACAGGAGAGACTGCTTCTACAGGGATGGGATACACTTAAATAGAAAGAGTGCAAAAATATTTGCTGATGCTATCGAAGCAGTGTTAAGTGGGTCGGAAAACTGCTAGCTTGGGGGGGGGTTCACAGACTAAAAGGATAAAAGTAGCCGCAGGCAGAGGTGAAGGTGATTCTTGCACAACTTCTATTAGAATAAGTAGCGACCTGGAGCGAGGGGTGGTGGGGGTTTCAGGGACAGATGGCAGTAATCATCAAACAGGTAGGTATATGGGATGTGTCAAGGTAACTAGGAACAGGTGCATGTATACCAATGCTAGAAGTATAGTAAATAAATTTGATGAATTTGAAGTGTTGGTCAAGACATCAAAAGCAAATATTGTTGAAATATCAGAGACGTCGGGTGACACTGATATTATGAATACAGAATTGGAATTTGGGGAGTACAATGTGTATAGAAAGGATAGACAGGATAGGAAGGGAGAAGATGTCATGCTGTTAATTAAGAAAAACATAAAATAAACAGAAGTGCATTGAGTTGATATAGATGAACAGTGCACTGTTGAGTCAGTTTGGTGTGACATAAGCACTGTGAAAGCAAAAATAAGAGTAGGAGTGTGTTATAGGCCTAATGACTCAAATGAGTACAATGAACAATTGTACAGAGAAATAGAGTGGGCTAGTAAATCAGAATGTCTTATAACGGGGGATTTTAACTTCCCAGATATTGACTGGTATTTGTGGATTGGTCACTCACACTAGTAAGATTTTTTGGTTTTACTGGATGATTGTTTTCTGCAGCAGCATGTTCGAGAGGAAACCAGAGAGGGTAATACTCTTAATCTGGTTATCATCAATGATCATTCGTGTATTAAGAATTTGCAGATAAAGGAACCACTGGGTGGAAGTGATCACAGTGTACTGATGTGGGATTTACTTAAAGATATAATTACCATCAGAAGTCAAGGAAAGGGTTTTTGCTTCCATAAGGGGGAGTACAGTGGTCTCCGACAGTTTTTAAATTCTGTACAGTGGGATTAACTGACGATGTTACCAACAGTAAATTCTAAGTGGGAAGCATTCAAGGAATTAATCGTGGATGCTACTAAAAGTTTCATACCTATTAAGAAATATTGTTGAAGGTTTAGGCCTAAATAGTTATCTAATGAACTAATGAGACTCGTGACAGAGAAGAAAAATGCATGGGATGCATATGAATTATCAAGCAACTCAGAAGCCTATGGCAGATATAAGCTAGTCTGTAATCAGGTCACAAAGGAGGTTAGGCAGGCAAAGGCAGATTACAAGAAATCTTTGGCAAAGGATGCTAAGAAAAAAAACAAGGATTTATTTATTTTTATAAACTCTAAAAGGAAGGGGATGAATCTGATTGGTCCAATTCATATCGATGGTTCGACTGTTGATGATCCTGCTCAGATAGCAAACAAACTGTTTGCTATCTGAGCAGACTAGGAGTACTGCGGTTCATGGGAGAACTGAGGGGACGGGGCAGTTGCCCTCGGAATAACAGCCTTTTAATTTGCACTGCTTGTTTGATGTTTGTGGAGCAATCAGGTACGGGACATGATATTGCCATGGGGGGGGGATGTCTTTGCGTGTGCACGATGCAAGGAGTGTAATGAAATCAGGCGACAACTCAGTATTGTTATGGGCATATATGAGAGCTTGAAGGACAGGGTGGATTCCCTCGAAGGATCTAAATTGAGGAGCCCATCAAGTTCTCAGCTGCCCACATCAATAACAGAGCTTGTACTTGGTGATCACGCAACACAGCAGCAACCCCAAGGCAGAATGTGCTGGTCCCACAGGAGCTAGTAATTGTTGGTGACTATTGTCAGGGAAATGGGGAACATGCTTTGTAAAAAGGATAGGTGGAACAGGACCAGGGTATGTCTGCCAGGGGCAAAGGTTGAAGACGTAGAGCGGATATCATCTTTTAAGGGCACAAAATGTGATATAGTTGTATACGTTGGCATTAATGATATTAAGAGTAGGAGACCGGCAGAATTACTTAATAGGTACAGATCACTATTGAAAAAAAGCCGTGAATTAGGGTTGAATTTGAAAGTTTCTGCAATTCTGCCCAGACACAATAGGAGGGAGTATATAATGAGAGCCTTGTCAATCAATTCAGCCCTGGAAAGACTGTGCAAGGCTCAAGGGGTAGAATTTTTTCAGCCTGGTCTGTACTTATTAACAGGAGAGACTGCTTCTACAGGGATGGGATACACTTAAATAGAAAGGGTGAAAGAATATTTGCTGATGCTATCGAGGCAGCGTTAGGTGGGTCGGAAAACTGTTAGCTTGGGGGGATACAAGGACTAATAGATTAACAGTAGCCACTGGCAGAGGTGAAAGTGATTCCTGCACTGCTTCTATTGGAATGAGCAGCAGCCTGGAAAACAAGATGCAGGATATTTTAGAGACTGCTGATAATCATTGCGGTACAAGTAAACACGTGGGCTTTGTTAGGGTAGCTAACAATGGCAACAGGTGTATACTTGCATGTACACTAATGCTAGGAGTTTGGTAAATAAATTTGATGAATTTGAGGTATTGCTCAAAACATCAAAGGCAAATATTGTTGGAATATCAGGGACGTTGTGTCGCACAGATATAAGGAATGCAGAACTGGAATTTGGGGAGTACAATGTGTACAGAAAGGATAGGAAGGGAGGAAGGGGTTACGCTATTAGTTAAGAAACATAAAATCCAAGTAAGTGAAGCCAGTCGATATCGCTGGACACTGCAGAGTTGAGTCAGTTTGGTGCGACATAAGCATTGGGAGATCAAAATTTAGAGTAGGAGTGTGTTATTGGCCTAATGACTCTGATGAGTATAATAAGAATCTGTACAGGAAAATAGAGTGGACCAGTAAATCAGAGAGTCTTATAATGGGGGATTTTAATTTCTCAGATATTGACTGAAATTTGTGAGTTGGTCACTCACACACTAGCAAGGCTTTTGTGGATTTACTGAATGATGATTGTTTTCTACACCAGCATGTACGGGAGGCAATTAGAGGAAGTAATACTCTTGATTTAATTATCAGTAGTGATTCGTCATGCATTAAGAACCTGCAGATAAAGGAACCACTAGGTGGCATTGATCACAGTGTGCTGAAGCGGGATTTTCTCAAAGAGGTAACTACCATCAGGGGTAAAGGGAAGGGTTTTTGCTTTCGTAAAGGCGACTACGATGGTCTGAGACAGTATTTAAATTCAATACAGTGGGACCAACTGATGAAGTTAACAACAACAAATTCAAAATGGGAAGCATTTAAAGAACTTATCTTGGAAGCTACTAGGCTTTACATACCAAATAAGAAATATTGTTCAAGGTTTAGGCCTAAATGGATGTCAGATGAACTAATGAGACATATGGCAGAGAAAAAAAATGAATGGGATACATATAAATTAATGGGTGATATGGAAGCCTATGATAGATATAAGCTGGTCTGTAATGAAGTCACAAAGGAGGTTAGGCAGGCGAAGGCAGGTTACGAGAAATCTTTGGCAAAGGATGCAAAGAAAAACAGAAAAGGGATGAATCAGATTGGTCCAATGGATATTGATGGTTCAACAGTTGAGGATCCTGCTCAGGTGGCTAACAAACTAAACGAGTATTTTGCATCTACATTCACACGAGTTATTCAGGAAGGGGAATGCCAGAGGTGAGTTAAACTCTGGCAGGGAGTTAGATGATTTTGTAATAACTGAGAGGAAAGTGGAGGAGAAATTGTTGACGATAAACATAAAAAGGCACCCGGGGTGGTTGGAATCTATCCAGTTATATTAAAGGAAGTAAGCAAACCCTTAGCCATAATTATGAGAACTTGTTTGGATTCAGGGGAGGTACCCATAGACTGGAGATGTGCAAATGTATCCCTAATTCATAAAGGGGGTTGAAGAGTGACATGAGTAATTACAGACCAGTTAGTTTAACTTCTGTTCCGGGTAAAATAATGGAGTCACTGGTTAAAGATGCATTGCAGGATCATCTAGACAAGACTGCAGCAATAATTCAGACACAGCATGGATTTGTTAAGGGTAAGTCTTGTCTGATAAATTTTATTGGGTACTATGAGGTGCTCACAAAGGAACTGGATGCAAAAAATAATTGATATCATATTTGGATTTCAGGAAAGCTTTTGTCACTGTTGCACATGGAAGACTATTGTACAAATTGGAGCAGAATGGTATTAATGGTAAGTTGCTACATTGAATAAAACGATGGTTGAGTGGGAGAAGACAGAAGGTGGTAATCAGTGGGTGCTGCTCTTCGTGGACTAATGTTATTAGTGTAGTCCCACAAGATTCGGTGTTGGGTCCACTGTTGTTTTGTATATTTATCAATGATATTGATGAAGGTATATCAGGCTTAGTGTCGAAGTTTGCTGATGATACAAAGATTGGCAGGGTTGTTAATGACAGTGTGCTACTGCAACAGGATCTAGATAATTTGGGCAGATGGGCTAAGAAGTGGCAACTGAAGTTTAACCTTGACAAATGCAAAGTACTGCATATGGTAGAAGTAACCCCAAATAAACATACCAACTGTGTGGTACTACACTTAAGGTGGTAGAAAATGAAAAAGACCTGGGAGTAATTGTGCAGTAAGATATGAAGTTTTCTGAGCAATGCAGACAGACTGCCAGGGCAGGTCATGGGGTTTTGTCAATGATATATAGAAATTTTGCTAGCAGGGAAAAGGAGGTGATTGCCCCTCTGTATAAGGCAGTGGTCAGGCCACGCCTTGAGTACTACGTACAGGTCTGGAGGCCTAATTTTAGGAAGGATGTAGATTTGCTTGAGCGTGTACACAGAAGGGCAACAAGATTGGTGAGGGGAATGAAGGAATCCTCTTACCAAGAGAGGCTTAAGTTCTGCAAATTGCAGTGGCTGGAGACTGGGCACCTGTGGGGTGATCTGATTGAGGTGTATAAGGCCTTGAACGGGTTGAGCACGCTGAATTCTGATGGGATCTTTCCACTTGTTCAGATTACGAACCTAAGGGGGCATAAATTCAAATCAAGAAAAGGCAGATGTATGGAAATTTGCCTTTAGCCAGCAGGTAGTTAATTGCTGGATCAAACTTCCATCTGTGGTTGTGGAAGTTGATAGGTTAAATAAATTTAAGGAGGAACTGGACAGGCATTTGAAGGGAATGGTGATTTTTTTTTTTTTTTTTTTTTTGGCTGATGCTGCATAAGCTCATACACTTGCTTTCATCCATCACATGCCACTACTTCTACTGCTACTACAAGTTGTTCTAGCAGCCAGTCTACTCTGCTCAGATAATTTCATGCGGGAGTGTACAATTTATCCTAATGCAGAGCTGACTCAAATGATTATGGCAACCCTGGCCAACATTACTTTGGCACAAGTGTCCCATTCATATAAGCCTGAAAAGGTTTTTTAATAAAATAAAAATATAATTTATTAATTTCAATTTAAATTAATTATTACATATTTGTTAATTTTTCTGCTTCAAACTTTTTGAGTGTTAACATCTGAAAATTTTATATCATTTCTTCCAGGTCTATATTTGATGATGGCATGTTCTTCAATTGATAAGTTTGTCAATTTATCCACCAACCTTGTATCATCATGAAAAAGAGGTAGGTTTTAATTCACCTCCATTTTAAAAAAATGCTCCCTTCAGCGATGTTCACTAATACTGGTAATGTTACAAGACTTCTCAAGACTACAAAAAATATTTCAATGATTGGAAAATCTTTTCCTATGATATATCATCAAAATCATTTTGAGATTTTCAGAGAGAATAACTCCATTTAAAATGATTTTGCAAATATTATAATTCTTTATAAAAATTAATGAAAAAAAATCATCAATTTACACGAAGTTATCCATATTAGAATTAACCATTGTGCTTTATGATTAACTGAAAGCTGTCTTTTAGTTATGGAGCATGCTGTCTGAAAATGTTGACCTAAAATTTTTCTTCTCACCATTAAGAATTCCTTTTCACCAGTGAATTCTTGTCAGCTCAAATTCAGATTCAATTTTAAATTCAATTGCCAACTTTTTTTTTTTTTTTTTTTTGCATTGTCTAGAAGGCATATAAATTTATCATCTGTTCTATAATATTATAATTCTTTATAAAAATTAATGAAAAAAATCATCAATTTACACGAAGTTATCCATATTAGAATTAATCATTGTGCTTTTTGATTAACTAAAAGCTGTCTTTCAGTTATGGAGCATGCTGTCTGAAAATGTTGACCTAAAATTTTTCTTCTCACCATTAAGAATTCCTTTTCACCAGTGAATTCTTGTCAGCTCAAATTCAGATTCAATTTTAAATTCAATTGCCAACTTTTTTTTTTTTTTGCATTGCCTAGAAGGCATATAAATTTATCATCTGTTCTGGAATTTAGCATTAGCATTAGTAGAGGCATATGATGCAAGAAAGAATGCTTATGCAGCATCGGCCAAAAAAAAAAAAAAAAAAAAAAACAACTTCCCATTTCACACATCCATTTGCTCCAAAAGTTTGTCCAGTTCTTTGAATTTCTTTAAGCTATCAACTTCCACAACAACAGGTGGAAGTTTGTTCCAGCAATCAACTACCCACTGGCTAAATGCAAATTTCCACACATCTATTCTAAAACTGTCTTTTCTCAATTTGAGTTTATGTCCCTTCAAGTTTATAATCTGAGCAAGAGGAAGAATCCCATCAGCACTGACCCTGCTCAAATTATTCAAGGCCTTATACACCTCAATTGTGTATAAGGCGTATACACCTTATACACTTGCAGGTGCGTCTCCAGATGCTGCAATTTGCAGAACTTAAGCCTTTCTTGGTAAGAGTATCCCCTTTATTCCCTTCTCTTACTCGTTCTAGCAACTTTACATCCTTCCTTAAAAAGGCCTCCAGACCTGTATGTAGTACTCAGGGTGCGGCCTGACCACTGCCTTATATAAATGGATAATCATCTCTTTATCCTTGCTAGCAAAATTCCTGTATATCATTGACCTGCTCTAGCACCTGTCTGCACTACTCAGAAAACTTCATATCTGATTGCACAATTACGCCCAGGTCTTTTTCATTCTCCACTACCCTGAGTGTAGTCACACATTTGGTACATTTTGTAAGGTATTCAACTGATTCTGAAAAAAGTGGGGTGAAAGCTTGTGATGTTTATTTAGCTTAAAATATCATACAAATCACGTAGCAGACAAATTTGTTTTAATAACAATACCCAACATGATTTTTATCTCCAGCAAATCAATGGTCATTTCTGGTCAAGTTTTATGTATAGAATTTAAAATCAATCATAAAAATTTCCTATCATGTCTCAGTTTTAAGATATAGATAGATAACTGGATTCTGTACAAAGATATCATTACTGTTTGAAATACAATTTTTAAACTTATTAATTTTTGGTTGGTTTTGTTTATTGGGCAAAAAGTTAAGCAAGTATATCATTACTGTTCTTGCAATAGAGTATATTTTGATTTTGATGCACTTTTCTAGACAAGTCAGTATTTTAATAATTTTATTATGCCATTCAACTGTTCAATGTATAGTGTATGATAAACTATGCTACAAGAATTCACCTTCTGTTCAAATTTACCACTTGCTTTTACTGTTTTTAAGTTAATGCATTGTTAAAATGGAGAAGACAAAGCACGGGACCTTGCATCAATCACCCAGACAACTTCTGCTAAGTTTGTGAACACTTGACCCCAAAAACTCAGAGGATGAAAATATACAATGTCACAAAAGTTGTATATTCATTGTACTTCAGCTACAAGATTGGTAACTAAGAAAAAAATTGGACTTCGCATATCTGTTGTATTACTTGTACAACAAACTTAAGGCTGTGGTTATATGGCAAGCTGTGAGCATTACCTTTTGCAATCCCTATGGTGTGGTGCAAGCCCAAGAATCATTTTGACGACTGCTATTTCTGCATTACAAAAATAAAAGGTATTTTCAAAAAGAGCAAGCACTGCAAAAAATACTGAAATATCCCATCAGCAATTAGGCCGGCGCCACATGATAAAGAACTGCCAATACCTGTGCCACCAAAATCCTGGGGTATTGGAAGTAGTGATGAAGGTACAGAAGAAATCGTTTTACCAGATGTTGAGGAACCATGTACTTCACATGATTTGGACTACGAGCCAGAAAAAGAAAAGGCCCCACACTACATTGAATAAGAAGAATTAAGTGACTTGATCAGAGACTTGGGCTTACCCAAAGAGAAGGCTGAATTACTTGGATCCAGACTACAACAGTGGAACTTACTCGCCAAAGGTACAAACATTACAATATACCATAAGCGAAATGAAGAGTTTAAGATATTTTGCAATGGAAAACAACATGTGTGTCTGCAAAGATGTCATTGGTCTAATGCATGAACTGAACAATGATCACAATACCTCTGAATGGTGTTTGTTCATTGATGCATGAAAGCTAAGTCTGAAAGCAGTATTGCTTCATAACAGAAATACTTTACCTTCAATTCCTCCTGTTCATGCTGTTCACCTGAATGAAACTTACAATAGTATGTCCCAGATTCTTGCCGCTATACATTACAATGACTATGGTTGGAATATTTGTGGTGATCTCAAAGTGATTGGACTGCTTGTTGGGTTGCAAGGCGGTTTCACCAAATACTGTCTGTTGTTTCCTGTGTTTGTGGGATAGTCATACAACAGCCAAACACTACATCATACAACACTGGGACAAAGGAGATTATTAAGGCTGTGGTTATATGGCAAGCTTAAGGCTGTGGTTATATGGCAAGCTGTGAGCATTACCTTTTGCAATCCCTATGGTGTGGTGCAAGCCCAAGAATCATTTTGACGACTGCTATTTCTGCATTACAAAAATAAAAGGTATTTTCAAAAAGAGCAAGCACTGCAAAAAATACTGAAATATCCCATCAGCAATTAGGCCGGCGCCACATGATAAAGAACTGCCAATACCTGTGCCACCAAAATCCTGGGGTATTGGAAGTAGTGATGAAGGTACAGAAGAAATCGTTTTACCAGATGTTGAGGAACCATGTACTTCACATGATTTGGACTACGAGCCAGAAAAAGAAAAGGCCCCACACTACATTGAATAAGAAGAATTAAGTGACTTGATCAGAGACTTGGGCTTACCCAAAGAGAAGGCTGAATTACTTGGATCCAGACTACAACAGTGGAACTTACTCGCCAAAGGTACAAACATTACAATATACCATAAGCGAAATGAAGAGTTTAAGATATTTTGCAATGGAAAACAACATGTGTGTCTGCAAAGATGTCATTGGTCTAATGCATGAACTGAACAATGATCACAATACCTCTGAATGGTGTTTGTTCATTGATGCATGAAAGCTAAGTCTGAAAGCAGTATTGCTTCATAACAGAAATACTTTACCTTCAATTCCTCCTGTTCATGCTGTTCACCTGAATGAAACTTACAATAGTATGTCCCAGATTCTTGCCGCTATACATTACAATGACTATGGTTGGAATATTTGTGGTGATCTCAAAGTGATTGGACTGCTTGTTGGGTTGCAAGGCGGTTTCACCAAATACTGTCTGTTGTTTCCTGTGTTTGTGGGATAGTCATACAACAGCCAAACACTACATCATACAACACTGGGACAAAGGAGATGAATATATTCCCGGCAAAAGCAATGTAAAGTATGTTCCATTGGTTGATCCACAAAAGGTTTTTCTTTCCCCCCCCCCTTTACACATCAAACTTGGACTGATTAAGAATTTCACTAAGGCACTGGATAAAGAAAGCGGAGGATTTGCATATTCACTGAAAATGTTTCCAAATTTATCTCATGCAAAGCTGAAGGAAGGAATTTTCATAGGTCCTCAAATAAGAAAACTCCTAAAAGATGAATTTCAAAGAAATCTGAATGACGTTTTCAAGTTTTAGACCTAAATGGATGTCAAATAAACTAATTAGACATATGGCAGAGAAGAAAAATGCATGGAATACATATAAATTAACATGTGACACAGAAGCCTATGGGTGACTCCGTAGCCAGGTGGGAAGGAGCAGCAGTGCGTAGCACACGCTTCTTGATTAGACCGGGGTTCGAGCCCGTCACCACCAAATACGGAGGATACGGAAAGGTTAGGGAATGACCACCGCATATCCCGGAGCAATATGGCCTTAGTTGCTAATGCTCCTAAAAACCAAATAACAAACAAACAAACAAACAGAAGCCTATGATAGATACAAGTTGATCTGTAACCAAGTTACAAAGGAGGTTAGGCAGGCAAAGGCAGATTACGAGAAATCTTTGGCAAAGGATGCAAAGAAAAACAGCAAAGAGTTCTTTACTTATGTAAACTCTAGAAGGAAGGGGATGAATCAGATTGGTCCACTTGATATCGATGGGTCACCTGTTGATGATCCTGATCAGGTAGCTAACAAACTAAATGAATATTTTGCATCGACATTCACACATGAGGAGTTATTCATCGAGGGCAATGACAGAGGGGTATTCAACTCTGGCAGTAAGCTAGATAATCTTGTAGTAACTGAGAGTAAAGTGGAGGAGAAATTGTTGAAGATAAACACAAGAAAGGCACCCGGGGTGGATGGAATCTATCCAATTATATTAAAGGAGACAGCAAAGGAAGTAAGCAAACCCTTAGCCATAATTATGAGAGCTTCTTTGGACTCAGGGGAGGTACCCATAGACTGGAGATATGCAAATGTGTATAGACCTGTGAGTTTAACTTCTGTTCCAGGAAAATTAATGGAGGCACTGGTTAAAGAAGCACTGCAGGATCATCTAGACAAGACTTCAGTTATAGCTCGGACACAGCATGGTTCTTTTAAGGGGAAGTCCTGCCTGACCAATTTGATTGGATACTATAATGCAGTCACAAAAGAATTGGATGCAGGGAATAACTTTGATATTATATACTTGGATCTTAGAAAGGCTTTTGATACTGTTGCACATGGAAGACTGCTGCACAAATTGGAGCAGTGTGGCATTGGATGCAAATTGCTGCTATGGATAAAGGGGTGGTTGAGGGGGAGAAGACAGAGAGTGGTAATCAATGGACACTGCTCATCGTGGACTAACGTTATTAGTGGAGTCCCTCAGGGTTCAGTGGTGGGTCCATCGTTGTTTTCTGTATTTATAAATAATATTAATGATGGTATATGAAGCTTAATGTCCAAGTTTGCAGACGATACAAAGGTTGGCAGGGTTGTTAAGGACACTACTGACGCTATGCTGCTGCAACAGGATCCGGAAAGGTTGAGCAGATGGGCTGAGAGGTGGCAAATGACGTTTAACATTGACAAATGTAAAGTACTATATATGGGAAACAGCAACCCCAGAGCAACATATCAAACTCTGTGGTACTACATTGACAGTGGTAGAGAATGAAAAGGACCTGGGGGTAATTGTACAGGCAGATATGAAGTTCTCTGAGCAGTGCAGACGAGCTGCAAGAGTAGCTCATGGTGTCTTGTCAATGATATAGAGGAATTTTTCTAGCAGGGATAAGGAGGTGATTATTCCCTTGTATAAGGCAATGGTCAGGCCACACCTTGAGTACTGTATACAGGTCTGGAGGCCTCATTTCAAGAAGGATGTAGAGATGCTGGAACGAGTACATAGAAGGGCAACAAGATTAGTGAATGGAACAAAGGGTTGCTCTTACAAAGAAAGGCTTAAGTTTTGCAAATTACAATGTCTGGAGACCAGGCAACGGCGAGGTGATCTGATAGAGGTGTATAAAATCTTGAATGGTTTGAGCATGCTCAATGCTGATGGGGTTTTTCCTTTTGCTCAGAATAATCACCTGAGAGGACATAAATTCAAATTGAGGAAAGACAGATGTAGGATAGATGTGCGGAAATTTGCCTTTAGCCAGCAGGTATTTGGTTGGTGGGACAGACTTCCATCCCTTGTTGTGGAAGTTGATAGCCTAAATAAATTTAAGGCTCAGCTGGAGAGGTATTTCAAATGAATGGAGGGTTGAAGTGGAAGTGGTTTTTTTTTTGGCTGATTGTGCATAAGCTTCCTTTCTTCACACTTTGTCTTATTATGCATGTGTATTAGATTGGGTGACAATATATATATATATATATATATATATATAGTAAACCCTCATTAAATCGGACTAATAGGGGCTGAGAGGCATTCGTTTTACTGAAAGTCTGGATTATATGAAATACGCTTTGTAATGTTTGTAAAGCTTATTTAAACAATATAATGTATGTGAATATCATTTTGTTTGTTAGTTTGTTTGTCATTAGGTTTTTAGGAGCACTAGCAACTAAGGCCATATTGCTCCGGGGATATACGGTGTTCATTCCCTGACCTTTCCGCACCCTCTGCATTTGTTGGTCCCAGGCTCAAACCCCGGTCTAATCAAGAAGCGTGTGCTATACACTGCTGCTCCTGCTCACCTGGCTATGGAGGCGCTGTGCATTACAGTAAAAACATGTTTATTTTACATTAAAAATATGTATGTACATAGTTAAAATATGTAGTAAATATATAGCCAAAGTTTTTGAATTGATTTCTTTTGCAGCATCAGCAAAGTTGTAAATCCTAGATTTTACGTTGTATGACTTTAAATTTTTCAATGTCTGTTGTCCTCTTCTGTCTTCTTCACTAACTAGTGGCTCCTCAACTTTTAAGACTTCACTCAAAAACTTCTTTCTGTAGAGCCGCTTTGACGTTTAGATCACCCCTTGGTCCACAGGCTGGAAAACAGATGTCATGTTTGGTGGCAGGAACATGCACTAAATCTTCTTATCTCGACTGACAATTTTTTCAACGTCAGGGTGGGTTGGTGCGTTTTCTAGCAAAACCAAGGTCTTTACTTCGTCTTCTGGGATTTTCAAATCTTCGATTTGATGTCTTCTGATTTCTGGCACAGCTTTTTTGTGGAACCAATCCGTTGTTATTTCCATGGTAAACCATGAATTGCAGGAATTGTAGTAGTGTACCGGTAGATCATCCATTACTACAATGTTTTTTAGTGCACGTGTTTGCTTTTCCAAACAATGACAGTTTTTAACATAGGGGTTCCGTCAGCATTTGCACACAGCAATGCTGAAACACGTTCCTTGCTTATTTTTCTTTCAGGCATGGTTTTCTCAGTCTTTGACACTTATGTGTTTTCATCCAGAACTCTCCAAAACAGTTCCGTCTCATCAAAATTGTACACCTGGTTCAATTGATAACCCTCCTTTTGAATAAAATCATTCAGTTGTTTCCTGAAAGGCTCAACAGCTTCAAAATCAGCACATTTTCTTGTTTGAAATGCTATGCCGTCTTCTAAATATAAAAAGCCTACCTGAGCTCCCTTTAAATTGTTCAATTCCTAACTGTTTAGCCAGTCTCTCTGCCGCTGCTTGAATTTCTAATCCTTGCACAGCCAAACCAGATGAATGAAGTTGGTAAAACCATTTGTACACAGCATCATCTAGTGTTTTATCAGTAGGCATCGTTTAACTTTATTTTTTTCTTTCTCCAACGTTAAACTTGGAACAAAATTACGAATTTCACTTTTTTCTTTTTAATGTCCGACATGGTTTGTTCTGCGATGCCGTACTCAAGAAAGATGCTGGATACTGAAGCTCCTTTTTAAAGTTTTTCTATCACCTATTTTTTCTAATAGTTTAAACTATTTTTTAAACTATAGTTTTTCTATAGTTTATCATGAAGAGAAAGCATTTTATGCTTCTATCCTACACTAGGCTTACTTAAAGACATAAAGTAAAGTGCAGCCATTATCAACCCACTGCAGGATGGAAGCCTCCTCAACAATTCATGTTGAGGGAAATGGACCATAATCTGCCACGCTGGTCCAGTGCAGGTTGGCAGATCGACCGTATTCAGCAGTCAGGGGCTTGAACCCCAGTCTACTCAAAGAGCGTGTGCTACTGCACCCCTGCCCACTCGGATACTCAAATCAAACTGGTATTCCAAGATGAGGAATTCATTACAAAATTAAATAACAGTAATAAGAGAACCTGGAAGGCATTCGAAAATGTCTGCCGGAATTTTATGAGCAATAAGAAATCATAAAATTAGAGTAAAATTGGGGATGAGCTAATTTTAGTGTAGAGAGAGTTGGGATGTAACATGTCATTAAAGCTTAGTTTCCTACGTTCCCGTATAGGCCTTTTCCTGAAAACTTGAGAGCAGTCTCCAATGAACATGGTGTAAGGTTTCACCAAGATATTTCTCAAATTGGAAAAAAATGTCAAGGAAAATGGAATCCAAATATGTTATAGACTACTGTTGGAATCTCATTATGGGAGACACCAATGGATGATTATAAAAGGCAAGAAGCAACAAAATAAGTGTTTTTTATCAGATAAACATTTCTGTAAACAGAATTAAAGTTAATAGACCCATTGTTCAATATTTAGTACTGTATGTAACATTTTCTTAAAATATATGAAATCTTTTTTTTTTTTACTAGAAACAGTTTTTGACTTTAATCCCTTCTCCCTTAAAATTGGTGGGTGTTACAGTAATATGGTTGCCATATTTGAATTCAACAATGTCAAATCTATAAGAATCACCCTGAATTTTAACAGGAGTGAAAAAATGTTTTTTTTTTTCCCCCAACCAGTGTCACTACTGCTTGCTAAAGGAAATGCAACACTGAAAAAATGAACAAACTCTGACATCCTATACTGAGATTTCAAAAAGACTTTTGATATTACTGCACATAAAAGGCAGTAATACAAATTTGAACAGTGTGGCATTAAGGGCAAGTTACTAAGGTAAATTGCCATTAATTCATCAACATCAGCCATTTTCAATCCACTGCAGAATGAAGGCCTCTCCAGCAACTTTCCAGTTCCTTCTGTATTGTGCAATGGCCATCCATTTACTACCAACAAACTTGTGAATTTCATCTGTCCATCTCCGTTGTCTTCCAGGTTTTCTTCTAGCTCCTCTTGGGTACCATTCTGTTATTTTCTTAGTCCATCTGTCATCATGTCTTTGAGCTATGTGTCCTGCTGAAGACCATTTCAGTTCTTTGGTTTTGACAAGAATGGCCTTTATTTGTGTTTGCTGCCTAATCCACTTGTTTTTCTTCTTATCCAACAGTCTGATTCCTAATATAATTTTCCATTCTTCGCTCTTCCATTCTTTTGGTGAGTACAAAAGCTTCATTTTCATAAGTCATGGTGGGGAGTATACATTGGTTCATTATTTTATGTTTCAGACAAATTGGGATTTTTGGTCCTCAGTATGCAACTGTATTTCTTGAATGCTATCCATCTGAAATTTATTCTTCTTTTGACTTCCAGCCATTTATCATTATTACAGCTAATGACTTGTCCTAGATAAATATATGAATTCACCTTTTCAATTACTGCTCCTTCAATGATTATATCCCTTTCTGCGGCATAGCCATATTCATCTTTAGTTCGAAATCCTTACTAACTCTACATAACTGATTAAGATTTTCCTCTAATTCTTTGGGATCGTGGCTTATGATCACAATGTCTTCTACAGATCGTAAGTGGTTTACGTACCCTCCATTCACATTGACTCCTTTTTGTGATCAATCTAATCTTCTGAAAGCTTTTTCAAGCTTCAAGGCCAGCAGTAAACAACTTTGGAGATATTGTGTCTCCTTGCCAAACTTCTTTCTCAATTTTAAATTTGCTACTGTCTTTATCTAGTCTTCTAAAGGAGGTAGCGTTCTCATATATTTTCCTCAAAATCATAATGTATGGGTTTTTTTTTTTTTTTTTTTTTTTTAAACGTGCAGGTGATCCATAGTTGTGAATCCTGTCCTAAAGCCAGTTTACTCTTTCGGTTGATTCTCGTCAAGTATTCTTTCTAATCTGTTAGGAATGACCCTTGAGAACAACTTGTAGATGCGAGATAACAAGCTAATTGATCTATAATTTCCAATTTCTGATTTATATCCTTTCTTATGCAGCAAAATTATGATTGCATTATTGCACTCCTTAGGCATTATGCCTTTCCTAATGTATTTTTTAAATAGCAGAGTCTTTTTAAAGAGTCTTGCCAGTTTCTGTGTCATGTCTCTTCCTTCCAATTTTAACAACTCTACAGTAACTTCATCTTCACCTAAGGCTTTCTGATTATTCATTTTCTTCAATGCATATTCTACCTCATCAGAAAGGATATCGAGCATGTCACATGTGTTGCAAATTTGTTATCCACCTTCCCCACTACTTGCATAATTTTCAAACTCCTTATATAATTCTTTATAGTATCTTCTACTAGTTTAATTATGCATTCTCTGCTATTTATAAGCACACCACCACTATTCTTCAGTTTCAGTATCATTTGTCTTTCTTTGTTACTGCTCATTGACTGCTGATTTAAGTCCTCTGTTTTCCCTTAATGCTTGTTCTACTTTTCTTGTGTTAAATCTTCTTATGCCTCTCTGAGTCTCTTTCCAGTAGCTTTGCACAACTCATTATACTTAATTTTGTCCTTGTCAGTGTTTATCTTGCTTATTATTTGTTGTCTTTGGTCCATTGCGAAAAGAGTTTCTTGACTAATTTTTTCTTCTTTCGATTTCTTTTTACCTATAGGTTTCTCAGGCTTTATCACTTTCAGAAAATTGCTGTATTCCTCGTTGATATCTTTATCCTGAAAGTTCTTTAGAAGCTCAAACTTGTTCTTAAGTTCCAGTACATATTGCTTTTTCTCCTCTTCCGTTATCTCAAAGACCTTTGTATTATTTATTCGAATCAATTTTTTTCCTTTCTTTTTTTATATCTATATCAAGTGTGCATCTTACCATTCTGCGATCACTTCCAACATTTACCTTGTTCAGGACGGTAACACTGTTCACCATATATCTTCTGTTAATTACTGATCATTAATTTGTAGGTTATACACGTAATTTACAAATTAATCTTATAACCCCAAACAACCGATTAAAAATGTACAATCTTTATTTTCTTCTTTATACTTAGTACATATTCTGAAATAGATTATTCTATATTGTATTAGAAGAATTAAATTAAATGTTTCAAACTTTCGTTGTTCTATGACAAAAGATGCAAATATACTTTTGGCATGTAACTCAATGCCAAATGTGAAATGACTGAAATGCAATATTCATTTTTGCACTGCTTTCTATGCACTGAATGCTGCTGTTAAACTTATTTGTTTGCAAACACCTGATTACATTATCTTTCCCACTGCATGAAATCGACAACTCACATCTACATATGGTACACAAGGCACATCATGAAATGCAGCATTTTATTTTTATTACCTTTTCAGATTTTATTTATTTTATTTTTTTAATGTTAATTTTATTGTATTACAGATCAAACTCCAATTGCAATGCACTGGAAAAAATATAATAATGAAAGATAAAAACAAAAAATAGCTAAGAATGCAAAAACAAACATTTTAGTGTTTAGAATCTGTTAAAACTAAAAAAAAAACACAAAAAAACACAAAAAAAAAAAAAAACTTTTAATATAAAATAATTTAAAAGCTAAAACACTATGTAAATACAATAATATAAGATATAAATAAATGATTCACTTCCATGCATTCTGAAAGACCATTTATAAAATTTAAATACATTTTAACATTGCTTAAAATGCAAAGTTGTAAAAATAAAATCTAAGAATGAATCAATGCATGGATATACAAAAGAATGAATATCTATAAAAGGAGCTAAATTTAGAGTATTTATTACATATAAAAGATGACTGATGGGACTGAGTCTGCCATGATCAGTACGATTTTTTATGTTGAATAAATCTGTTTGGAGTGTGAAAATTAAAATAAATAATAAATTATTAGTTATTATTTATTTTAAAATAATAAAAATAATATCAGAATAAATAATAATTAAAATATTAATAACAAAGTTAACTGGCCTGACCTTGAAAGGTCAGGGCAGTGAACTTTGTTATGTAAAATTTTATGAACGATCAAAGACTTGAAAGAATAGTGTTTGACCAAAAGGCTTCAAATTGCATCTTTTTAAGTATTCATTATACTGATATTTAAAGTATCTGATTTCGCCCTCTGATCTAAGCATATATTTTACAGCATTGCAATGTATGTGCCCTAAAGCAACAACTAGAGGGCCAGAGATGGGAGACCAAATGAAAGAGGCAAATTCTACAATGGGAAGAACTAAGGAGATGTAAAGTGTTCTACACAGTGATGCTGAAACCAGAGATATTGAGTAGCATTTCAAAAAACCTAAAACTTAATTACCACAAGCAATAACATTTTAATTTAAAGTGAAAAGCTGCAAATTACTGATCGTAAATATCAAATACTAATTAAGTGTTTTGTGCTTAAGCAACAAAAAAAAAAAAAAAAGAAGCATTCTGGCAATATGTCATCAGATCTGATGACATATTGCCAAAGCCAGATAATTAAAAAATTTTTTTTTTGAAATCAGCAAAATAAGATTCCTTCAAATTACAAACAGTATTAAACAGGTTTTATTCTTAGGCCTATAGAAATAACTTTAATATACACTGAGTGATCACTGAATTATTACCACCCCTATGAAAACTGAATGCGACGTGTTGACCATGTGAGGTACAAGAGTGAGCTTGTATCTCACATGGTTGACAAGATACATTTGTTAACATTAAAACAAATTCATATTTCATGTAAAATGTATGAGGATCGACACACATCATAAAACATTTTGCTGTATTTACACTGAGTGATCACTGAATTATGACCACCTACCTAATACTTTGTAGGTCCTCCTTTTGCCCCCAGTACAGCAGCTATCCGAATCTTGTCAACCATGTGAGATATAAGCTCACTCTTGTACCTCACATGGTCAACACGTCGCATTCAGTTTTCATAGGGGTGGTAATAATTCAGTGATCACTCAGTGTATATTAAAGTTATTTCTATAGGCCTAAGAATAAAACCTGTTTAATACTGTTTGTAATTTGAAGGAATCTTTTATTTTGCTGATTTCAAAAAAAAAATTTTTAAATTATCTGGCTTTGGCAATATGTCATCAGATCTGATGACATATTGCCAGAATGCTTCTTTTTTTTTTTTTTTTGTTGCTTAAGCACAAAACACTTAATTAGTATTTGATATTTACGATCAGTCAGATAACTATGAAACCACACAGTGGATCCTGAAAGCCATAAGCTTGAAGTTTTTTTAACAAGTAGAGAGTGAGAAACAAAAAAAAAAAAGCATTTTGGCAATATGTCATCAGATCTGTGGATGTCTATGGGATGATCCACACATCTGATGATACATTGCCAAAATGCTAATAAATTTGATAGCACTGATCCTCTATGTCTAAATCCACGTTGATGAACTGAGATGAAATTATTTTTAAAACCCACGATCTTTGAACAGATGATGTGTCAAACAGCTGTGTAAGAAGTTTACTAAAGTTACAGGATGATAATTCTAAATCAATTTAAAATTTGAACATTTTACAATACATGGAAAATCTTACATTGTTTTTCTTTGGTATCTTACTGAAAGGTGTGGTTAATAGGTTCACTATAAAATTAAGTGCTATAAAATTATTGATGTAACATACAACAGTGCTGTTATTGCATGTTTCTATTTTGCAACATACTACCACAGCACATCTGATGACCAATTTCTTAAAAAAAAATCCAGATAAAATGCATTTTTTGTGTGTAAAGAAAAGGATGGAGAGAAAAACAGTTTTTGTAAAATTACTGATAAAATCTTTCATAAACTACACAATTCTGAAATGGAGAAGTATCAAATAGAGCGAAAAAAATTGATTTTCCATCATAAATCTAGTGAGTTGGCAGCTAAGTAGCTGTAATAAAAATATCCATGCATTACTTTATTTTAAATATGCCATTCTAGGTGCTAGTAGCGAGAGCAATTTTAATATACACCGTTGAGACCTTTAAAAAAATTACAAAACTTACTGATATGTTGGCTAAATGGCATCATAGCACACTTACTTATCTAAGAGAGTAATGGCAGTTTGTGGTTTGACTCGGAGATATTTTCCTGTTTCTTTACCATAGTCACAAAAGTAGGTAGACCAGTCTTCATTCAGAAACAGATCCAACAGCTAAAGTACAAGAATTTCTGCTGTTGACATAAATTTGTTAATACAGCTTATTAACAAAATTAGCTGAATGTTACTGAATATCAAATATTCAAATTAAATATTAGTTACGTTAAAAAATATGAGCCGTGATCAAAAGGTTCTAATATTTTATTAATTACAGCAAAAGTGGTGAAGGCAAAAGATGATGAATAAACATACAGGCATGTCACCGCTATTCGTTCCAGCTGCTCTCTGCACCACCACCACCAAACCAGTAATTAGTAGTCGAGTCAAGGAATGTGTTCTGAAGTTCAGATAGAGCTTTTGTCACAATTAAAAGCAGAATGATATGTGCATTAAGATATGCATGAAGAATGGTAATAATGGGGCAAGAAAATCAGCAGGACCTCTTTCTGAGATTTTGCTGATCTGCCTGCATCATCAGCCAATTCATTACCCTTTATATCCAGCAGTAGATGACAATGGACACTCAGAAAGAAAAAGTGCCATCTTTTTCTTTCTGAATGTTCATTTGTCATCTGCTGAACCTGAGAGAGGAATGTATGAGGTTCAACTGCAGAATCTAGGAGTGGACTGTATGAGGATAATATCTCATCACTAATAAAACCTATAATGCACATACACCTTCCACAATTGTAACTCTCAGATACAGTTTACAGTTTTAATAGAAAGATGGTCACTGATCCCAGATAATGATGATTTTGAGCCACCATGAAAATCATGAGGGTAAGTAGCTCTAGTGTTTGGCTTGATAGACAGCACATAATTGCAGGTAGACAAAAAATGGAGCGCAGGCCTGATTTTTATTGGAAACGTTGCAGTATGGTATGGGCTTGGCAAACCCAGGGTCCTGAGCTGGATATCATCATTCTTCTCTTTCTTGGTGATTCCTTTATACTTCTCTCTCTATCTCTCTCTCTCTCACAGGGGGTAACTCGGCGAATTTTTTTTTTTTTTGGCTGGTGCAGCATAAGCCTCAGGCTTCCTTGTACCATATGGCTAATAATAATAATAATAATAATAATAATGGTACTTCAAGAGTGGAAGGTTTGTCTTGATGACTGGAAAGTATTGTTTAACATGATCCGAAGATCACTAAATATCTCTTGGACCGAATACCCAAGGAATAACTGGCAATTTGATAGGTGTTAAGGATGAAGGCAAATGGGCCTGTGGTACTGGATTCCACAATTAAAGAGTAACAATAGAACATGTCCAGTGAAAAAATTTTAATAACTAAGTATGGAGCTATCAGTGTACACGAACCTCTCCTTCAGCAAATGAGACGTATACAAAATACTAACAAAATATAGACGTTAGAGATGGAATTAAAATAAAATAAATACCAAGTGAGTTGCGCGTGCTCTAATGCACACATGACTGGTGATCGAACATTATTCACTAGATTGGTGTTCATTGTTGGTGCACGGATGAGTGTGGGTTTGCTGCCAGTGCTTGTCGAGTATTAAGACTGTTGATTCCAAGATAGGGTGTAGCCTCGTACCCTTGCAGCGATTCAAGGCTTTTGGACAGCATGATATGTTCAACGATTCTAGCCAAAGGTGGTGACAGAAGTATCGGGATCGGTCGATCACTTCCCAATCGCTTCTGGGGTTAAGGTCATGATGTGCTGACCAGTAATGTTCCGCGATTGCCGAGTGGTCAGTGTCACCTAGGCGAATCGATCTGTCGTGTTCTGCAAGGCGATCCTGAAGGTGTCTAGAGCTATCCCCTATATAGCAACTGCCTCAAGCATTGCAAGTTATGCATACACTACTCCACTACGTAATAGAGGGGCAATAAAAGTCTTAAAGTTCGAAACCAGAGAACGTAAGCTCCCACCAGGGAGCAGTACGCATTTTGCTGTACTCGCAGAGGATTTTTGAAATCTGGTCCGACGTTCTCGGATGGGTCATAAGCAATTGTGCTTGTAGCTTGCTATTTGTTTGTTTGTTATTTGGTTTTTAGGAGCATTAGCAACTAAGGCCATATTGCTCCGGGATATGCGGTGGTCATTCCCTGACCTTTCCGCATCATCTGTATTTGGTGGTTACGGGCTCGAACCCCGGTCTAATCAAGAAGCGTATGCTGTGCACTTCTGCTCCTTCCCACCTGGCTGTGCTTGTAGCAAGCACTTGTCTAATACATGGGTTGGGTACCCATGTATTGGGTCTAAAACATGGGTTGGGTCAGTTCTTACTCTGGAAATCTCGGTGCCCCTAGCTTCCTCTGAGCTGGAATGGCTTCAAGCTTGAGAAAATAGAGTGCTGTTTAGGAAAGTGGCGTGGGCTGAGTGGTAGTTAGTAAACTGCCCGCATCACATTGGCTTACAGTACACCAAGGTTTCCAGGCATGGGCTCACTTGTTTCACAAGAACATCCAGGAATGGAAGGGACCCATTCACTTCTAACTCTACAGTGAACTGGATGAACAATGATAAGGAGTTGAGGTACTCTAACAGTGCTGTCTCTGAACCACATGGGATGATGGTGATTCATTTGCCTAACTAAAGAACTCACGGTTCCTGACAGCAAGATCATGGCGTCCTTTGATGTTGTCTCTCTCTCTCTCTCTTTTTACATCCATTCCCATCCAACAGGCCGTTGACTGTACCAAGTGACTTCTGGAGAATGACCCAAGCCTACCGAGCAGAAAATTGCTATCCACAGAGGACATCTGTGCTGCCCTCAACCTGTGCCTGTCAGGCAGCACCATTACCAACGATTCCCTGTACGAGCAAATACAGGGTATGGCAATGGGTGCCCCTCTCAGCTCCGTCATCACTAACATCACTATGGAGGAATTAGAGGAACAGATATTCCTGAACCCACCTGTACCGATTGCAATGTGGTGCGGATATGTCAGTGATATCTTCACCATCATCCCATGTGGATCAGAGATAGCACTGTTAGAGTACCTTAATTCCTTATCACTGTTCATCCAGTTCACTGTAGAGTTAGAAGTGGATGGGTCCCTTCCATTCCTGGATGTTCTAGTGAAATGAGTGGGAGCACACCTGGAAACCTCGGTGTACCATAAGCCAAAGCGGTGTGGGCAGTTTACCAGATCAGCCCACACCCACTGCCATCTAAACAGCACTGCATGCACGCTATTCTCTTGAGCTTGGAGCCACCAAGCTCATTAGCTTTTTCTTTATATGGGGCCCCCCAAATTCCATTTTGTCTTGGGCCCCATGAAGGTATAATGTGCCACTGGGGATATATTTAAATAGAGGGGTGTAAGAATATTTGCTGATGCTATCCAGGCAATGTGAGGTGGGTCAGAAAACTGACTGGAGAAATAACAGACTAACAGATTGACAGGAGCTGCAAAGCAGAGGTAAAATTATTACTTTCACTTCTTCTACTGGGATATAGAGCAGCCTGAGAAGAGAGGCATTGGTGATTTTGTGCCTGCTGGGGTCTAAAGACCCCCAGCAGGCTCAAAATGGGACAAGAAATACATGGGCTGTGTTATGATTACTAAAAAAAAACCAGTTTTCGCATGCATGCTTGCACGCTAGTATAGGAGTATAGCAAAGAAATCTGATGAATTTCTAATACTGGTTGATGCCAACTGGAAAAAACATGATAGGGTTTATTGGTATCGGAAACATGATGCCCTCACATGTCGGTGATGTGGAATCCGAATATATATGGTGAGTGGAACGTGTACGGGAAGAACAGGAGATGGCGAGGAATAATCATCTTGGCTAAGAAGCACACAGGATATATGGTAGTGCAAAAGATATGGGTGGTAAGAGCAATGCTGAGTCAGCTTGTTGTTACATTAGAAAATAGAAAAACTAAATGACAACTAGGTCTCTGCTATAGGACAAATGACTGTAATGAGTATAATGAACAAACACATAGACAGTCAGTGTGGGCCAATGGATCAGAATATCCTATAATGGGGTAATTTAACTTTACAGATATAGACTGCTACTTGTGGGCTGGTCACACAAGTAAAAGAATTTTCTGGATATATCAGGTATTTTCTATAACAGCAAGATAGAGAGGCAACAGGAGAAAACAATACTCTTGATATGATTATCAGCAGTGACTAGTCATACATCAAAAATAACCAATAAAAAGAACCACTAGGTGGCAGTGATCACAGTATATTTAAGTGGAATTCGCAAACATATATCAACTGTCAAGGGCAAAGGAAACAGTTTTGCTTTCGTAAAAGTAACCACAGTCAAACACTTTCTAAATTTCTTTCGGTAGGGCCAACTGATGTTCTAAATGGGAGATATTCAGAAAAGTAATCATAGCAGCCACTAATCTTTTTATACAAAATGAGATATCAGATAAACTGATGAGACTAATGGCAGAGAAGAAAAATGCATGGGATGATTAAAAATTAGCAGGGGACATGGAATCCTGCAGCAAGTAGGAACTAATCTACAACCAAGTGACTAAGGAGAGATTAGGCAAGCTAAGGCATATTATGAGAAGTCTTGGGCTAAGAATGCCCAGGACGTCTCATAATATTATGATAGTTATGTTATTATGAGAAGTAAGCTGACCAACAAAATTGTCTGCTTATGTTAACACTAGAGAGGAAAGGGCTGAACAACATTACCCACTAGACATGAATGGCATAATTGATAATTTTGTTCAGATAGAGGACAAACTAAATAAATATTTTTTTTATCTACATTCATGCCTAGAGAAGTTTTAAGCAATAAGAACAAAAAACGCAAACCAAATTTTTACTTGAAGCTAAATAACTTGGTTATAATTGAGAAGACAGTGGAAGACAAAATTGCTAAAGATAAAAGTAAATAGGGCACCTGTGGCTGATGGGGTCTATGCAGTTATATTAAAAGAAGCAACAAAAGAGGTAAGCAAACCCTTGTTCATAAATATGAGAGCATCTTGGATTGAAGAGAGGTTCCTATGGACTGGATATGTGCAAATGAGGGATAAAAGGGAAACATGAGCAATTATATATCTATAAGTTGGAATTCTGTTCCAGGGAAAATAATGAAGTCAGTAGTTAAAGAAATATTACAGGATCATCTTAACAGGAATGAAATTATACTAAAGTCACAGCTTGGTTTTTCTAAGGCAGGGTCCTGTCTGACTAATTTGATAAGCTTTTGACACTGTTCTAGACAAAAGATTGCTATAGAAATAGGAGATATTTGGATAAAGAGACTGAGGAGCAGAAGATGGAATGGTTATAAATGGGCACTGGACTGGTGTTATTAATGGAATTCTCAGGGGTCAGTGCTGAGCCACTTACTGGTTACAATATTTACCTATGATAGTGGTGAAGACATATCAAGCTTATTGTGTAAGTCTGCATATAATGCAGAAGTTGACATGGTAGTTATATCAGAAAATGAAGTATACTACAGCAAGATGTAGAAAAATTAGGAATATGGGTTGAGAAGTTGAAATTGATTTTGGTGAGTGTGTACGCCTTGGATTTTTGGAATGGAAGCATTAGCCGCAGGCAGAATCTGATTGGTTATAAGTAGTTACATCGTCAATAGGTTTTTGTAGAACATAAAGTCTATCTAAAAGCATTTTGGCAGAATAGCCATCCCAGTTTGCCTTATTAAACTTTGATCAGGATTTGAAGTTACCACTGTTTGTACCGAGCAAATAATTAGAAATAATCACTGTTATTGTCATGATTGGAAAGATGGATGGTGAACAAACTGACAAGTCGACTGCAGAAGTAGATTGTGTAGGTAAGAGATCCAGAGTTTAATATATTAAGATCATTATTATTCATAAATTCCTCAATAAATTTGGCTTGTGTCCATTGTAGCAGACCTGCCCACAATGGATAGTGTCTATTAAAGTCACTGAAAGGATAAATTGGAGTTGAGAGTTGTGTGATGAGGTTGTCAAGTTCTGAATGGGGAAGTGGTAGAGATGGAATGGAAGCATTCCAAGCATAAGAATATAAATGGAAACAGGAATAACTGAAGTACCAACTATAATACAAGCAGCAATAGCTTCTAGGCTGGTACTTAATTGGATTGGCCTGGATGGCACGTTAGAATTAACAAAAATAGCTAATCCTCCATGAGCAGGAGACTCCGAGTTCCTATCTTGTCTGTACATCATATCATCATCATCAGCCATTTTCAATCCATTGCAGGATGAAGGCCTCTCCAGCAACTTTCCAGTACATCATATAATACTGGTCAACACAAAATGTTATGAAAATGAAAATTCCCAATACTGACTAATTTTATGCTGCTGAACACGAAAATCACATCAAAATTTGTTGACTGGCTCTTGTTTTCGAATTACAGTTCAGGTCTCGTTAGCGAGTTACTCTACATTATCAACTAAGGCTCTCAGCAAAATGCATGGCAACCGCAGTTTCAGTATCACTATGCTCTTATCACGTGATAGGCAACTGTCGCCAATACATCGCATGATACAGAGCGAGCCGACAACTCATTCGCAGTAATCCTTGAATACAGGTACTGGGTGATTCGTTCTCAGTTAATGGCTGTTCTCTGTGAGAATAGTCTGGTTGACTTCTGCTACATATGTTGAGAAGTCATATTAGCTTCAAGAAAGCATCCCTTAACTTGAGCCATAAAAAAGGCCTAACAAGACTTTGGGTGTAAAGTAGGCAACCAGTACAAGAACCGGGTTCCACGCATATGCTGTACTACCTGGTCATCAAAACTCAATGCATGGGTGAATTGAAAGGGATAGTTTTGCCTTTCACAGTACCTGTGATATGGTTGTTGTTGTTGGAGGCTTTACGGTGTAGCTAAAGGCCATTATGTGCCAAACAATGGTAGGACTGTGATAGGTAGGGAGCCAACAAATCACATCACAGATTGTTACTTCTGTATGGTGCCTCCTATTAGAAAAGGGTTGACAATGAAGAAAAAGCAGACAGTGATGTACCCAGATATACCATCTGCAATTCATCCTGTGCCTCATGGTGAAGTACAACCTATTTCTGAACCATCTGACTGTTTTTCTGTACATTCTGATGAAGATACCGATGACCATACATCAACTTGATATATGCGAATAAGTACAGCAGCTGTATATGTCAAGGGATCCACCATTTTTCCCAAACCTTTATTATTCTGAACCACATAAGATGACAGAAAGTGAGCTTAATGACTTCATCAGGGATTAGCATTAGCATTAGCAGAGGCATATGATGCAAGAAAGCAAGCTTATTCAGCATCAGCTAAAAAAAAAAAAAAAAAAACAACCACTACTCCCATTTCACCCCTCCGTTCGTTCGAAATACCTGTCCAGCTGAGCCTTAAATTTGTTTAGGCTATCAACTTCAACAACAAGCGATGGGAGTCTATTCCACAAACCAACTGCCCGCTGGCTAAAGGCAATTTCCGCACATCTATCTGACATCCGTCCTTCCTCAATTTGAATTTATGCCCTCTCAGGTGATTATTCTGAGCAAGAGGAAGAATCCCATCGGCATTGAGCATGCTCAAGCCATTCAAAGCCTTATACACCACTATCAGATCACCTCGCCGATGCCTAGTCTCCAGGCTCTGTAATTTGCAAAACTTAAGCCTTTCTTCGTAAGAGCAACCCTCTGTTCCATTCACTAATCTTGTTGCCCTTCTCTGTACTCGTTCCAGCAGCTCTACATCCTTCTTGAAATGAGGCCTCCAGACCTGTATACAGTACTCAAGGTGTGGCCTGACCAATGCCTTATACAAGGGAATAATCACATCCCTGTCCCTGCTAGAAAAATTCCTGTATATCATTGACAAGACACCATGAGCTACTCTTGCAGCTCGTCTGCACTGCTCAGAGAACTTCATATCTGCCTGCACAACCACCCCCAGGTCCTTTTCATTCTCTACCACTGTCAGAGTAGTACCACAGAGTTGATACGTTGATCTGGGGTTACTGTTTCCCATATGTAGTACTTTACATTTGTCAATAATCTTTCTAATCTGCTTTTTCTTCATTGTCAGCCCTTTTCTAATAGGAGGCACCATACAGAAGTAACAATCTGTGATGTGAACTTCATTTGCCACCTCTCAGCCCATCTGCTCAACCTTTCCAGATCCTGCTGCAGCAGCATAGTATCAGTAGTGTCCTTAACAACCCTGCCAACCTTGGTATCGTCTGCAAACTTGGACATTAAGCCTGATACACCATCATCAATATCATTTATAAATACAGAAAACAACAATGGACCCAACACTGAACCCCGAGGAACTCCACTAATAACATTAGTCCACATTGAGCAGTGTCCATTGATTACCACTCTCTGTCTTCTACCACTCAACCATCCCTTTATCCATAGCAGCAATTTGCCTCCAATGCCACACTTCTCCAATTTGTGCAGCAGTCTTCCGTGTGCAACAGTATCAAAAGCCTTTCTAAGATCCAAATATATAATATCAAAGTTATTCCCTGCATCCAGTTCTTTTGTGACTACATCATAGTATCCAATCAAATCTCGAACAGCTGAAGAATAAGGCAGAGCTTTTGACCTTGAGGTTACAACAGTGGAATCTTGTAGATCATTCTGTGAAAGTGACAACATTTCATACTCGAAATAAAGACTATGATAATTTCTATTAAACAGAAGGTGAATTCACTGTTTGTAAGGATGTTGATGGTCTAATGGCAGCAATGACCATGAGGCATGTTCCTAAAGAATGGCGACTATAGATGCTTCTAAGGTTAGCCTTAAGGCTATGTTATTACACAATGGAAATATGTTGCCTTCAATACCATTCACAAAAAAGAAAGATATGCAAACATGGAGAACATTCTCTTTTGTGTACACTATCAAAAGTATGAGTGGCAGATATGTGGTGATTTAAAGGTAATCCCCATTTTATTAGGACTAGAAAAGGTTTACACTAAGTATCATTACTTTTTCTCTGTGGGATAGTCGTGCCAAAGATATGCAGTACAAGAACAGGAGTTCACCACAATGAAAATCATTAACACCCGGAATGAAGAACATAGAATTTGAATCTCTGGTAGAACCAAATAAAGTTTTGCTTTCAACACTTCACATCAAATTGGGGCTCATGAAAAATTTTGTGAAGGCTTTAGATTGAACAGTCCTGCATTTGCATACTTGCAAGAGAAATTCCCAAGACTTAATACAGAGAAGATTAAGGCAGATTGTGGAAGATCTCATTACTTCTTACGAAAAACTGTGGTGCAACATATTATTGAAGATACATTTCTCGCACTCACACCTGGATTTCTTCTAACCAAATTGTTGTGCCACCAGCGACGAACATGGTGAGCACTTCCATCAAGACATCACAGTGATGGAACAAAGATACAAAAGCAAATGGAGTGCAGCCATGTTAGCCAATTATTGTTGGATGGTGAAAAGGTATGCTCCCGAAGCTGAATGAAAGCAAAAGGCAGAAAGGCTCAGCTTCGGGAGCATCCCGAAGCTGAATGAAAGCAAAAGGCAGAAAGGCTCAGTATTTGATATAGGTATGTTTGTAACGACATCTTTATCATCATCAGCAGCCATTTTCAATCCACTGCAGGATGAAGGCCTCTCCAGCAACTTTCCAGTTCCTTCTGTTTTGTGCAATGGCCATCCATTTACTACCCACAAACTCATGAATTTCATCTATCCATCTCCGCCATTGTCGTCCAGGTTTTCTTCTAGTTCCTCTTGGGTACCATGCTGTTATTTTTTTAGTCCATCTGTCATCATGTCTTCGAGCTATGTGTCCTGCCCAAGACCATTTTAGTTCTTTAGTTTTGATAAAAATGTCCTTTACTTGAGTTTGCTGCCTAATCCATGTGTTTCTCTTCTTATGTAACAGTCTGATTCCCAATATAATTTGTTCCATTCTTCGCTGTGTAGTTCTCAGCTTTTCTTCCATTCTTTTGGTGAGTGCCCAAGTTTCACTTCCATAAGTCATGGTGGGGAGTATAAATTGGTTCATTATTTTACGTTTCAGACAAACTGGGATATTGCTCTTCAGAATGTGACTATATTTCCTGAATGCAATCCATCCATTTATCATTATTACAGCTAATAACTTGTCCCAGATAAGTATGATTCCAGCTTTTTGATTACTGCTCCTTCAATCATTACGTCCTTTTCTGTGGCATACTTGTTCATCGTTACTTTTGTTTTAGCCAAATTCATCTTTAGTCCAAAATCCTTACTAACTGTGCATAACTGATTAAGATTTTCCTCTAATTCTTTGGGATCGTGGCTTATCGTAAATGGTTTAGGTACTCTCCATTCACACAAAAAAGAAAGAAATTTCTCTGCAAATCGTAAATGGTTTAGGTACTCTCCATTCACATTGACTCCTTTCTGCCACCAGTCTAATCTTCTGAAAGCTTCCTCAAGGGCAGCAGTAAACAGCTTCAGAAATATTGTCTCCTTGTCGAACTCCTTTCTCGATTTTAAATTTGCTACTGTCTTTGTCTAGTCTAATAAAGGAGGTAGTGTTCTCATATATTTTCTTCAAAATCATAATATATGGGGTTTCTATGTCTTGTCTTTCCAGTGCCTGAAACATTGCCTTATGCTGTATGGAGTTAAATGCCTTTTCATAATCCACAAATGCCAGGCATAATGGTGTGTTATATTCATTTGCTTTCTCCATTAGTTGTGATATTACATGAAGGTCATCCATAGTTCAGAATACTGTCCTAAAGCCATCTTGCCCTTTCTTTTGATTCTCATCAAGTGTTCTTTCTAATCTGTTAGTAATGACTCTTGTGAACAACTTGTAGACGTGGGATAACAAGCTAAATGGTCTATAATTTTCAATTTCTGATTTATCTCCTTTCTTATGCAGCAAAACGTTTGAGCACATTTGAGTGTTGGCATTTGAGGTGAGCAGACGCACTTCGTCAGGGCTCCTCAGATAAGTGGATTGGATTACTGTTGATTAGTGCTTTTAAATATTTGATTTATTTTGATATTGTAGGATTATTTTGTTATAGGTTTTCCTGTAACAGTTTGATTTTAATAATATTATAGATATCATTTTTTTAAAGTTAATTTTCATTGATATTTAACTAATTTTATAATGGTGGTTATGAGATCTGCCTTAAACACGTCACAGGATATCGTGACTCACATGGAAATAGCCGATGGCGATTTACGGGTGAGTCACGATTTAATCTGTTGCGGAACCTCTGGAATGTTTTCCAAGGTCAACCTGGTGACTAATCATAGCTCACCTGGGGATTCTTTTCTTTGTGATCGATATAAGGAGTGCACCGATTTTAAAGTACAATTTGGTGCACCGATGTAACAATTTGAGTCCCTGAAAAAACGGATGCTTGCCCTCGAGAATAATGCATATGGGAGTTCGTCGGGTACTCAAGACTCCAGAAATCTACCAAGTGATGATTCGGATCTCAAAACAGAAAAACCAAGTGCAAACTACTCTGGTTAAAAAGGACATTGTTTTATTAGGAGACTATTTTCAAGAAAACGGGGAATATTTTTTGTAATAAGGACAGGTGCAGTAGAATTTGAATTAGGGTTGAATTTGAAAGTGTCTGCAATTCTGCCCAGACAAGAGAGGAGGGAGTATATGATGAGAGCCTTGTCGATCAATTCGGCCCTGGAAAGATTGTGCAAGGCTCAAGGGATAGAATTTTTTTCAGCCTGGACTGTACTTGTTAACAGGAGAGACTGCTTCTACAGGGATGGCATACACTTAAATAGAAAGGGTGCAAGAATATTTGCTGATGCTATCGAAGCAGTGTTAGGTGGGTCAGAAAATTGCTAGCTTGTGGGGATACAAAGACTAAGAGATTAACAGTTTTTTTTTTTTTTTGGTAGTTGTTGTCGCATAGGCTTCTGTGGCCATAATGCACCTCCCAAGGTTTTTGCAGTACTTTGATCCAATCCCGAGGCGGGAATCGAACCCACGACCTTTGGGTTGCCAGGCAGGCAATTTACCCACCTGGCTAGACCGGTCGGCAATAGATTAACAGTAGCCACTGGCAGAGGTGAAAGTGATTCTTGCACTGCTTCTATTGGAATGAGCAGAAGCCTGAAAAACAAGATGCATGATATTTCAGAGACTGCTGGGAGTGATTGCGGTACAAGTAAACACATGGGTTGTGTTAAGGTAGCTAAGAATAGAAACAGGTGCATGTATACTTGTGTGTACACCAATGCTAGGAGTTTGGTAAATAAATTTGATGAATTTGAGGTATTGCTCAAAACATCAAAGGCAGATATTGTTGGGATATCAGAGACGTGGTGTCACACAGATATAAGGAATGCAGAACTGGAATTTGGGGAGTACAATGTCTACAGAAAGGATAGACAGGATAGGAAGGGAGGAGGGGTTAATTCTATTAGTTAAGAAACACAAAATCCAAAGAAGTGAAGTCAGTCGACATCGCTGGACAGTGCAATGTCGAGTCAGTTTGGTGTGACAAACATTGGGAGATCCAAATTGAGAGTAGGACTGTGCTATAGGCCTAATGACTCTGATGAGTATAATAAGAAACTGTACAGAGAAATAGAGTAGGCCAGTAAATCAGAGAGTCTTATAATGGGGGATTTTAATTTCCCAGATATTGACTGGAATTTGTGGGTTGGTCACACACACACTAGCAAGGCTTTTGTTGATTTATTGAATGATTGTTTTCTACATCAGCATGTTCGGGAGGCAACTAGAGGGAGTAACACTTGATTTGATTATCAGTAGTGATTCTTCATGCATTAAGAATCTGCAGATAAAGGAACCATTGGTGGCAGTGATCACAGTGTGTGGAAGTGGAATTTACTCAAAGAGGTAACAACTATCAGGGGTAAAGGGAAGGGTTATTGCTTCCGTAAAGGTGACTACGATGGACTGAGACAGTATTTAAATTCTATACAGTGGGACCAACTGATGATGTTACCAACAGCAAATTCAAAATGTGAAGCATTCAAAGAACTTATCTTGGAATCTACAAGGCTTTACATACCAACTAAGAAATATTGTTCAAGGATTAGGCCTCAATGGATGTCAGATGAACTAATGAGACATATGACAGAGAAGAAAAAAATGCATGGGATACATATAAATTAACACATGACACAGAAGCCTATGATAGATACAAGTTGATCTGTAACCAAGTAACAAAGGAGGTTAGGCAGGCAAAGGCAGATTACAAGAAATCTTTGGCATTGCCTATGATAGACACAAGTTGATCTGTAACCAGGTTACAAAGGAGGTTAGGCAGGCCAAGGCAGATTACGAGAAATCTTTGGCAAGGAATGCAAAGAAAAACAGCAAAGAGTTCTTTACTTATGTAAACTCTAGAAGGAAGGAGATGAATCAGATTGGTCCACTTGATATCGATGAGTCAACTGTTGATGATCCTGCTCAGGTAGCTAACAAACTAAATGAATATTTTGCATCGACATTCACACATGATTAGTTATTCAGCGAGGGGAATGCCAGAGGTGTATTCAACTCTGGCAGTAAGCTAGAGAATCTTTTAATAACTGAGAGTAAAGTGGAGGAGAAATTGTTGAAGATAAACACAAGAAAGGCACCTGTGGTGGATGGGATCTATCCAGTTATATTAAATGAGGCAGCAAAGGAAGTAAGCAAACCCTTAGCCATAATTATGAGAGCTTCCTTGGACTCAGGGGAGGTACCCACAGACTGTAGAAGTGCAAATGTGACCCCAATTCACAAAGGCGGATCAAAGGCCGAACCAAGTAATTATAGATCTGCGAGTTTAACTTCTGTTCCAGGAAAATTAATGGAGGCACTGGTTAAAGAAGCACTGCAGGATCATCTAGACAAGACTTCAGTTATAGTTCTGACACAGCATGGTTTTGTTAAGGGGAAGTCATGCCTGACCAAATTGATTGGTTACTATGATGCGGTCACAAAAGAACTGGATGTAGGGAATAACTTTGATATCATATACCTGGATCTTAGAAAGACTTTTGATACTGTTGAGAACTGCTGCACAAATTGGAGCGGTGTGGCATTGGAGGCAAATTGCTGCTAAAGATAAAGGGGTGGTTGAGGGGGAGAAGACAGAGAGTGGTAATCAATGGACACTGCTCATTGTGGACTAATGTTAATAGTGGAGTCCCTCAGGGTACAGTGTTGGGTCCATTATTGTTTTCTGTATTTATAAATGATATTGATGATGGTATATCAAGCTTAATGTCCAAGTTTGCAGATGATACAAAGGTTGGCACGGTTGTCAAGGACACTATTGACACTATGCTGCTGCAACAGGATCTGGAAAGGTTGAGCAGATGGGCTGAGAGGTGGCAAATAAAGTTTAACATTGACAAATGTAAAGTATTACATATGGGAAACAGCAACCACAAAGCAACGTCAACTCTGTGGTACTACACTGACTTTTCATTCTCTACACTGGTAGAGAATGAAAAGGACCTGGGGGTAATTGTGCAGGCGAATATGAAGTTCTCTGAGCAGTGCAGACGGGATGCAAGAGTTGCTCATGGTGTCTTTTCAATGATATACAGGAATTTTTCTAGCAGAGATAAGGAGGTGTTTATTCCCTTGTATAAGGAAATGGTCAGGCCACACCTTGAGTACTGTATACAGGTCTGGAGGCCTCATTTCAAGAAGGATGTAGAGCTGCTGGAATGAGTACAGAGAAGGGCAACAAGATTAGTGAATGGAACAAAGGGGTGCTCTTACGAAGAAAGGCTTAAGTTTTGCAAATTACAGTGTCTGGAGACTAGGCACCAGCGAGGTGATCTGATAGAGGTGTATAAAGCCTTGAATGGTTTGAGCATGCTCAATGCTGATGGGATTCTTCCTCTTGCTCAGAATAATCACCTGAGAGGGCATAAATTCAAATTGAGGAAAGACAGATGTAGGATAGACGTGCGGAAATTTGCCTTTTGTCAGCGGGGAGTTGGTTGGTGGAACAGACTTCCATCCCTTGTCGTGGAAGTTGATAGCCTAAATAAATTTAAGGGTCAGCTGGACAGGTATTTTGAACGAACGGAGGGGTGAAGTGGAAGTGGGTTTTTTTTTTTTTTTTTTTTTTTTTGGCTGATGTTGCATAAGCTTGCTTTCTTGCATCATATGCCTCTACTAATGGTAATGCTAGAACCACGGTTGTCTGCCGGGAGCATCTATTAATGATGTCACCAACAGATTGTTAGATTTTAAGGGGGGTAAAGAGAATATTATTATTCATGTGGGGACTAATGATATTAAACGTACAAGATCTGACGATTTGTTGGAAAAATACAGGATCATGCTGAGGAAATGCCGCGAGCTAGGCCACAATGTCTATGTGTCTGCAATTCTGTCCAGACATGACAGGAGGGATTTTATGTTAAAAGCCTTGTGGATTAACTCGAGACTTGAAGGACTTTGCAAGGGGTTGGGGGGGGTGATTTCTATCAGCATGGCTCACACTTGTAAGTAGAAGGAATTTGTTTTGCAGACGGGATACACTTAAATAAAGGTGGCGCAAAATATTTTGCCAGTATTATTGAGGATACCTTAAAGGTTCAGGGAAACTGCTAGTTAGGGTGGATGTGGGTAATACTGTCACGCGTTTATCTGATAATATTGGTCAAAGTAACTCTTGCACATATCTCAAGAGTTCTTATCTGTTACCCCAACTGAACCTATCATCTAGATCAGGGGTGGGCAACTTTTTTCGTCAGCGGGCCAAATGAAATTTTCGTATCATGATGCGGGCCGAATGAAATTTTTGCAACATGATGTGGGCCGGAATAGATTGAACGATTTAATAAAAAAAATCAGAACCTAAAAAATGTTATATTACTTGAATTATCAAATTATTAATGTATTTTTAAAAAAAATACTGAATGTCCAATTATCATTGAAAATGCGGCATTCAGCATCAATTTTTCTTTTTTTTTTTTTAATTGGCTCATTTTATGGGCTATAAATTATATTAAATTAAAAACTGTAATAATAAAACATAAAATATCTCGCACCAATATTATTATTTTTTCAATAAGAAGTCAAACCCAAAGGAACTTCGTTTGATCGATGCTACAATAATAATTAGGAAATAACTCTTTGATGCTGCGTAGAATCACTTGGTTACTGTTGTACTGGCCGCGATTCCCGATTGAACCGAATTAAGCCGAACGTTTACGGCGAGTGTAGTCAGGTATGGATTTTCTATATTTATGCATTTACCGAGGGGGCCGGATTCAACATCGTCGCGGGCCGGATGTGGCAAATGAAAAACCTTTTGTGGCAATGGAAAATTGTGGGAGCGAAGTTGAAAAATATGTAATTAATGATATTGAAATTTTGCAAGATTATTTAGAGGAAAAACTATCGAGCCTATAGGCCAGTAAGGCTCCTGGAGTTGATGGAATATATCCTATAATCTTAAGAGAGGCGACAAGTGATTGCATTGAACCATTGAGGCTAATTATACAAGCACCACTAGACTCTGAGGAGATTCCCTTGGATTGGAAAAGTGCCAATGTATCTCCCATACATAAGGGTGGCTCTAAGAGTGAAGTGGGAAATTATCAACCTGTCAGTCTGACTTCAGTGGTAGATAGGGAAAATCATGGAGGCAATGATCAAGGGTGGAATTCAGGATCATTTGGATCGAATTGAAATCCTCAAGGATACTCAGCATGGTTTTATAAAGGGAAAATCATGTTTAACAAACCTGGTTTGCTATTTTGAAAGGGTCACTCACGAGCTGGATTTAGGGAATAATTTTGACATTGTCTATTTAGATTTCAGCAAAGCTTTTGACTCAGTCCCACATGAGCGGTTGCTTTATAAGCTGGAACAGGTTGGAATCACTGGGAAAATCCTTAGATGGATAGCAGGATGGCTTCAGGGCAGGAGGCAGAGGGTTGTGATAAATGGCTATTCCTCAGATTGGGTTGATGTAAGAAGTGGGGTTCCCCAAGGATCAGTATTAGGACCACTGTTGTTTTTAATTTTCATAAACGACATCAATGAAGGGATAGAGGGCATGATGTCTAAATTTGCAGATGATGATAAAATTGGTAGAGTAGTTAACGATCACTGTCAAGCTGAGCTTCTTCAGAGAGACCTAGATAGACTTCAGGAATAGTCAGAAAAATGGCAGCTATGCTTTAATCAAACAAAGTGTAAGGTATTACACCTGGGAAACAGTAATCCCAAAATAACTTATTCACTTGGTGGAGTTCAACTAAACCCAGTACTGGAGGAAAGGGACTTGGGTGTTATTTTATTATTTTTTTTTTATGTGAACCCCAAACACGAGAGGTATTAGAACCTATAGTACTTAGTACCGTGCTTGGGTTGGAGGTTGAGAAGACGAAAGAAGATATTTTTTGACATTGTACTTGTGATATGGTCATGTTATGATATGGTCAGACATTAAATTCTCTCAGCATTGTAAACAGGTTGCAAGGAAGGTCAATGGTGTTCTATCGTTGATCTATCGAACGTTTGCAAGTAGAGATAGGGACGTGATAATCCCATTATATAAGGCTTTTGTTAGACCACACTTGGAATACTGTGTTCACGTATGGAGACCGCACCTAAAGAAAGACATCGAACTTCTTCAAAAGGTGCAAAGACGGGTAACTCGCCTGGTGAGATCGGCAAAAGGGCGTCCATATGAAGAAAGACTTTGAATATGTGGGTAGCAGAGTTTGGAAACTAGACACCTTAGAGGAGATTTGATTGAGGTGTTTAAGGCTCTGAGAGGCATCAGTAAAATGAATGAGGACGAAATTTTCAAGATTATAAATGATGCTAGAACTAGGGGACATAAATTCAAGTCATGGGGGAAAATGTTTAGATTGGACTGCAGGAAGTTTTATTTTAGCCAGCGAGTTATAAATTACTGGAATAAGTTGCCTACATGGATGGAAGAGGCTGACAGTTTGGGGAAATTCACAGGTCATCTGGATAGTACTTTTGGGTCAGGGAAGCGCATAGGATGATAGGTTTAATTTCTTTTACTTTTATTAATTATTATTATTTATTTATTTATTATTATTTTTTTTATCATTGTTTTATTCGGGTTGTTTTTTTTTTTGGCTGATGCATCATAAGCCATAGGCTTTCTTGTACCATGCGGCCATTATTAATACTAATACTAAAAACTATGATTGCATTATTCCACTGCTTAGGTGTCAAACCTTTTCTAATGCATTTTGTGAAGAGCCTTGCCAGTTTTTTTGTTATGTCTCTTCCTCCCAATTTTAACAACTCTACAGTAACTTCATCTTCCCCTGGGGCTTTCTGATTCTTAATTTTCTTCAACGCCTGTTCTACCTCATCAGGAAGAATATCGGGTATGTCATATGAGTTGCTAATTTGCGACCCATCTTCCCCACTGCTGGCATCATTCCCTTGCTCCTTGTATAATTTTCTATAGTAGTCTTCTGCTATTTGAATTATGCCTTCTCTGCTATTTATAAGTACACCATTGCTATTCTTCAGTTTCAGTATCATTTGTCTTTCTGGATTACTGCTCATGGATGCTGATTTCAGTCCTTTGTTTTTCCGTAATGCTTGTTCTACTTTTCTTGTGTTAAATCTTCTTGTGTCCTCTCTCTGGGCCTCTTTCTAATGGCTTTGCATAACTCAGTATAATCAATTTTCTCCTTGTCAGTGTTTATCTTGCTCTTCATTTGTCGCCTTCGGTTCATCATTACAAGTGTTTCTTCACTAATTTTTTCTTCTTTGGATTTCGTTTTCCCTATAGATTTCTTGGGCTTTATCACTTTCAGAAAGTTGTCATATTCCTCGTCGATATCTTGGTTCTGAGTAGTCTGCAGAAGCTCAAACTTGTTCTTAAGTTCCAGTACATACTGCTCTTTCTCCTCTTCTGTTATCTCAAAGACCTTTGTATTATTTACTCGAGTCAGTTTTTTCCTTTTCCTTCCTACATCAAATGTGCATCTTACCATTCTGTGATCATTTCCAACATTTACCTTATTCAGGACAGTAACATCATTCACGATATATCTTCTGTTAGTGAGGATGAAGTCGATTTCATTAGTTGTTAATCCATTTGGACTCTTCCATGTCCACTTTCTGTTCACCCTTTTCTTGAAAAAAAATTGTTCATTACTGACAATCCTTGAGATCCTGCAAATTCCACAAGTCTTTCACCTCTTTCATCAATTCCAAAATTTCCTATAGTTTCCCCTTTCTGCACTGTTTTGTCTTTTTCCAACCTTAGCATTGAAATCCACCATAATAATAGTGCAGTGGGTTTTCTGCTCATCTAGAAGACTCTCAATTTCGGTGTACATTTCTTCAACCTCTTCAACATCATGGCTTGATGTTTGTGCATAAATCATTATAATCTTTAGCTTGTACCTCTTAGAAATCTTGAGTATTAGTCTTGACACCCTTGGTGATGTACTTTTGAATTCCAAAATGTTGTTTTTTATATCTTTATGGACCAGAAAGCCAACTCCATCTTCACTCCTTTCACTGTTTACATTGGTGTACAGCAGATTTCCAATTGATAAACTTATAAGTGATTCATTTCTTCTTGTTTCAGCCAAACCGATGATATCCCAATTCACATTTTCTAGTTTCTTTTCCAGCTCTAATATCTTGTCTTCACCGATGAGCGATTTTACGTTGCAACAGGCCAAGTTCAGTTTCCATGCATGGCAGCCTGGTCGTAACCAGAGATTCTTAGCACCCTCTGCTTTCACTCTGATCCTCTCGCTGCTGTAAGAGGGGGAGTGAAAGCCGCTGGGGACTGAGGGCCATTAGTTTCGTCGTGCTGTCATATGCTGGAGGGTTTTGGTCTTTTCCTCTTCATGCTGACCAGGCGTCTTGAAGAGAACCACTCTACACGTTCACTGCCATCTAAGTGACTTAACAGGGTTTACCATCGAGAAGATGTGCACGAGTGGATTTTAGGGAGGCAGGCCAACCGGACTTCTCCTAAATCTTCTGTAATAGAAAGATATTGGATCCATCAGTGTTTTAGACTGAGCGTCTGATAACACAGAGAATACCTGTTCCCCTCTAATCTTACTGCCATATAAATAAAAATATACCTTGTATAAATATAAAAAAACTACTTGTTTTCGAAAACAAGAGCCAATCTGCCAATTTAAGCACTATTTCCATGTTTAGCACTCTAAAATCTATAAAGTAGTAAACTTACTTTCGCACCTTAATGTCCTTAACTTACTTAAGCACATTAACTTACTTTCGCACCTTAATCAAGCTTAATGTCCAAGTTTGCAGACGATACAAAGGTTGGCAGGGTTGTCAAGGACACTACTGACACTATGCTGCTGCAACAGGATCTGGAAAGGTTGAGCAGATGGGCTGAGAGGTGGCAAATGAAGTTTAACATTGACAAATGTAAAGTACTACACATGGGAAACAGCAACCCCAGAGCAACGTATCAACTCTGTGGTACTACACTGACAGTGGTAGAGAATGAAAGGGACTTGGGGGTGGTTGTGCAGGCAGATATGAAGTTCTCTGAGCAGTGCAGACGGGCTGCAAGAGTAGCTCATGGAGTATTGTCAATGATATACAGGAATTTTTCCAGCAGGGATAAAGAGGTGATTATTCCATTGTATAAGGCAATGGTCAGGCCACACCTAGAGTACTGTATACAGGTCTGGAGGCCTCATTTCAAGAAGGATGTAGAGCTGCTGGAACGAGTACAGAGAAGGGCAACAAGATTAGTGAATGGAACAAAGGGGTGCTCTTACGAAGAAAGGCTTAAGTTTTGCAAATTACAGTGTCTGGAAACTAGGCACCAGCGAGGTGATCTGATAGAGGTGTATAAAGCCTTGAATGGTTTAAGCATGCTCAATGCTGATGGGATTCTTCCTCTAGCTCAGAAAAATCACCTGAGAGGGCATAAATTCAAATTGAGGAAAGACAGATGTAGGATAGATGTGCGGAAATTTGCCTTTAGCCAGAGGGTGGTTGGTTGGTGGAACAGACTTCCATCCCTTGTGGTGGAGGTTGATAGCCTAAATAAGTTTAAGGCTCAGCTGGACAGGTATTTTGAACGAACAGAGGGGTGAAGTGGAAGTAGGTTTTTTTTTTTTTTTTTTTGGCTGATGCTGCATAAGCTTGCTTTCTTGCATCAAATGCCTCTACTAATGCTAATACCTGTAACAAGATATGACCCAAATATTTTTGTTTAGTGTAATTTGAGAATTTTGGTGAAACTTGGAGTGACAAGAATGTTTCCTCTAGGCATATGCCAATGGGATTGAATTCAGCTAGTAAATCTCTTAGTCTGATGGATGACTAAGAGTCAACAATCAGATTGACTGCTTAGTCCTCTGCAGTTCCATTGTATGATTATTTGGGTTTAACTGAGGATGATTCATCTGACTGCTTTTTGGGAAAATGGGGTGTCCAGTATTCATTTTGTCATTTGCACGAATTTTCTAGTACGGGTTTCTCATAATCCGAGTGTACATCTACTTCCATACTGTTGGTTGGTGATTCAGTTTTCTTGCTGTCTTCAGTAGTTTCCAAGTTTTCACTGTCATGTGAGACAAATTATCGTATCAGTTTGCATACACTCCAATTAGTGTATCAGTTTGGATACTAATTGGAGTGTTCGTTGCTTTGCTGGTTTTAGTTTAAGGAGTATCTTTTCCTGAGGCTGATACTGTTGCTTTACCCTAGTTTGTTAGAGAAGTACTGGGGAGTACTGACACATCTGTTTGAGCTACAGTTGAAAGATAGCTTCAGGTGTGAGATGCATAGAATAGACTAGGCATGGTCAACATAATGTCTGTATACCTTGGGATATGTGACTTTATGTTCTATTTTGTATTTTTGAATTCTTTCTGGTTTCCACATATCACATGATTTAGAAAGGCAGGGTGCTTCCTTTGCAGTTGGGACAAACGGGAGTTGAGGCCGAGCAATCTGCTTGTGCAGGATCCTTTTGTCCACATATAGGACAGATGGCATCACTTCTGCATGGCTGCTGAGAGGCCATATTTCTGGCATTTAAAACAATGAAGAGGATTCAGGCGTATATGGCCGTATTTGGCAATTTAAATAGCTGGCTTTTACCATGGATGGCAAATCAAGAGTGCTGAAAGTTAAAAATATGGATCGAATTGAAATGAGATTTCCATCTTTTTAATCATTATTCGTTTTGCACTAATTACCTTCTGATTACTAAGTTCCTGACCTAATTCCTTCTTGGGCACTGCAAGTAGTTCCCACTCTGTGACGACATCTTTCAATGAATTTAAGGTACTGTTGGGAGTAACAGATACTGGCAGCCCACTAAATATCAGTGTCCTTAATAGAAACTCAGAATGTACAGAGGTGACTGTTTCAACAATCCAGAGACCTAGGAGGTCTCTGGATTGTATTTGCTTCACCAATTTTTGTGATCCAGCAATAGATTTCAAATATTTTTGGATCATAAATGGCGATAACTTGCCCACCGACTGAGTAGACAGACAGTGTATCACCATAAAGTAAGATATGTTAGGACACTGCACTTCCCTTTGAAGCCTTTTAAGTTCGTTACCATCATTTTCATTTGATATTTCTCCTTGAGCTTGATGGCTCTGTGTGCCTCCATAGCCAGATGGGCAGGAGCAGCAGTGAGTAGCACACGCTTCTTGATTAGACCGGGGTTCGAGCCCATGACCACCAAATACGGATGATGCGGAAAGGTCAGGGAATGACCACCGCATATCCCCAGAGCAATATGGCCTTAGTTGCTAATGTTCCTAAAAACCAAATAATAACAATAACAATGATGGTTCTAAAGATGAAAAATTTTTTAAGTCCACCATGGTTGCCCCTTTTACCCTTGGGACAGAGACTTTCTTCTCCCAGGTTACCAGCCCTGCCATATGGATGCAGAAGTGATGCCAACCAGGGACAAAGCGATCAGGAGAGTAGAAGACCAGTACATTGCTAGCAGAGGTAGCAGGAATATTGCAAGCAGGGTTAGTAGTAATGATGATAGCAAGTGTAGCAGTGACTTTGCTAACAGGGAAGGCAGTAATGCTGAAAGAAGGAGGGTTTATGGAAGAACTAATACTGCCCTAAAAACACTAGAAAATTGCACTAGAGATCGCCTGAGAAGTATTGCTTGGCATGCAGGTTCACCAAAGCTTGCAACAATTGTAAAGCAGTTATTAGAGTCCAAACTATATTTTAAGCAGCCAAGACTAGAAAACTTGCTTCTTGTCCAAATAGTGGTAGAACATTCTGATCTCTTTCTAAAGCCATTACTGCAAATTTTGCCCATCTGTACTCCCACCGCTGTTAAAACGTGATGGTTCTATTACCACCCCAGCTAAAGATAAAACTCATCTGCTTGGATTCTACTTTTCTTCTAGCTCGTGTGTTTTCTTCTGTGAAAAGATGCAAGAAGAATTTTGAACAATCTTGATGCCAAGAAAGCCCCAGGTCATGATTGCATTTCTCCATTCACTCTTAAAACCCATGCTCCTGAGCTTACTTCTGTGTTACCATTTTACATTTCTTATTCCATTGGTGTTTTTCCTTCTGCTTGGAAATTTGCTTGCGCCCAGACAGTTCCTCAAAAGGGTGACAAAAACCTTAATTGATCAATGATTGCCAATATGGATTCCACCAGTGTAAATCGGCTTGTGATATACAGGCATATTTTATCCATCTATAGACAAATTTAATGGAAAACTTTGATGAAATTCAGGTGCATACTCTTGATATTTAAAGGCTTTTGGTTGCATTTGGCATAAAGGTCTACTAAATCCAATCTTCTTTACATTTCAAGGATACAGCTCTAAAACGGTGTTCGCAGGCCAGCTGCTAGTTGGTAACTAGCGGTTACTGGACCGAACCTATTGGTAACTCTCTAGGAGGCTTCCGGATCAGCTAGTGTATAATATTGCTAACTCTACTCTGCCAGATACTAACTGGAGGGAGTCCAAGTAGTGTGTATGTGGGAGGGGGAGAGGTTGTAGAGGCCACGTTATGACAAGGATCAGGGTATATTCTTACCACGTGCATGCCATATCCAAAAATTTCATTCCTTCATGCAGCATTTCCCCCCACTGTTTTTCTTACTATTGAATACAATATGAATAGTCAAACTAATAGAGTAAGCTTATCTGCGAAAAGATCTAAACCTCCCAAACAATTCCTAGTTCATTTCACAAATATACATGGTCTCAATTCTAATCTCAATGATGTCCATTTCCACTTGCAGTCTGCCAAACCCTATGTACTTTTTCTGACAGAATCTCAGTTATTGGTTGATTCAGCTACTGCTCATCTCAGATGCCCAAATTATTCGCTGTATGATTCCTTTCACCTCAAAGGTGGTACTTGTCCATATGTCCATTCCGATATTCCCTATCAGAGACTTGGTAATTTGAAATCTCTTCTTTTCGATCTTCTCTGGCTTAAAAATCTCTTTACCTCAATTCTGTCATATTCATCTGTTGTCTCTACCATTCTCCCAACTCCACTAATCACTTGGAGCCCTTTGACTTCCTCTCTTTGCAACTTGGCTTTCTCCAGTACAGCTTCCCTAACAGTGAGATAATTTTCCATGGTGATTTTAATGTTCACAACTCCAGCTGGCTTCAGTTTTCTAGTCACACCGACCCAGCTGGTCGAGATGCTGAGGCTTCTGCAATTACTAATGACCTTGCACAGATTGTTCATTTACGTACAAGAATACCAGACAATCCTAACCATACAACCAACACACTTGATCTTTTTCTCACAAACAACCCTTCTAAGTACACGGTCGAATTGAGTGGTCCTTTAGGCACCTCAAATCACAACTTGGTGATTGTCTCTTCTTCAATGGAGCCTTTATCTCATGGCTATTCCCAACCTCGTATTGTTTGGCATTACAAGAATGCAAAATGGGATGACCTGCGAGATTTCTTTTCATTTCCTTGGTCGGACTATTGTTTCAAAACTTCTGATGTCAACATTTGCTCAGATCGTATCAGTGAAATTATACTTGTAGGAATGGAATCCTTTATTCCACACTCCACTTCAAAATCTCGTCCTTAATCTAAACCTTGGTTTTCTAATAAATGTGCTAAGGCTGTTCAAGAGAAGAACATTGCATATCATAACTGGCTTGTTTCCAATTCCTCAGTTTCATATTCTGCCTACACCAAAGCTCGCAACAATTGTAAAGCAGTAATTAATTAGTCCAAACTAGATTTTGAATAGGCTGAGAGAAGAAAACTTGCTTCTTGCCCTAATGGTAGCCAAGCATTCTGGTCTCTTGCCAAAGCTATTGGCAGCAACTTTTGCCCATCTCTGCTCTCAACTCTGTCAAAACCAGATGGTTCTGTTGTCACTTCAGCCAAGGATATAGCTGACCTGCTAGCATCCCATTTTTTTTCCAACTCATTTATTAATGATCTTAGTAAAATACCTCCCACCATTCCCAACACGCTCCATTCAGTGTCTCCTATGGTCTTCCCCCAAAAGGATGTCAGAAGGATTTTGACGAATCTTGATGCTAAGAAAGCCCCAGGTCTTGATAGTATTTCTCCACCTGTGCTCCCGAACTTTGCCGCCTTTTTTCACTTTCTTATTCCAAAGGTGTTTTTCCTTCTGCTTGGAAATTTGCTCATAACCAGACAGTTCCTAAAAAGGATGACAAATCCCTCCCATCCAATTATCGTCCCATTGCAGTTACTTCTATCCTTTCTAAAGTAATAGAGAAATCAATTAACTGCCAACTCAAACTGCCTAGAAACCAACTATCTGATCAACGATCGCCAGTATGGATTCCGTCAGTGTTAATCCACTGGTGATAGTCTTGCTTATGTTACCCCTTTATAGACAAATTCAATGGAAAAGATCAGTGAAACACAAGCAGTTGCTCTTGACATCTCAAAGGTTTTCGGTCGTGTTTGGCATAAAGGTCTTCTAAACATACGTCCATCTTATGGTTTGCCAACTGTTTTTTGTGATTGGTTATCCAGTTTTCTCTCCCATTGCTCCCTGAGGGTGATGGTAGATGGGTCTCTGTCTTATAACGTCTCCGCCAATGCTGGTGTCCCCATAAGGTTCAGTTCTTTCCCCCACTCTTTTCCTCTTGTATATTAATGACCTTTTCCCATTGACCGAAAATCCTATCTATAATTTTGTGATGTTTGAGAAAACTTGCCCTGCACAAAAAGCTTCAACTTCTTGAATATCTGCTACCAATTCCTTAAATGCTGATCTTCAGTTAATTGTCCATTGGGGATAAGTTACCTCAGTTAATTTTATTCCTTCTAAAACTCAGTTCTGTCTTGTACATTACAAAAAGAATTCTTCTTCTCCTATGCTTATCATTAACAATATTCAGATTTCTAGATGAGATTACATATCTTTATTAGGGATTACCCTGATTTCCAATCTCTCTTTAGATAAGATAAGCACCACAAATAATACTTCCTCTGAATCTAATATAACTTAGTTTTTTCTCTTTCGCTTTTGGCAACTTCTTTTCTTCTAAACAGCTACTCACTCACTCTATGCAAATCTCAAATCTGCCCTACCAGGGAATATTTTTTCAGCATCTGGAATGGTGCCCTCATAGGAAGGAAGGAAGGAAGAAGCCAATGCATGAAGTGGAGCGCTGAAATTAATATATTCATCATGTGAGCATATTACGAAGTAATGATGCTGAGACAGACATGACAATGTAAAGGATGAAACTACACACAAAGTGGTTGGAATGGAATCCTGACTGTTCAGATCATCAAACAGCAGATCACAGATGGAGAATTGTCAAGAAGAAACTGATAGCTCCTGCAATTTTAGAAAAAAAAAAAAAACGAGTAGGATGTGAGCAACCAGAGAAGATCGAAAAGAGGAGATTCTAAATTACTAAGTCTCTCACATGGAGTATCAGGAAGGACATATGCACAAGTACCAACTTTGAAGCAAAAGAAATCATACAGCGAATACGGACAAGTGATATGAGCAGTGGTTGAATTAATGGATAACTGGATAACATGGGGTTTGGCAAATTGTAAGTGGAAATGAACATCAGCAAGATTAGAACAAAACCATGTATATTTGTGAAATGAATCAGGAAGGTTTTGGAAAGTTTAGATCTTTTTGCAGATAAGTTTGTTCTATTAGTTTGACAATTCACGGTGTATTCATAAGTAAGAAAAGGTGGCGAGGGCATGCTGTATGAAATTTTTGGATATGGTGTATACACGGCATTATAGATTTTGCAGAGTAATTCATTGAGAGAACCTGTCAGGTGATTCACCACAAAGTTTTCAAAAATGTTTCTTGTTATTTGTTTTACTCTCCCACTACTTCATGAACATTTACAGCCTTCTAGTTTTTTTGAAAGATCTGTTATTTCCTGTGGGGGAAAAAAAATTAAATAATAAATAATAGATCATAATGAGAACGAGAAACCTGATATTCTCTCAAGATTGATGCTACCCTGTGGGAAGCAACATAGGCAATTTAAAATTTCGTATAATGTGAAATATGCCAAATTTGACAAATTTTGAAATTAAACGATTCTTTGTTTGGGGATTTATTAGGGGCATCGGTGTCTGCGGCCATAGTGCGCCAGAAATGAAATTAATTGTAATTAATATATACTGTATGTATGTCTAAGTATACATTTTAATAATACAGTACTTTATAAAATTATTTAATTTAGTCTGTTTATATGTGGGATTAATGCTGTTAGCATTATCATAACTAGAAGCATATGATGCAAGAAAGCAAGTTTATGCAGCATCAGCCAAAAGAAGAACAAAAAAAAAAAAAAAAAAAATCCCCTCCCATTTCACCCCTCCATTCGTTCCAAATGCCTGTCCAGCTCTGCCTTAATTTTATTTAGGCATCAACTTCCACAACAAAAGATAGAAGTCTGTTCCTCCAATCAACTACCCACTGGCTAAAGGCAAATTTCCGCACATCTATTCTACAACTGTCTTTCCTAAATTTGAATCTGTGTTTTTTTTTTTTTTTTTTTTATTAGGAGCATTAGGAACTAAGGCCATATTGCTCAGGGATATGCGGTGGTCATTCCCTGACCTTTCCGCATCTTCCATATTTGATGGTGACGAGCTCGAACACCGATCTAATCAAGAAGCGTGTGCTATGCACTGTTGATCCTTCTCACCTAGCTACGGAGGCGCCTTTGAATCTGTGCCCCCTCAGGTTCTTAATCTGAGAAAGAGGAACAATCCCATCAGCATTCAGCTTGCTCAACCCATTCAAGGCCTTATACACCTCAATCAGATCACCTGACAGGTTCCTTACTCTCCAGGTGCTGCAATTTGCAGAACTTAAGCCTTTCTTGGTAAGAGCACCCCCTTTATTCCCCTCACCAATCTTGTTGCCCTTCTTTGTACTCGTTCTAGCAACTCTACATTCTTCCTAAAGCGAGGCGTCCAGATCTGTACACAGTATGCTATGTGTGGCCTGACCATTGCTTTGTATAACGGGATAATCACCTCCCTGTCCCTGCTAGCAAAATTCCTATATATCATTGACAAGACTCCATGACCTGCCCTGACAGCCCATCTACACTGCTCAGCAAACTTCTTAATTGACTGCACAATTACTCCCAGGTCTTTTCACTTTCCACTTCCCTGAGTGTAGTACCACACAGTTGGTACATTTCTCTTCAGTTATTGCTACCCATATGCAATACTTTGAATTTGTCAATGTTAAACTTCAGTTGCCATTTCTCAGCCCATTATCCCAACTTATCTAGATCCAGTTGGAGTAGCATACTGTTGTTAAAACCCTGCCAACCTTTGTATCATCTGCAAACTTCAACATTAAATCTGATATACCTTCATCAATATCACTGATAAAGATACAAAACAAAAATGGGTCCAACACCGAACCATGGGGAACTCCACTAATAACATTTGTCCACGAAAAGCAGTGTCCAATGATTACCACTCTCTGTCATCTCCCACTCAACCATCCCTTTATCCATTGTAGCAACTTACCCTTAATGCCATACCTCACCAATTTGTACAGCAGTCTTCCATGTGCAACAGTATCAAAAGCCTTTCTAAGATCCAAGTATATAATATCAAAGTTATTCCCTTCATCCAGTTCTTTTGTGACTGCATCATAGTATCCAATCAAATTGGTCAGGCAAGACTTCCCCTTAACAAAACCATGCTGTGTCCGAGCTATAACTGAAGTCTTGTCTAGATGATCCTGCAGTGCTTCTTTAACCAGTGCCTCCATTAATTTTCCTGGAACAGAAGTTAAACTAACAGGTCTGTAGTTACTTGTGTCACCTTTTGAACCCCCTTTGTGAATTGGTGATACATTTGCACACCTCCCGTCCATGGGGACCTCCTGAGTCCAAGGAAGCTCTCATAATTATGGCTAAGTGTTTGTTTATTTCCTCTGCTGCCTCCTTTAATATAACTGCATAGATCCTGTCCACCCCAGGTGCCTTTTTTTTTTATGTTTAACTTTAACAATTTCTCCTCCACTTGGCTCTCAGTTATTACAAAATCATTTAGCTCCCTGTTAGAGTCTGATAAACGTCTAGCACTCCTCTCATTTAATAACTCTTCATGTGTGAATTTAGATGCAAAATACTCATTCAGTTTATCAGCTACCTTAGCATGATCATCAATAGTCAACCCATTTATGTTAAGTGGTCCAATCTGATTCATCCTTTCCTTCTAGAGTTTATATAAGTAAAGAACTCTTTGCATCCTTTGCCAAGGATTTCTCGTAATCTGCCTAACGTCCTTTGTGACTTGATTACAGGCTAATTTATATCTGCCATAGCCTTCGGTGTCACCCGATGCTTTACATGCATCCCATACATTTTTCTTCTCTGCCACGAGCCTCACTAGTTCGTCTGACATCCATTTAGGCCTAAACCTTGAACAGTATTTCTTAGTTGGAAGCAAAAGCCTAGTAGCCTCTAGTTAAATACATTATACACATATGAAATTTGGTTTTAAGTATAACTTTTAGATTCATATATATTATGTGAGATTACATGAACTGTTCAGGTGTACAGGCAGATTAAGTCTATATGGTGTTGATTAATGTGATATGATCCTAAAGGTGCAATTTAGTAGCAACACATTTCCCTGTATTTGCTTATATGTATATAGAAGTATATCTACATAAAAGAAATATATCTGCTTATGCAAATTTAAAATTGAGAGCTAAATAGTCTTTTAAAATTGGAAGTGTCTAACATAGTCATGTTTATATTTTATGTCTACAACATAATTTTAAAAATTTTCCTAAAATATTAATTTTATTTCTTAATTCAAAATTACATAATTATTAAATACATCTATTGCAATCCATTAAGAAAATAAGAAATACTGGTATTCTCCAAGCTGAATACAAAACATCCCAAAATGTTACCAGAAATTAATAGAACTTTATTAAAATACACAGTAAAAATAAAACACAATACATAGAAGATTACTAAAAACAGAAATAAAAAACATATATAGGCAAAGAATAAAAATGATAAAAGTAATAAAAGCAATAAGAACAAAATATATATTAAGATACTTTCAGAGCACTGTGCCCCTTTATCTATTTAAAAGACAAGTGGTAGGACATACATCAATATATTCCCACAGAGGCGTAACATATATGCAAGTGCTATCAAACCAATGCAAATCGTGAATGGTGTGGGAACAAAACAACAGCCATCAGACTGTATAGAAGTTTGTTATTTGGTTTTTAGGAGCATCAGCAACTAAGGCCATATTGCTCCGGGGATATGGCGGTGGTCATTCCCTGACCTTTCCGCATCCTAAGTATTTGGTGGTCACTGGTCTAATCAAGAAGTGTGTGCTACGCACTGCTGCTCCTGCCCACTCGGCTACGGAGGTGCCTATATAGAAGTAGGTCAATGTACAGGAGCCAGCACAAAATCACATGAAGTTTCCAGCGAACAGATTTACTAAAACTTATCAATTAAATGGGGCTTAGAGGGGAACAGGCATTCTGTGTGTTATCAGACATTCAGTCTAAAACACTGATGGATCCAATATCTTTCTATTTCAGAAGATTTAGGAGAAGTCCGGTTGGCCTACCTCTGTAAAATCCACTCATGCACACCTTCTCAATGGTAGGCCCTGTTATGTCACTTAGGTGGCACCAAACGTGTAGAATGGTTCTCTTCAAGACGCTTGGACAGCGTGAAGAAGAAAAGATCAAAGCCTTCAGCACATGACAGTAAGACGAAACACAACTGTGCATGGCAGCCTGGGTACGACCAGGCAGCCATGAACAGAAACTGAACTTGGCCTGTTACAACGTAAGATCGCTCATAGGTGAAGACAGGATATTAGAGCTGGAAAAGGAATTAGAAAATGTGAATTGAAATATCAACGGTTTGGCTGAAACAAGAAGAAGGAATAAATCACTTATAAGTTTATCAAGTGGAAATCTGCTGTACACCAATGGAAACAGTGAAAGGAGTGAAGATGGAGTTGGCTTTCTGGTCCATAAAGATATAAAAAAACAACATTTTGGAATTCAAAAGTACATCACCAAGGGTGTCTACTCAGATTTCTAAGAGGTATAAGCTAAAGTTATAATGATTTAAGCACCAACTTCAAGCCATGATGATGATGAAGAGGTTGAAGAATGTACACTGAAAATGAGTCTTCTAGATCAACAGAAAACTCACTACAATATTATGGGGGACTTCAATGCTAAGGTTGGAAAGAGACAAAACAGTGCAGAAAGGGGAACTATAGGAAATTTTGGAATTGGTGAAAGAAATGAAAGAGGACAAAGACTTGTGGAATTTGCAGAATCTCAAGGATTGTCAGTAATGAACACTTTTTTTCAAGAAAAGGGTGAACAGAAAGTGGACACGGAGGAGCCCAAATGGATTAACAACTAATGAAATTGACTTCATCCTAACTACAGAAGATATATCGTGAATGGTGTTATTGTCCTGAACAAGGTAAATGTTTGAAGTGATCACAGAATCGTATGATACACACTTGATATAGATGTAAGAAAAGAAAGGAAAGAAAATTGATTCGAATAAATAATACAAAGGTCTTTGAGATAACAGAAGAGGAGAAAAAGCAGTATGTACTGGTACTTAAGAACAAGTTTGAGCTTTTGCAGACTGCTCAGGACCAAGATATCGACAAGAAATATTACAACTTTCTGAAAGTGATAAAGCCCAAGAAACCTATAGGTAAAAAGAAATCCAAAGAAGAAAAAATTGGTCAAGAAACACTTGTGTCTTGATGAACCGAAGACGACAAATGAAGAGCAAGAAAAACACTGACAAGGAGAAAATTGAGTATACTGAGTTATGCAAAGCCATTAGAAAGAGACTAAGAGAGGACATAAGATAATGTAACACAAAAAAAGTAGAACAAGCATTAAGGGAAAACAAAGGATTTAAATCAGCAGCCATGAGCAGTAATACAGAAAGACAAATGATACTGAAACTGAAGAATAGCGATTGTGTACTTATAAATAGCAGAGAAGGCATAATTCAAATAGCAGAGGACTACTATAAAGAGTCATACAAGGAGCGAGGGAATGATGCCATCAGTGGCGAAAATGGATCGCAAATTAGTAACACATACAACATACCTTATATCCTTCCCGATGAGGTAGAACATGCGTTAAATAAAATGAAGAATCAGAAACCACCGGGGGGAAGATGAAGTCACAGTAGAATTTTTAAAATTGGGAGGAAGAGACATGACACAAAAACTAGCGAGACTCTTCAAAAAATGTATTAGAAAAGGTGTTATGCCTAAGGAGTGAAATAATGCAATTTAGTTTTGCTGCATAAGAAAGAGGATAAATTGGAAATTATAGACCAATTAGTTTGTTATCCCACATCTACAAGTTTTTCACAAAGGTCAACTTGTAGATGTGGGATTACTAACAGATTAGAAAGAATACTTGATGAGAATCAACCGAAAGAGCAAGCTGGCTTTAGGACAGGATTCTCAACTATGGATCACCTTCACGTAATATCACAGCTAATGGAGAAAGCAAATGAATAAAAAACACCATTATGCCTGGCATTTGCGGATTAGGAAAAGGCATTTAACTCCATACAGCATAATGCAATGTTTCGGGCACTGGAAAGACAAAGCATAGACACCCCATATATTATGATTTTGAAGAAAATATATGAGAGTGCTACCTCCTTTATTAGACTAGACAAAGACAGTAGGAAATTTTAAAATCGAGAAAGGAGTTCGACAAGGAGACACAATATCTCCAAAGCTGTTTACTGCTGCTCTTGAGGAAGCTTTCAGAAGATTAGACTGGTCGCAGAAAGGAGTCAATGTGAATGGAGAGTACCTAAACCATTTACGATTTGCAGATGACATTTTGGTCATAAGCCACAATCCCAAAGAATTAGAGGAAAATTTTAATCAGTTATGCAGAGTTAGTAAGGATTTTGGACTAAAGATGAATATGGCTAAAACAAAAGTAATGATGAACAAGTATGCCATAGAAAGGGATATAATGATTGAAGGAGCAGTAATTGAAAAGGTGGAGTCATATACTTATCTGGGACAAGTCATTAGCTGTAATAATGATAAATGGCTGGAAGTCAAGAAGAATAAATTTTGGATGGATAGCATTCAGGAAATATAGTCACATACTGGGGAACAATATACCAATTTGTCTGAAACGTAAAATAAGGAACCAATGTATACACCCCACCATAATTTATGGAAGTGAAACGTGAGCACTCACCAAAAGAATGGAACGAATTATATCGGGAATCAGACTGTTAGATAAGAAGAGAAACTCATGGATTAGGCAGCAAACTCAAGTAAAGGACATTTTTATCAAAACTAAAGAACTAAAATGGTCATGGGAAAGGACACATAGCTCGAAGACATGACAGATGGACTAAGAAAATAACAGAATGGTACCCAAGAGGAGCTAGAAGTAAACCTGGAAGACAACAGATGAAATTCATGAGATTGTGGGTAGTATATGGATGGCCATTGCACAAACAGAAGGAACTGGAAAGTTGCTGGAGAGGTCTTCATCCTGTAGTGGACTGAAAATGACTGATGATGATGATGATGATCAATTAAACATACATAAACTAAATTCATTTACCATGGATTTTAATTTCTTATGAATCCTCGATACATTCACAGACCTGCCGATACTGAAACAAAAACAAAGCCTTTTGAAATAGTCTGACTTGCTCAACACCACAGTACAGCGATCTTTGTCTGGCAGTAAGGCAACAATATCCTGGTCCCTACACAAAGAATGAAAGGTGTTTCGTTGAAAATGCTGAAAGTTGGGGGGGGGGGGGGGTTGAACAAACATGTTGTAATATAGACATGTTACACAAGTGACAGAGAACAAAAATGCATAGGATACATATAAATTAACATGTGACACAGAAGACTATGATAGATATAAGCTGGTCTGTAACCAAGCTACAAAGCAGGTTAGGCAGGCGAGAGCAGATTACTAAAAATCTTTGGCAAAGGATGCAAAGAATTCTTTACTTATGTAAACTCTGGAAGGAAGGGGATGAATCAGATTGGTCCAATTGATATCGATGGTTCAACTGTTGATGATCCTGCTCTGGTAGCTAACAAACTAAATGAATATTTTGCATCTACATTCACACATAAGGAGTTATTCAGGGAGGGGAATGTCAGAGATGTATTCAACTCTGGCAGTAAGCTAGATAATCTTGTAATAACTGAGAGTAAAATGGAAGAGAAATTGTTCAAGATAAACACAAGAAAGGCACCTGAGGTAGATGGAGTCTATCCAGTTATATTAAAGGAGATGGCAAAGGAAGTAAGCAAACCCTTAGCCATAATTACGAGAGCTTCCTTGGACTCAGGGGAGATACCCATGGACTGGAGACGTGCAAATGTGACTCCAATCCCCAAAGGAGGATCAAAGGGAGACACATAATTACAGACCTGTTAGTTTAACTTCTGTTCCAGGGAAATTAATGGAGGCACTGGTTAAAGAAGCATTGCAGGACCATCTTGATAAGACTTCAGTTATAGCTCGGACACAGCATGGGTTCGTTAAGGGGAAGTCTTGTCTGACAAATTTGATTGGATACTATGATGTAGTCACAAAGGAACTGGATGCAAAGAATAACTTTGATATCATATATTTGGATCTTAGAAAGGTCTTTGATACTGTTGCACATGGAAGACTGCTGCACAAATTGGAGCAGTGTGCCATTAGAGGCAAACTGCTGTTAAGGATAAAGGGATGGTTGAGTGGGAGAAGACAGAGAGTGATAATCAATGGACACTGCTCTTTATGGCCTAATGTTATTAGTGGAGTCCCTCAGGGTTCAGTGTTGAGTCCATTGTTTTCTGTATTTATAAATGATATTGGTGATGGTATATCAGGCTTAATATCCAAGTCTGCAGACAATACAAAGGTTGGCAGGGTTGTTAATGACACTAATGACCGTACAGTGCTGCAACAGGATCTAGAAAAGTTGAGCAGGTGGGCTGAGAGGTGGCAAATGAAGTTTACCATTGACAAATGTAAAGTACTACATATGGGAAGCAGTAATCCCAGAGTAACGTAGCAACTCTGCGGTACCACACTGACAGTGGTAGAGAATGAAAAGGACCCCCAGGTCCTTTTCATTCTCTTGTGCAGGCAGATATGAACTTTCTAAGCAGTGCAGATGGTTTGCAAGAGTAGCTCATGGTGTTTTTCTAGCAGGAATAAGGAGGTGATTATCCCCTTGTATACGGCAATGGTCAGGCCATACCTTGAGTACTGTATACAGGTCTGGAGACCTCATTTTAAGAAGGATGTATAGCTGTTGGAACAAGTACAGAGAAGGGCAACAAGATTAGTAAAAGGAACAAAGGGTTGCTCTTATGAAGAAAGGCTTAAGTTTTGCAATTTATGGAGACTAGGCACCTGCGAGGTGATCTGATTGAGGTATATAAAGTTTTGAATGGTTTGAGCATGCTCAATGCAGATGGGATTCTTCCTCTTGCTCAGAATAATCACCTGAGAGGGCATAAATTCAAATTGAGGAAAGACGGTTGTAGGATAGATGTGCGGAAGTTTGCGTTTAGCCAGTGGGTGGTTGATTGCTGGAACAAACTTCCATCTGTCGTTGTAGAAGTTGATAGCTTAAATAGATTCAAGGCAGAACTTGAGAAACATTTGGAGCAAGTAAGTGGTTTGGTGAAATAAGGGGTTTTTTTTTTTTTTTTTTTTTTTTGGCTGATGCTATATAAGCTTGCTTTCTTGCATCGTGCCTTTGCTAATGCTATAGTTGCCACCTTAATACATATATCTACAGCAAATTCCTCAGTTACCCAGTTCCATAGTTTGCTGAAACGCACAAACCCGGTAAAGCATATTGCTAATTTGTTTTTATCATTTCATGGTAAAGCAGACTACATTCTCAATAGTAGTGCTCAATTGCTGCAGATTATTAATGATTTTAACATTCTGGAGGAAGAAGTCATGGTTTACTTTGATGTTGCCTCCCCGTTTATGTCTATTTCAATACAGCCCCCCCCCCCCTCTCTCTCTCTGGGGCCTCCGTAGCTTGGTGGGCAGGAACAGCAGTGCGTAGCCCATGCTTCTTGATTAGACCGGGGTTTGAGCCCGTGACCACCAAATATGGAGAATGCGGAAAGGTCAGGGAATGACCACTGCTTATCCTCGGAGCAATATGGCCTTAGTTGCTAATTCTCCTAAAAAAAAACCAATTAACAAATAACTGTCTCTCTTTCTCTCTCTCTCTCTCTCTCTCTCTCTCTCTCTCTCTCTCTCTCTCTCTCTCTCTCTCTCTCTCTCTCTCTCTCTCTCTCTCTCTCTGTGTGTGTGTGTGTGTGTGTGTGTGTGTGTGTGTGTGTAAATGATATCTGTGATGGCTTAAACCTTTGTTGTTCTGGCCGCTCAATCATATTTGGTGCTTCCCTGTATTGGCAGATTCAGGGTACAGCTATGGGTGCTCCAGTCAGTACTCCCATAGCTAATATTACCATAGAGATCTTGGAGAAAGACATATTTATAAATCTACCAGTGCAAGTTACACTCTGACGAAGATACATGGACATGTTAGCTTTCATTCCCTGTGTATCAGAGGTGGTGCTTCTCCAATATTTCAATTCCTTGTCCTCTTATATCTCTGGCTTCTGTGGCCATAATGCACCTCCCAAGGTTTTTGCAGTGCTTTGATCCAAGCCTGAGGTGGGATTCCCACTTAGTAAACTCAGTATATAGAAATCCAATGTGCCAAGGACAGTTCACCAATTATAGATCAGCATATGCTCCAGGACATCTTAATAGCACAGCATGAGTGTTATTTAGTCAAGCAAGATTCCACTGTGATTATGCTACTGACAGGGGTGATGAGATTTCTAAGTTTAGGATGGATGATTTGTCTAGGTGTTGATACTCCACCCCCCATATTTTGGAACGATTCCAATTACATGGTAATAATTTGATTTTCCATTTGGATCACAGTATTGAGTTTATTGATGCCACTTATAATTTCCACTATCCTCACATATCTGCACATCTTGTGATGCAACCATATTGGTTGTGCAGCTCCCTGGCAGGAAGTTGCAGTCAATGGTTTCCAGAGATAAATCTGTCTTTCCCTTGCTGCAATGTGTGGATTCTGTTTATCAGATCAAATGCCCAGAACGTGGGATGGGTTATATTGGCACATCAGATCAGAGGCTTTGCGATTACATCTCTGAACAAGAGAAGGATTATCCATCAGGCTATCTTTGCCCACTCTGCTATCGCTCAGCATTATTGATGGGAGTTGCATGTTAATTGTAACCCAACATTGAAATTTTGGACCATGCACATGATTCTCATCATCGCTCCTGGCTCAAAGCATTCCATGTAGCTGTAGTGGGTTTAAGCATTAATTGCAATCATGGAACTAGCATACACCCTATTATGGAAGCTGTTAGTTTGCAGCATGATGAAAAATGGCAAGCATATAACATAGCAGATGTATGTTGGCCCACTTCTGCGGTCTGATGGTTCGTGTTTTGTTCTCTTCCCCCTCTTTTTCCCCCTCACTATTCATGATCTGCGTTGGTTTGTTAGCTCACATATACATTGAACCTCTCTGGAATATATTGAACTATGTCATGCTACTTGTTTTTTTAACTTTAAAGGGGCATATCGCTCTAAAAGCTTCTAAATGTATATTTTGTTCTTATCAAAGGTTTTTTGCTAATTCTCACTTCAAGTAATTTCATGTGAATTTAAAGGTTAGGAAATAAATTTTACCTCTCTGAGCTCAGCAAAGCACATCAACAGATCATTTTCCTGAAATCCTCTTACTGGTTTAGAAGTTGCAAATTCTATTCAAAGAAACATTTCATGAAAATTTAATGTCATGTGAGAATTTCAAACTTATTGTTTGTTTATAATAAACATATAAAAATTAATTTGTTGGCAAAAGCAAATGCCTGTTTTGGGTAAATAAAAACTGTTTCAACATACAAAGGGTACTAGGAAAGTTTTGCAATATGACGCAACAATGAATCACAGGAAGCTGCTTGTTGCTGCATGTTGAGACATGTTCATACGTGCATAGTAGCCGCCGCGCCAAGTCGATGGGCTCAGTTATTCATTAGTAGTGAGAGTGTAAAGTGCTTGCGATGGCATCGTGGTCACGAAATGAGATAAGGACAGTTTTGCGGTATAATTTCGTGCGTGGTTTAACCATACACCAGTGCTTAGAAGAAATGACTCTTGCACTAGATGATGATTGTCCACATCGTACAACGATATTCAGGTGGTATAGAGAATTCCAAAGGGGAAATTTCACTCTGGAGGATTCTGAGAGGCCGGGAAGCCCACGAACATCAGTTACGGAGGAAAACGTTACTGCTGTGAGGAAAATGCTTGACGAAAACAGGCGAGTGACCTACCAACAGATAGAGGATACTTTGGGCCTAAATGCACCAGCAATTCGTTCGATTCTGCAAGATCATTTGCACGTGAAGAAACTTTGTTCTCTCTGGGTGCCGCATCAACTGACTGAAGAGCAGATGACACGACGTGTGACTTGGTGCCGGGAGATGTTAAAAAAAGTTTGATAAGGGACAATCTCGGTATGTAAACAACATCGTGACAGGTGACGAGACTTGGCTGTACTATTACGATCTGCCGACCAAGGCTCAAAACAAAGTTTGGGTCTTTGATGATGACGACACACCCATAATTGTCAGAAAATCCCGATCTGTAAAGAAGAAAATGATAGGTGTATTTTTCAAATCGAGTGGAATTGTGGAACGTGTCGTTTTGGACACGCAGAAGACAGTCACAGCTAAGTGGTATACTGAACAATGCCTGCCTAAAGTCATTGGATCTATGAAGAACCTGCGGCCAAAGTCAAGAATGGACACCTGGTACCTCCATCACGATAATGCTGCAGCTCACCGCGCCAAAGCCTGCACCGAATATTTGACCACGACAGGACTGAAACTTCTCGAGCACCCTCCCTACAGTCCAGACCTTGCTCCCTGCGACTTTGCACTGTTCCCGCATGTGAAAATGAAGCTAAAAGGGAGGCGGTTTTCCAGTGATGAGGACCTTCTACGGGCTTGGGACAACGAGTGTGCTTTACTTCCTAGTGAAACTTGGCAGAACTGGTTTAAAGATTGGTTTCGGAGGATGGAGAGGTGTATTGAATGTAGAGGAAATTACTTTGAAAAAATTAAATAAACAAAGCTGTATTGCAAAACTTTCCTAGTACCCTTTGTACTTAGTTGAAATTATAAAATTGCAGAAAATCTAATACTGAAACCTAATTGTACAAATAACTCTAGATTCTGTCTAGAATATGAATAGTCCACAGGATGATAAATTATATGATATATTATTTTTCTGTACATGCTTCAAGTCGTTGATAACTTCCATACTAGAATTTAAATGAATTTTCATTGTCTCTTCAAAATGTTTTATGACATTTCGGTTAAAACTTGCCAGTCCTGTGAATAGACTGGTATGTTTTAATGGTAGTTCAATACATTGTTTCTTCAGTTCATCATCACAAATATCTTAACAACTACTTTTTAGCAATTCAGTTTCTCTATCAACGAAATTCTAGTATCAATAATGGGGAAAGGCAGAGCACATTATATTAAAATTTCTTTCATGGCTTTAAATCCTGTCTTCAACATGCTTTTATTCAAACACATGCCCCCCACCCACATATGGAAATTCTGTTCCCGGATTAATGATAATTTTTCATGCTTAAAGCAATAGTTATAATATATTATTTAAAAATATATAACTTACAATTTTAATTGCTCTTAAAAAGGTTTTGTTTAATTTTTGATTTTGTAGTACCTTGCCAAAAACACAAACTCTATTCAACATATTATGTTATGATATAACTGAACACAAATTATTTAATTTTTACTTGCACAAATGAAATTTGCTTCACATTCAGTGTTCAAGTAATTTTGTTCGTCTTTGCTTATTTCAACCTACACTGCAAATGGTAAATTTTACCAGTTGCCGTGCAGGTTGAAAACATTAACTTTTTCATTTGTATAAGTTGTTTAAATTTTACTGTGACTTGGTGTCGAATTTGGAACCTCTTTAATTAAAAAATTCTATTTATGGTCAGATGACGAGAAACGTACACATAACATCTTAAAAAAAAATAAAAAAATTACTAGCATCACTAGCAACTAAATTGAGACTATCTTAAACAAGGAATAAAGTAATGTACAGGGGTTCGACTGTAAAATTTTCTGTTTATAACTGTTGTTTTTCCTTTGTATACTTGAAACATTATCATATGCATGATGCACGTCTGCTTATATTTACATCTAAATTAAATTTTTTTTTAATTTGGGAAATATAAAATCACAACCATTTTACAGCAGCAACATTCGGGAGGGTTAAAACCAAGAAAACACTCTCAAATTACAAATAGTGGAGAATATGTCAAAAATGTAATTATAATAATAATAACTTTCTCAGTATGTATAATCTTTATCAATAGGGCAAGCAAAAGATAATGAAAAAATATATAGATTTCATATCATTTCAAGTATACAAGAAAGCAAACCTTGTTAAAAGTGACATCAGAAATAATGGAAACTTGGTTATATAAAGTTATGATCAAGTCAGTTAAGAAAAAAAAAAAAAAAACCAAATATACCATTTCAGCTTGGTTAGATTAAAATTACGTAGCAGCAGTAGTAATAGATGCATATTATGCAAGCAAGCACATAATATGCCAAAAAACAAACATTTCACAGATCCATTCACTATAAAATAAAACTTCATATCTCACTGCACAATTACCCCCAAGTCTTTTTTATTCTCTACCACCCTAAGTGTAGTATCACACAGTTGGTACATTTCTCTGGGGTTCATCATCATCAGCCATTTTCAATCCACTGCAGGATGAAGGCCTCTCCAGCAACTTTACAGTTCCTTCTGTTTTGAGCACTGGCCATCCATTTACTACCCACACACTCATGAATTTCATCTATCCATCTCCGCCTTTGTCTTCCAGGTTTTATTCTAGCTCCTCTTGGGTGCCATTCTATTATTTTCTTAGTCCATCTGACATCATGTCTTCGAGCTGTGTCTCCTGCCCAAGACCATTTTAGTTCTTTAGTTTTGATAAGAATGTCCTTCATTTGAGTTTGCTACCTAATCCATGTGTTTCGCTTCTTATCTAACAGTCTGATTCCCAATATAATTCGTTCCATTCTTCGCTATGTAGTTCTCAGCTTCTCTTCCATTCTTTTTGTGAGTGCCCAAGTTTCACTTCCATAAATCATGGTGAGGAGTATACATTGGGTCATTATTTTACGTTTCAGACAAACTGGAATATTGCTCTTCAGTATGTGACTATATTTCCTGAATGCTATCCATCCAAAATTTATTCTTCTCTTGACTTCCAACCATTTATCATTATTACAGCTAATGATTTGTCCAAGATAAGTATACGACTCCACCTTTTCAATTACTGCTCCTTCAATCATTATTTCCCTTTCTGTGGCATACTTGTTCATCATTACTTTTCTTTTAGCCATATTCATCTTTAGTCCAAAATCCTTACTAATGTGCATAACTGATTAAGATTTTCCTCTAATTCTCTGGGATCGTGGCTTATGACCACAATGTCATCTTAAAATCGTAAATGGTTTAGGTACTCTCCATTCACATTGACTCCTTTCTGCGACCAGTCTAATCTTCTGAAAGCTTCCTCAAGAGCAGCAGTAAACAGCTTTGGAGATATTGTGTCTCCTTGTCGAACTCCTTTCTCGATTTTAAAATTTCCTACTGTCTTTGTCTAGTCTAATAAAGGAGGTAGCACTCTCATATATTTTCTTCAAAATCATAATATATGGGGTATCTATGCCTTGTCTTTCCAGTATCCGAAACATTGCCTTATGCTGTATGAAGTCAAATGCCTTTTCATAATCCACAAATGCCAGGCATAACGGCGTTTTATATTCATTTGCTTTCTCCATTAGCTGTGATATTACGTGAAATTGATCCATAGTTGAGAATCCTGTCCTAAAGCCAGCTTGCTCTTTCAGTTGATTCCAATCAAGTATTCTTTCTAATCTGTTAGTAATGACCCTTGTGAACAAATTGTAGATGTGGGATAACAAGCTAATTGGTCTATAATTTCCAATTGCTGATTTATCTCCTTTCTTATGCAGCAAAACTATGATTGCATTATTCCACTGCTTAGGCGTCACACCTTTTCTAATGCACTTTGTGAAGAGCCTTGCCAGTTTTTGTGTTGTCTCTTCCTCCCAATTTTAACAATCTACAGTAACTTCATCTTCCCCCGGGGCTTTCAGATTCCCCCGGGTCTTCTACTATTTGAATTATGCCTTCTCTGCTGCTTATAAGTACACCATCACTATTCTTCAGTTTCAGTATCATTTGTCTTTCTGTATTACTGCTCATGGCTGCTGATTTAAATCCTTTTTTTCCCTTAATGCTTGTTCTACTTTTCTTGTGTTAAATCTTCTTATGTCCTCTCTGTCTCTTTCTAATGACTTTGCATAACTCAGTATACTCAATTCTCTCTCTGTCTGGGGTTACTTCTATCCAAAGCAGTACTTCGCCTTTTGGCAATGTTAAACTTCAGATATAATGCCTGATATACCTTCATCAATATCATTGATAAATATACAAAACAACAGTGGGCACAACACCGAACCATGGGTTGTTGTTATTTGGTTTTTAGGAGCAATAGCAACTAAGGCCATATTGCTCCAGGGATATGCGGTGGTCATTCCCTGACCTTTCCGCATCCTCCATATTTGGTGGTCACAGGCTCGAACCCCGGTCTAATCAAGAAGCGTGCTGCTGCTCCTGCCCACCTGGCTACGGAGGCACCTCCAAACCATGGGCGACTCCACTAATAACATTAGTCAATGACGAGCACCATCCACTAATTACCACTCTGTCTTCTTCCACTCAAACCATCCTTTTATCAATTATAGCAACTTGCTTTTAGTGTCATACTTCTACAACTTGTACAGTAGTCTTCCACGTGCAACAAGTATCAAAAGCATTCCTAAAATCCAAGTATATGATATCAAAATTATTTTTTGTATCCAGTTCCTTTATAACCAAATCATAGCATCCAATCAAATTTGTCACACAAGACTTTCCCTTAACAAACCAAGCTGAGTCTGAATTATTACTGCAGTCTTGTCTAAATGATTCTGCATTACTTCTTTAACCAGTGACTCCATTAATTTCTATGGAACAGAAGTTAAACTAATAGGTCTGTAATTACTCATGTCACCCTTTGATCCCTCTTTGTGAATTGGGGATACATTAGAACATCTCCACTCAATGGGGACTTCCCCTGAGTCCAAGGATGCTCTCATAATTATGGCTAAGGGTTTGCTTACTTCCTTTAATATAACTGGATAGAACCCATCCACCTGAGGTGCCTTTCTTATGTTTAACTTCAATTACTTCTCCACTTTACTCTCAGTTATTACAAAATCATTAAGCCTTGGTCCTTGAGGTTGTCACAGACATTCTCTCAGATATGCCAGACAAGCTGTACTTGCTACCTGTGAGTCTAAAACGCTGATGGAACTGATATTCGGGTAACACTGAAGTCAAGTGGAGCCAATTTTGGCCAAGTCGGGACGGTCTGTGACAGCAAAATCCTCTGCTTGCACCTTCACGATGGTGGGACTGTTAGTAATCCTGGGTATAATCTCCATGCCAGGTGTGAACCAACGTAAGCAGGGGTCGAGTTGTGGCGCCCACACCACATGGAGGAATGCCACCCCTCTATGTTACTAGGCAGTACTAGGTGGTAGATAACTCTCATCAACCGGTGCAATACCACCATTTTTCTTATTGGAGGCTTGAAGTAGTGGAACCCATGTTTAGTCTCTAGAGCTAAGTTGCAGTCAACCCTTCCCCATCTCTTCCATCATGCAGTATGATTGATGACTTTTGAGGTTATGATGGACATCGTGGTGAGATCCAATATTCTTTACATTTCAAGGGTACAGCTCTAAAACGGTGTTTGCAGGCCGGCCACTAGTTAGTACACTGGACCGAACCTATTGGTAACTCTCTAAGAGGCTTCCGGATCAGCTAGTGTATAACCTTGCTACCTCTACTCTGCCAGATAGTGACTGGAGGAAGTCCGAGTAGTGTGTATGCGGGGAGCATTGTCGAGGCCACATTACGTCAAGGATCTGGATATATTCTTACCATGTGTACGTCATATCCAAAAATTTCATTACTTCATACAGCATGTCCCACCCACTTTTTCTTACTATTGAATACACCATGAATTGTCAAACTAATAGAGCAAGCTTATCTGAGAAAAGATCTAAACCTCCCAAGCACTTACAAATTAATTTCACAAATAAACGTGGTCTCAATTCTAATCTTAAAGATGTCCATTTCCAATTGCAGTCTGCCAAACCCCATGTACTTTTTTCTCAGAGAATCTCAGTTATCGGTTGATTCAACTACTGCTCATCTCAGATGCCCAAATTATTCGCTGTATGATTCTTTTCGCCTCAAAGGTGGTATTTGTGCATCTGTCCGTTCTGATATTCCCTGTCAGAGACTTGGCAATTTGAAATCTCCTCTCTTTGATCTTCTCTGGCTTAAAATCTCTCTACCTCATTGTGTCAAATTCATCTGTTGTCTCTACCATTCTCCCAACTCCACTAATCACTTGGAACACTTTGATTTCCTCTCTTTGCAACTTGACTTTCTCCAGTCCAACTTTCCTAACAGTGAGGTAATTTTCCTTGGTGATTTTAATGTTCACAACTCCAGTTGGCTTCCGTTTTCTAGTCACACCGATCCAGCTGGTCGAGATGCTGATGCTTTTGCAATTACTAATGATCTTGCACAGATTGTTCATTTACCTACAAGAATACCGGACAATCCTAATCATACAGCCAATACGCTTGATCTTTTTCTCACAAACAACCCTTCTAAGTACACGGTCGAAGTGAGAGGTCCTTTAGGCACTTCAGATCACAACTTGGTGATTGTCTCTTCTCCAATGGAACCTTTATCTCACGGCTATTTCCAACCTCGTGTTGTTTGGCATTACAAGAATGCAAAATGGGATGACTTGCAAGACTTCTTTTCTTCTTTTCCATGCTCGGATTACTGTTTCAAAAGTTCTGATGTCAGCGTTTGCTCAGATCGTGTCAGTGAAATTATTCTTGCAGGAATGGAATCCTTTATCCCACACTCCACTTTAAAATCTCGTCCTTTATCTAAACCTTGGTTTTCCAATAAATGTGCTAGGGCTGTTCAAGAGAAGAATGTTACATATAGTAATTGGCTTGTTTCTAATTCTTCAGTTTCATTTTCTGCCTACACCAAAGCTCGCAACAATTGTAAAGCAGTTATTAACCAGTCCAAACTAGAGTTTGAACAGGCTAAGAGTAGAAAACTTGCTTCTTGCCCTAATGGTAGCTGACCATTCTGGTCCCTTGCCAAAGCTATTGGCCGCAACTTTTGTCCATCTCTGCTCTCACCTCTGTCCAAACCAGATGGTTCTGTTGTCACTTCAGCCAAGGATAAAGCTGACCTGCTAGCATCCCATTTTTATTTCAACTCATGCATTAACGATCTTGGTAAAACACCTCCCACTATTCCCAACACGCTCCATTCAATGCCTCCTGTGGTCTTCCGTCAAAAGGATCTCAGAAGGATTTTGAAGAATCTTGATGCTAAGAAAGCTCCAGGTCCCGATGGTATTTCTCCACTTGTTCTCAAAACCAGTGCTCCTGAACTTACTCCTATTCTTTGCCGCCTTTTTTCACTTTCTTATTCCAAAGGTGTTTTTCCCTCTGCTTGAAAATTTGCTCATATCCAGCCAGTTCCTAAAAAAGGTGACAAATCCCTCCCATCCAATTATCATCCCATTGCAATTACTTCTACTCTTTCTAAAGTAATGGAGAAATCAGTTAACCGCCAAATTTTAAACTACCTAGAAATCTTCCATCTGATCAACGATCGCCAGTATGGATTCCATCAGTGTCAATCCACTGGTGATATTCTGGCTTATGTTACCCATTTATGAACTAATTCAATGGAAAGGTTCGGTGAAACACAAGTAGTTGCTCTTGATATCTCAAAGGCTTTCGATCGTGTTTGGCATAAGGGTCTTCTAAACAAGCTTCCATCTTATGGTTTGCCAACTGTTTTTAGTAATTGGTTATCCAGTTTTCTCTCTGATCGCTCACTGAGGGTGATGGTAGATGGCTCTCCGTCTTCTAACTTCTCCACTAATGCCGGTGTCCCCCAAGTTTCAGTCCTTTTCCTCTTGTATATTAATGACCTTCTTCCATTGACCAGAAATCCTATCCATAGTTTTGCCGATGATAGCACATTGCATTCCACTTTTGATTTTAAGAAACCTTGTCCTGCTCAATCAGCTTCAACTTCTCGAAAATCTGCTACCAATTCCTTAAATGGCGATCTTCAGGTAATTCTCCAGTGGGGCAACGACAATTTAGTTGATTTCAACCCTTCTAAAACTCAGTCTTGTCTTATATCTCGCAAAAAGGATTCTTCTGCTCCTATGCTTATCTTTAGTGACATTCCGATTTCTAGGCAAAATGATATATCTCTTTTGGGGATTACCCTGACTTCTAATCTCTCTTGGCACAAGCACATTACAAATATTGCTTCCTCTGCATCTAAAAAACTTGGTTTTCTCTTTCGCTCTCGGCGTTGCTTTTCTTCCAAACAGCTGCTCACTCTGTATAAATCGCAAATCCGCCCTGCCATGGAATATTGTGCCCACAACTGGGGTGGTGCCCCCAAAACCTCTCTCAGGCTTCTTGATTCCATTCAGAAGAGGGCAGTTAGGTTAATTAATGACTCATCTTTAACAAAGTCTCTCCACTCGCTGTCTCATAGACGTACTGTTTCTGCTGCATGCCTCTTCTACAGATACTTCCATGGGCACTGTTCTTCTGAATTAGCTTCTATAATTCCTGCTCTCTCTTTCAAAACAGTTCGAACATGTGGCACCACCAGCCAACATCCATTTACTGTCCAATTTCAAACTCACAGAACCAACTTTTCATCATCCTTGTTCATTCATTCAACTGCCCTTTTCTGGAACAACCTTCCTTCATACGTATTTCCTGAAAATTACAGTCTACAGAAGTTCAAGTCCAATGTCAACAAATATCTTCTTTTGTCTTCTCAACCTCCAACCCAAGCACGGTACTAAGTACTATAGGTTCTTACACCTCTCGTGTTTGGGATTTACATAAAAAAAAAAGAAAAAGGTCCCTGTTAGAGTTTAATAAGCTTCTGTCCTCCATTTCCCTTCAGAATTCCTCATGGGTGAATGCAGATACAAAATACTCATTCAATTTTTCAGCTATCTGAGCAGGATCATCAATAGTTGAACCATCGATATCAAATGGACCAACCTGATTCATCCTCTTCCTTCTAGAGTTTTTATAACTAAAGAAGTCCTTGCTGTTTTTCCTAGCATCCTTCACCAAAGATTTCCTGTAATCTGCTTTCGCTTGATTAATCTCCTTTGCAACTTGATTACAGACTAGCTTATATCTATCATGTGTCTCCCGATAATTTAATGCATTCCATGCATTTTTCTTCTATGCCGTGATTCTCATTAGTTCATCTTACATCCATTTTGGCATAAACCTTGAATAGTATTTCTTAATCGGAAAGAAAGGTAGAAAAGTAGTAGCTTCCAAGATTAAATCCTTGAATGCTTCCCATTTAGAATTTGCTGTTGGTAATATCACCAGTTGGTACAGAATTTAAAAACTGTCTGAGACTACTGTAGTCACCTTTATGAAAACCCTTCCCTTTATCCCTGATTGTAGTTATATCTTTTAGTAAATTCCACATCAGTACAGTGATCTAGTGTTTCCCACATCAGTACACTGACACCTAGTTGTTCCTTTATCTGCAAATTTTTAATGTAATAATAATCACTGTTGATAATCAGATCAAGAATATAACTCTGTGATTGCCTCTCGGACATGCTGCTCAAAACAATCATCAAATAAATCCACAAAAGTCTTGCTAGTGTGCGAGTGACCAATACAGAAGTTCTCATCTAAATCTTGGCAGTTAAAATCCCCCATTATAAGACAATCCGATTTACTGGCCCACTATTTATAGTTGTGTAGTTGTGTGTATTCTACTCATCAGAATCATTAGGCCTATAACACACTACTACTACTACTCTCGACTTTGTTTTCCCAGTGCTTATGTCACACCAAACTAACTCAACACTGCACTGCCCATCTATATCATATGGATGCACTTCCTTAGAATTTATGTATTTCTTAACTAACAGCATAACCCCTCCTCCCTTCCTATCCTGTCTGTTATTTCTGTACATATTGTACCTCCCAAATTCCATTTCTGCACTGCTTATATCTGTATGACACCAGGTTCTGATATCCCAACAATATCTGCCTTGGACGTCTTGACAAACACTTCAAATTTATCAAATATGTTTACTATACTCCTAGCATTGGTGTTCATGCAAGTATACATGCACCTGTTGTTACTAGACAGTGCCTCTAACACAGCCCATGTATTAATTTGTTCCATGATGGTTCCTACTAGTCCCTGAAACCCACAGCATCCCACCCTCCAGGCCACTGCTCATTCTAATAGAAGCAGTGCAAGAATCACTTTCACCTCAGCCTCTGGCTACTGTTAATCTTTTCGTCTCTGAATCTCCCCAAGCTAGCAGTTTTCCAACACACCCAAAACTGCCTCAATAACATCAGCAAATATTCTTGCACACTTTCTATTTAAGTGTATCCATCCCTGTAGAAGCAGTCTCTCCTGTTAACAAGTACAGACCACACTGAGAAAAATTCTACCCCACAAGCTTTGCATAATCTCTCCAGGGCCAAACTGATCAACAAGGCTCTCATCATATACTCCCCCTCTATCGTGTCTAGGTAGAATTGCAGACAATTTCAAATGTAACCCCAAAATTGCAACTTTTTTTCAACATTGACCTGTACTTGTTAAGTCAGTCAGAGATTTCCTACTCAATGTCATTAGTGCCAACGTGTACAATGATATTACCGTTTGTGCCCTTAAAAGATGATATCTGTTGTATGTCGTCAACATTTGCCCCGGGCCGACATACCCTGGTCCTGTCTCCCAGCGACCACTTTTCCATTGTGGATATGTCCCGATGAAAGCATTTGTATTATTTTCATCTCTCAAATTTTGTGGGATAAAAAAAAACTGTGATGGAAATGAAATAAATGAATTTTCAAAGACAATATCTTTATAACACTGCAGTAATGTTTTATAATTATATTCTTTCTTTCTTCCAAGAAATCCATGCACATCCGCTTTAAATTATCAGTAAGCTGATATTTCAGTATCATATAACTCTGTTTCAAATGCATCACCATTGAGCATTTTTTTTTTATTTGAGGTCCAATGAAAATATCTTCTTCAAGTTTTGCAGATGTTAAATTAGAAAACACTTCCCTTAGGTAGCAGAATCCACTTTCTTCTTTAACAAGAGCTTTAATAAAATTCTTCATTAATCTAAATTTTATATGCAAAGGTGGAAGAAGAATTGTTTTTGGTTCAACCAGTAGAATATAATTTATATTACTTATCCCTGGTTGAAACAGTATAGAATTAAAAGATTTAGGACTAAAGCCTCAACTTATGGGAAATCTGTTACATTTAGAGAATTTCCTAAATCTTTTCATTCTATACTGTTGTATTCTATTCTATATATAGAATACATCCTATTCTATAGGATACCTACCCACCCAACGATGAGGCCATAAGTAACGATAGTCTTTCCACTGGTGAAGCTTTACTTATTTGAGGTAGTGCAGCATCAGGCAACTCGTTTTGAAAGTATTCACAATATGAGATATGATAAAAACAATGCCATTTTCGGTAATGCACTACATGATGCTAATGTACTAACCTGTGATGCTTACTATCAACATCAACAACAAATGAAAGTTTCTTCCAACAATCAATCATCTGTTGGCTAAAGGCAAACTTCTGCAAATGTATTCTTCAACCATCCTTCTTCAGTTTGAATTCGTGTCCCTTCATGTGTATGGCCCGAGCAAGAGGAAGAATCCCATCACCACTGAGCTTGCTCAATCAATTCAAAGCCTTAAAACACCTCGATCACTTTGCATGCACATAATCTCCAGCCTCTGCAATTTCCAGAATTGGAAGCTTTTCTTGGTAAGAGCACCCCTTTGTTTCCACTCACCAATCTCACTGCCCATCTCTGTACTCATTCCAGAAGCTCCACATCCTTCCTAAAATGAGGCCTCCAAACCTGTATGCAGTTCTCAAGTTGTGGCCTGACCATTGCCTGATACAATGGGATAATCACCTCCTTCTTCCTGCTAGCAAAATTCCTATATATCATTGACAAGACTCCATGACCTGCTCTGGCAGCACGTCTGCACTGACAGAGAATTTCATATATGACTGCACAATTACACCCAGGTCTTTCTCATTTTCCACTACTTTTTTTATTTAATTTAATTTTATTTATTATTACTCCAAAACAGCCGAAGCCTTCCAGAGGAGGAATATGAAATAGTAATACAGTAATAATTCTATTTACAGTCAAGTATACAATGTCAGATCTTAATATACAATGTCAAATATACAACGTCAATTTACAACATATACAATGGATATCTTACTATGCAAGCGATTTGCATTTGAGCAAAGCTGGGATGACAGAGAAATTTGTATTTCTAAGCATTTTTACTGTTATCTTTTCTTGTTTGTTCACCATTACATTGATTGATTTGTGTTATTATTCTTTCAGTTATCCAGTTTTTATTTTATTTATTTGTTTTTTTTATTTAATTATTTCTTCTTATTATATTTGTTTTTATTATTTTTGTTTGTTGAACAATTTATAGCTAAAATATACCTACTTTTTTATTTTCTTCTTATCATTATTATTAAGTTAATCATTTATTTTCATTTTCTAGTTACTTCATTATAAAATCTTTGCAACTCTTTTTTTTTTGATATTCATGTCTTCATCCAGAATATCAATGTTGAATTCATTTAGCAATTTTGCAGTTCTGTTGAAGTAATGAAATCTAAGTTGATCAGTTCTGAATGGCTCTTGTGCCAGCATATTGTGTCTTCTCAATGCTCTTGGAGGACAGCTGAAATTGATGAGGTAGAGCAGCTTGGGGGCATCCAACTTTCCAGTCACGAGACGCATTAGGAATTTGCAGTCTGCCTCAGCCCTTCTTTGGTAGAGTGGTGCCATCCCGAAGTGAATGCACCATTCATCATACAATTTTGTGTTCACTTCCAACCTGGATTTGTACACTAGGAATCTGACCATGGATTTCTGAATATGTTCCAGTTGTTTTTTAAGAATTTTGGTGTGAGGATTCCAGACTTGTGAGGCATATTCTAGAATTGGGTTGATTATCATTATGCAAGCTGTTTTTATGAGCTGTATGTTGTTAAAGTTGAAGCAGATTCTTTTGAGCAGTCCAAGGGATTTGGAGGCCTTTGCTGTAGTTTTATTTACACGTGTGTTGAAGTTTCCCTTGTTAGAAAACCATACTCCCGAATCTGTAACCTCTTGTATTCTCAATAGCTCATGGTTATTAGTTTTATAAGGATAGTTAATCTTGTGTTTTTTCTGATAGTCTGCGACAGACTGGTGCAGCATTTGTTTAAGTTTAATGTTAGGCCATTGTTTGTAATCCTGTTGCATACAATCTTGTATGTCAATAATATATATAGCAAAAAGTAGTGGCCCCAGAGGAGAACCCTGTGGGACTCCCCTTTATACATGGAAGGTGGAGGAGTAACTTCCTTCAAAAAGAACTCTGCTTTTCCTGTTGTCAAAGAAGTTAGACATAAGAGATAAGGCATTACTTGATAAACCTATGTGCTTTAATTTGAGGCAAAGCAACTTGTGTGGTACAGAATCAAGGGCTTTTTGTAGGTCAAGATATATAATGTGTATCTGATTGTTATTATCAAGGCTATGTTTGATGTCATGTTCTATGGAGAGTAGGTTGGTCACTGTTGATCTGCCCATAAGGAAGCCATGATGAATGTGGCTGAATTTGTTTTTCATGAAGCAGCAGAGCTGAGAGTAAAGGAGGTTCTCAATGATCTTGCTTAGGGGGTTGGCTTTGTGTATGGGTCGAAATGAGGCAGGTGTGTCTTTTGCACCCTTTTTAAAAAGTGGAGTAATGGTGGTTTCCTTTAATCTTCCGGGGAGTGATCCCTTTTTGAAAATGGCTTTTATCAGATTAGCATTAGTAGAGGCATATGATGCAGGAAAGCAAGCTTATGCAGCATCAACCAAAAAAAAAAAAAAAAAAAAAAACCTTCCACTTTACCCCTCCGTTCGTTCGAAATACCTGTCCAGCTGAGCCTTAAATTTATTTAGGCTATCAACTTCCACAACAAGGGATGGAAGTCTGTTCCACCAACCAACTACCCGCTGGCTAAAGGCAAATTTCTGCACATCTATCCTACATCTGTCTTTCCTCAATTTGAATTTATGCCCTCTCAGGTGATTATTCTGAGCAAGAGGCAGTATCCCATCAGCATTGAGCATGCTCAAACCATTCAAGGCTTTGTACACCTCTATCAGATCACCTCGCCGGTGCCTAGTCTCCAGACACTGTAATTTGCAAAACTTAAGCCTTTCTTCGTAAGAGCAACCCTTCGTTCCATTCACTAACCTTGTTGCCCTTCTCTGTACTCATTCCAGCAACTCTACATCCTTCTTGAAATGAGGCCTCCAGACCTGTACTCAAGGTTCGCCTGACCATTGCCTTATACAAGGGAATAATCACCTCCCTAATCCCTGCTAGAAAAATTCCTGTATATCATTGAGAAGACAACATGAGCTACTCTTGCAGCCCGTCTGCACTGCTCAGAGAATTTCATATCTGCCTGCACAATTACCCCCTAGGTCCTTTTCATTCTCTAACACTGTCAGTGTAGTACCACAGAGTTGATACGTTGCTCTGGAGTTGTTGTTTCCCATATGTAGTACTTTACATTTGTCAATGTTAAACTTCATTTGGCACCTCTCAGCCCATCTGCTCAACCTTTCCAGATCCTGTTGCAGCAGCATAGCATCAGTAGCATCCTTAACAACCCTGCCAACCTTTGTGTTGTCTGCAAACTTGGACATTAAGCTTGATATACCATCATCAATATTATTTATAAATACAGAAAACAACAATGGACTCAACACTGAACCCTGAGGGATTCCACTAATAACATTAGTTCACGACACGATGAGCAGTGTCCATTAATTACCTCTCTCTGTCTTCTGCCACTCATCCATCCCTTTACCCAAAGCAACAATTTGCCACCAATGCCACACTGCTCCAATTTGTGCAGCAGTCTTCCATGTGCAACAGTATCAAAAGCCTTTCTAGGATTCAAATATATAATATCAAAGTTATTCCCTGCATCCAATTCTTCTTTGACTACATCATAGTATCCAATCAAATTGGTCAGGCAAGACCTTCCCTTAACAAAACCATGCTGTGTCTGAGCTATAACTGAAGCAATGCTTCTTTAACCAGTGCTTCCATTAATTTTCCTGGAACAGAAGTTAAACTCACAGGTCTATAATTACTAGATGTAGAAGTTGTTGTTGCAGGACAACAAAGCAGCATTTCCAGAGTTCCATGGGGGGACTGTCGGTGTTTGTGTCATAGCTTAATTTGAATTTGTTAAAGGTATTCAATAAAATCTCTTGATTGACTTCAATTTGTGTCAGAGTGTCACTGAAACATGAGGAGGGAGGAGAGGTGTTATCCAGCTTACTGCTGTGATCAGCTTTTTCAGCAAATTTCTACAGTGAACTTTTTCAGTTCACTGTAGAAATTTGCAAATTCATCCAGTTGAATGGTCTCCATTTTGTTCATATGTTTGTGGTTTTTATAACCCATTTTCCAATGCTTCCGGAATGGACCAATATATCATGCCTGTTTAGCATTGCATTTTGTAGGTTAGGTAATTTTGGTAGGCCAAATTGATATTGTTTTTTATCTGCCTTCTTAGATTGGAGAACTGGATGTAGCTGTCATGTCTCTGTGTGTTTTTGAATTTGATGAACATTTGTTGTTTTTTCTTAAGTGATTGAATGATTTCTTTTGTGAACCACACAGGATATTTGTTAGTGTTTGCCTTTGCATGGCTCTTGGGTGTGTAATTTTTGATAATTGGGTCTAAGTTATTATACAGCATATCCAGAATTGTATCTAGATCTTGACTCCTAAATAATGGTTGCCAGTTCGCATTTAAGATTTCATTTCTTATTTTGTCCCAGGGGGCTCTCCTAAAATTAAAGGAGCATTGCCTGACTTCAATGATGATATTTTTGGTCTTGAGATCAAAGTCAAGCAATAAGGCTAGATGATCCGAGTGGAAAAAACTGGGAGTATAGTTAATATTTATGTCAAAATTTGTGAATGCTAAGTCAAGGAGTTTCTCTTTTCTGGTGGAGAGTTTGCATTTTTGTTTCGGGTTCAGTCTGAGGAACATATCCTTCAGAAACTGCAGTAAATAGCTATTTTTATTATTATGGTCTTCCTTGCCCAATCCATGCTCAAAGTGAGTGTTGAAGTCACCTAGCACTATTGTTTTGACATCACTTCTGGAGTAGATTAGAATGGGTTCTAGTCTCTTCTCAAGTTTTTTTAAGGTGGTCTTTTTGACTGGAGGTGGTAGGTAGATTCCTACCAGTTGCACTGTTACGTTGCCAACTTTGGCTTTGATGTAAATTCCCTCAATATCTTCTAGTGAGATGATGTTAGAGATGACAATTTTTTGGTGCAGTAAAATCATTACCTCCCCCCCCCCTTCTTGTTTTCCCTATCTCTTCTGATAATTTGAAAGTTTAGATGTCTGGGGTTAGCCAGGTTTCTGTGAGAACCCAGATATCAAATTCAGAGTGGCTAACCTCTATTTTAAGTTTGAGTTTCTCAGTGATGCTTCTACAATTTTGAAAGTATATATTTATGAAGATTCTTCTATCTTTGTTTCTGCCATGAGTATTATTATTCATTGATTGCTATATAGTGTAGTTGCTCTCAGCCTTTCCAGGGTAATTTTTTTTGTAGAAGGTGTTGTGTGTGATAGGCCTGTAGTCCTTATGTTTTCTGAACCTAAACACCTGAACTGTAACCCCATCAGGGAAGTTATGTTTAAATGTCATTTCTACATCCTTTTGATCAAAGCTGATCTTGAAGGAGTATATTTCAGGATTTAATTTTCTCAGCTGATATGTTAACGTTAATTTTTTTCTTAAAGCAGCATTCTAGGTCAGCGTGGCATGTCTCCAGGCTGGCACTCTCCATGGAGAGTGCCAGCCTGGAGACATGCCACGGAATCTTTTTAGGAACCACTATGAGGTTTCCTCTATCCCCTTTTCCAATGAATCTTATTTTGCTATCATTGGTGTTGTTGAGAGAGACATTATCAGTAGTAACATGGTGTGTTTTCATTCCATCATCACCTATCCCTTTCTCCTTTCCCCTTCCAGTGAGTTTGACTTTGTTTTTATTAGATGTATTCAGAAATCCATCATCAGGAGTGTCACTAGTGTGATTAGGTTTTGAGTATTCATCCTTGGTCTTGTTATTGTATTTGGGTTGGTTTTTAGGACCCTTTGAACTTGGGGCTGTTGATTGACTGGAGTGAGTGAGCCCTTTAGTACTAGATTGAGCAGAGTTCTCACTTTGAGAAGCCTGTTTTAGATTCTTCAAAGGATGAGAAGAAGGGCCATCAGTCTGAGAGATGTGCCTGTGGTCAGATTTGATGGCTTTGTTTGCTTGTTCTGTTTTGTTCCTGCTCTTAGGGATGGCCCCTAGAGTTATATCATAGGCAGTCTTGGTTTGCTTGTTCGCAGTCTGTGATGAGTTTGGGCTGAGACTGATTTTTTATTGATGCTGCGGTTGTACTCAGTGTTGGTTCCTTTATGTAAGTACACCTTACTCTTTACTTGTGAGTTCATACAAGATTTAAATTGATTGTTACCCAGGGTTGAATTGCTGGTTTGTTTGTCTGACATTGGCTCCTTGTTTGTTTTCCTTTCACTATCATTTCTTGCTTGGTAGGAGTTGGAGCGTGCATCCTACAGTGAGGTGACTGAGCGTGAAAGATCTATTAAGTTCTTGTTGAGGTAACTGAGTTCTTTATTAATATTATTGTTTTGATTGGCAAGGCTTGTCTTGAGCTCCTTAATCACTGAGCTTGGGAGGGATTCTGAATTATGTGTATTATCATTTGTGGGAGTTGGAGCTTCGGAATCACTGTGTGTCTGTTCCAGATCCTTGTGGGAAGGGGACAGTAGCACCCTAGGAGAGCCCTGATCACAGGATTTCTTCATCAATTTTATTAGGGTTGTTAAGGTGTTCGGTTAGGAACTCATTCCCATTTTTCAATTGATGAAACCCCTTTTCCACCGTCTGTTTTAATTTGGAAATTTCAGTGTTAAAATGTCTGGTTTGGGCCTGCAGCATGCTTTTGAGTGTCATCCATATATGCTGGATTTTCAACATATTGTTTAGTGCTTCCTCAGTGCCTGAGCCTACATCATCAAAGTCCAGGTCAGGAAATGGGGGTATATAAGAGGTTTGTATTTCCTTTATCGATTGTTTTGGAATTAGGTTTATCTCCGCTGGTATGCAAGTCAGTGAGTTCATAATGTTGGCGCCATCGCAGGTTTTACGCAGATGACTTAACGTTGGCACGCATTTACTACAGGTTTATTATGTAGTAAATGGGATGTAAGGTTTACTGCAGATGAAGCAGGAGATTAAATTGGGTTTTGAATCCAGGCAGTAGTCACTGTTGTTGTTGTTATTTGGTTTTTAGGAGCATTAGCAACTAAGGCCATGTTGCTCCGGGAATATGTGGTGGTCAGTCCCTGACCTTTCCGCATCCTCCGTATTTGGTAGTGACGGGCTCGAACCCCGGTCTAATCAAGAAGCGTGTGCTATGCACTGCTTCTCCTTCCCACCTGGCTACGGAGGCACCCAGGCAGGCAGGCAGTAGTTGCATAAAGTAATATTATGCGAGATGCCATCACCCGAGAAATTAATCCCGCCATCCAACGTTCCGTTAACGTCATTGCATGAGGCTGCCATTTCACCAGGGCGTGTGCTTCCGCACTGGCATCTTGTTTCACAGTTAGTAGCTGCCATCTTCGTTGGCTTTGTAACGTTGCAATGGAGACAAGCGCGTGCAACTAAAATAGTGATAGCTGTTAGAGCGTTATTCCACTTTCTGAGTAATAGTCATGCACTTATTGTGGATTAAAGGTTTCACTTAATTTCTACCGTACAGTTTCTCAGAGGTACTACTTTCTCGTGCATGTTTCCTGGGTGCTCGCTTCCGTGTTGCTTACGTCTTTCACATTAGGCAGCCGCCATGTTGGCAAGCATGTATTGTCGAAAGAGAAACCATCTTAATATATAAGAAAGAAAAACACCTGTTAGAGTGGAGGAGAGTGCCTGTGGATATTCTTTCAGTTCCAGCGTAGGCGGACTGCTTATATAAGACAATTAAAGCACCATTTAATATCAATAAATCACTATTTAGCCAGTACCGAGAACATTGTGACTCCATCCACAGAATCAACAGTGCCACCTACTACTTGCACGTGTTGGCACATTACTCAGGGGTTATTTCTACCCATATGTAGTACTTTACATTTATCAATGTTAAATTTCAATTGTCATTTCTCAGCCCATCTGCCCAATTTGTCTAGATCCTGTTGCAGTAGCATACTGTCATTACTGCCATTAACCACCCTGCTGACCTTTGTATCATCTGCAAACTTGGTGATAATCCTTCATCAATATCATTGATAAATACAGAAAACAACAATCAGCCCAACATCACCCCCCCTGGGGGGACCTCCAATAATAACATCACTCCATGAAAAGCAATTTCCATTGATTATCACTCTCCGTCTTTTCCCACTCAACCATTCCGTTATCCATAAAAGCATTTGGAACACTCCTCCAATTTGTACAGCTGTCTTTTATGTGCAACAGTATCAAATGCTTTCCTGAAATCCAAGTATATGAAATCAGAATTTTTTTTTTTCCCTTTGCATCCAGTTTCTTTGTGGCAGCATTGTAGTAACCAATCAAATTGGTCAAACACGATATAACGAATTATTAGTCAAACAATTATATAACAATGGGATAATCCCTGGGAGGGGTTCCAATAATATCATCAATCCATGAAGAGCAATGTCCATTGATTACCACTCTCTGCCTTCTCCCACTCAACCATCCCTTTATCCATAAGAGCATTTGGAACACTGCTCCAATTTGTACAGCTGTCTTTTATGTGCACCAGTATCAAAAGCTTTCCTGAAATCCAAGTATATGATATCAGAATTATTTTTTGCATCCAGTTTCTTTGTGACCACATCATAGTAACCAATCAAATTGGTCAAACATGATATAACAAATTACATCATTGATCAATCAATTATATAATAAACCCATGCTGTGTTTGAAATATAATTGCAACCTTGTCTAGATCAGGGGTTCTTAATTCTGGGAATCACAGCAAACATTTATAAACGTGATTAAATTAAATATTTATTAGAGAACTATTGAAATTATTATACACCAGTGGTTCTTAAACTGTGGGTTGCGACCTCTCCAGGGATTGCGAAAAAGGATCTGGAGTAACTAATAATTTCATCTTATGAAAAGCGGTCACGGATAAAAAAAGAGTTTAAAACCTGTGGTCTAGATGATCCTACATTACTTCTTTTACCAGTGATTTCATTTTTTTCCATGGAACAGAACTAACAGGTCTGTAATTACTCATGTTACCCATTGATCTGATCCTCCCTTTGGGAATACATTCACACATCTGCAGTCCATGGGGTCCTTTCCTGAATCCAAGGATGTTCTTATTAGGCTAAGGGTTTGCTTACTCCCTTTGCTGACTCCCTTATAACTGGAGAAATCCTATTGACCCCAGGTATTTTCTTACGTTTAACGTCAACAATTTCTCTTCCACTTTCCTTTCAGTTATTACAAAATTATTTAGCTCCATGTTAGAGCTTGATAAACTTCTGGCATCCACTTTCCTATAGAATTCCTCATGTGTGAATGTAGATGCAGAATACTAATTCAGCCTGTCAGCAACCTGAGCAGAATTATCAACAGTCAAACCATCAATATCAAGTGGACAAATCTGATTTATCACCTTCCTTCTAGTGTTTAAATAATAAAAAAGTCTTAGCTGTTTTTCTTTGCATCCTTTATGAAAGATTTCTCATGATCTACCCTCGCTTGCTTGATCTCCTTTCCGACTTGATTACAGTCTAGTTTATAACTATCACAGACTTCTGTTTCACCCGATAATTTATATGCATCCCATGCCCTTTTCTTCTCTGCCACAAGTTTCATCAGTTCCTCTGACATCCATTTAGGCCTATACCTTGAAGAGTATTTCTTATTTGGTATGAAAAGCCTAGCAGCTTTGATGATTAATTCCCTGAATGCTTCCCATTTAGAATTTGCTGATGGTAAAATCATCAGTTGGTCTCATTGTATATAATTTAAAAACTGTGTGAAAGCGCTATAGGAAGCTTTAAAAAAGCAAAAATCCCTCTTTTTACCCTTGATGGTAGTTACATCTTTAAGTAAATCCCAACTCAATAGGACTGTGTTCACTGTCTCCTAGTGGTTCTTTTATCTGCAGATTCTTAATGCATGAACCAACACCACTGTAATTGGATCAAGAGTATTACTCCCTCTTGTTGCCTCTCTAACATGCTGCTATGGAAATGAGTTGAATGACATTTGTGATTTCAACTTGGGTGGAGAAAGGTGGTGTATGACGTGGCCGTCCATCTCGCAATTTAAAGAGAAAGCAGAATTACTTCGTTCTAGGTTACTTCAGAAGAAGTTACTTGAAGCAGGTACTAAAATGATCACAGATTATTGAAAATATCACACAGTGTTTTCAAAATATTTCTTTATGGTAGTATTATTACTGTAAAGATATTAGTGGTATTTTTAACAAACAAAGCATTTGAAACAGAGTTACATGATACTGAAATATCAGCTTACCTATCATTTAAAGCAGTGGTTTTCAACCTTTTTATTTAATAACGGCACCCCAAAAATTTATTTTATTTTGTGGCATCCCTACTCAATCTACTCAATTTTCTGCCTTTTAGATCCGATTCATTCATTCTCTCTCTCTCTCTCTCTCTCTCTCTCTGTGTATATATATATATAATATTAAAATATTATATACATATACATAAAATATAATATTAAAATATTATATTATATACAAAATATTATAACACATAAAAACCAAGGAAGTGAAGCCAGTTGACATCACTGGACAGTGCAGTGTTGAGTCAGTTTGGTGTGACATAAGCATTGGGAGATCAAAATTGAGAGTAGGAGTGTGCTATAGGCCTAATGACTCTGATGAGTATAATAAGGAACTGTACAGGGAAATAGAGTGGGCCAGTAAATCAGAGAGTCTTATAATGGGAGATTTTAATTTCCCAGATATTGACTGGAATTTGGGGGCTGGTTACTCACGCACTAGCAGGGCTTTTGTGGATTTATTGGATGATTGTTTTCTACATCAGCATGTTCGGGAGGCAACTAGAGGGAGTAATACTCTTGATTTGATTATCAGCAGTGATTCTTCATGCATTAAGAATCTGCAGATAAATGAACCACTAGGTGGCAGTGATCACAGTGTGCTGAAGTGGGATTTACTCAAAGAGGTAACTACCATTAGGGGTAAAGGGAAGGGTTATTGCTTCTGTAAAGGCGACTACGATGGACTGAGACAGTATTTAAATTCTATACAGTGGGACCAACTGATGATGTTACCAACAGCAAATTCAAAATGGGAAGCATTCAAGGAACTTATCTTGGAAGCTACTAGGCTTTACATACCAACTAAGAAATATTGTTCAAGGTTTAGGCCAAAATGGATGTCAGATGAACTAATGAGGCATATGGCAGAGAAGAAAAATGCATGGGATACATACAAATTAACACATGACACAGAAGCCTATGATAGATACAAGTTGATATGCAACCAAGTTACAAAGGAGGTTAGGCAGGCGAAGGCAGATTACGAGAAATCCTTGGCAAGGGATGCAAAGAAAAACAGCAAAGAGTTCTTTACTTATGTAAACTCTAGAAGGAAGGGGATGAATCAGATTGGTCCACTTGATATTGATGGGTCAACTGTTGATGATCCTGCTCAGGTAGCTAACAAACTAAATGAATATTTTGCATCGACATTCACACATGAGGAGTTATTCAGCAAGGGGAATGCCAGAGGTGTATTCAACTCTAGCAGTAAGCTACAGAATCTTGAAATAACTGGGAGTAAAGAGGAGAAACTGTTGAAGATAAACACAAGAAAGGCACCAGGGGTGGATGGGATCTATCCAGTTATATTAAAGGAGGCAGCAAAGGAAGTAAGCAAACCCTTAGCCATAATTATGAGAGCTTCCTTGGACTCAGGGGAGGTACCCATAGACTGGAAATGTGCAAATGTGACCCCAATTCACAAAGGAGGATCAAAGGCTGACACAAGTAATTATAGACCTGTGAGCTTAACTTCTGTTCCAGGAAAATTAATGGAGGCACTGGTTAAAGAAGCACTGCAGGATCATTTAGACAAGACTTCAGTTATAGCTCAGACACAGCATGGTTTTGTTAAGGGGAAGTCTTGCCTGACCAACTTGATTGGATACTATGATGCAGTCACAAAAGTACTGGATGCAGGGAATAACTTTGATATTATATACTAGGATCTTAGAAAGGCTTTTGATACTGTTGCACATGGAAGACTGCTACACAAATTGGAGCAGTGTGACATTGGAGGCAAATTGCTGCTATGGATAAAGGGGTGGTTGAGGGGGAGAAGACAGAGAGTGGTAATCAATGGACACTGCTCATCGTGGACTAATGTTATTAGTGGAGTCCCTCAGGGCTCAGTGTTGGGTCCATTATTGTTTTCTGTATTTATAAATGATATTGATGATGGTATATCAAGCTTAATGTCCAAGTTTGCAGACGATACAAAGGTTGGCAGGGTTGTCAAGGACACTACTGACACTATGCTGCTGCAACAGGATCTGGAAAGGTTGAGTAGATGGGCTGAGAGGTGGCAAATGAAGTTTAACATTGACAAATGTAAAGTACTACACAGGGGAAACAGCAACCCCAGAGCAACGTATCAACTCTGTGGTACTACACTGACAGTGGAAGAGAATGAAAGGGACTTGGGGGTGGTTGTGCAGGCAGATATGAAATTCTCTGAGCAGTGCAGACGGGCTGCAAGAGTAGCTCATGGTGTATTGTCAATGATATACAGGAATTTTTCCAGCAGGGATAAGGAGGTGATTATTCCATTGTATAAGGCAATGGTCAGGCCACACCTAGAGTACTGTATACAGGTCTGGAGGCCTCATTTCAAGAAGGATGTAGAGCTGCTGGAACGAGTACAGAGAAGGGCAACAAGATTAGTGAATGGAACAAAGGGGTGCTCTTACGAAGAAAGGCTTAAGTTTTGCAAATTACAGTGTCTGGAGACTAGGCACCAGCGAGGTGATCTGATAGAGGTGTATAAAGCCTTGAATGGTTTAAGCATGCTTAATGCTGATGGGATTCTTCCTCTAGCTCAGAAAAATCACCTGAGAGGGCATAAATTCAAATTGAGGAAAGACAGATGTAGGATAGACGTGCGGAAATTTGCCTTTAGCCAGTGGGTGGTTGGGTGGTGGAACAGACTTCCATCCCTTGTGGTGGAGGTTGATAGCCTAAATAAGTTTACGGCTCAGCTGGACAGGTATTTTGAACGAACAGAGGGGTGAAGTGGAAGTGGGTTTTTTTTTTTTTTTTGGCTGATGCTGCATAAGCTTGCTTTCTTGCATCAAATGCTAATGCTAATGCTAAAATATATATATGTTATATGATAGTTATTGCAATAATATAATTATAAAAATTACATTTCATAATACAAATTATATATATAAAGTATATAATAATTTTATTCTTTATATAGAGGTACTAAGTAAACAATTATAGATCACCACAAAATAAAAAAGATACTGTACACTGTTTTATAATGAAATAAACATATCAATTAAAAAAACATCAATTAAGTTTAAGTAACTTAAACCCAAATCATGTGGCACCCTTGGAATGTTGTTGCAGCACCCTATGGTGCCATGGCACCCTGGTTGAAAACCACTGATTTACAGAAATTGTGCATGGATTTCTTGGAAGGAAGAAAGAAGATAGTTATGAAACATTACTGTAGTGTTATAAAGATATTGGCTGCCGATATTGTCTTTGAAAATTCATTTTCTTCATTTCAATCGCAGTTTTTTTATCCCTCAAAATTTGGAAGATGAAAATTATACAAATGCTTTCATTAGGACATATCCACAATTGAAAAGTGGTCACTGGGATTATGTAAAATTATCATGGGTTTTTCAAGAGGTTAACGACATAACGAAATAATGGAATCACTGAGAAATGTTTTCCCTGGAACACAGACATTAAGCTAACATTTTGTTATTTTTGTTAATTCACTATTAGCATCATGTTTGTATGTAGTGAATTAACAAAAATAGCAAAATGGTATTGTTTTTATCATATCTTATATTGTGAATACCTTCCTAACGAGTTGCCTGGTATTACACAACCTCAGTGGTAGTGGTATCCACTGAGAATAAATAATTAAAAGTCCATTCTATATGTCTGTACAACTGCTTGTAATACTGAACACAGTTAGTAAAGCCAGTAACAATTCTACTCTCATTTTTGTTTTTCCAGTGCTTATGTCTCACCAAACCTATTCAACAATATACTGGCCACCTTGGTCCACTGGATGCATTGCCTCAGATTTTATATGCTTCTTAACTAAGAGCATCACTCCTCTACAGCCTCCTATCCTTTCTGTGCTTTCTGCCACATTATACTCTCCATATTAAAATTCCACCTCATGTGTGACACCATGAGTACTTCAAATTCATTTCTTTATTTCTTATTCAAATTTATTTATCTCTTAGCATTAATGTACATGCCAGTCCACCCTTAATAACCCTTAGACCATGTATGTGCATAACATGAGGACCCCCAGAGGCATTATAATCCTTGGCACCTTGGTTTCCAGGACACTGCATTTTTCAATAGAAGCAGGGTGAGCATTACTTGCATCTCTGCCTCTACCTGCTATCAATCTATTAGTCTGTGTTTTCTGATCAGCAGTTTTCTGATCTTCCTAACCCTGCCTTTACAGCATCATTAAATATTCTTGCACCCCTTCTATTTAAGTGTATCCCACACCTGTAAAACAATCTCTCCTGTTAATAAGTGCAGACTATGCTTAGCACAATTCTACTCTGAGCCATTCACAATCTCTCCAGGGATGAACCAATTGACAAGGCTATCATTATGTACTAACTCCTATTGAATATGTGGGCAGAACTGCAGCCACTTAACAATCCTAATAGGTCTTTTTTTTTCGACATTGACCTGGTACTTGCTAATTAAATTCTCAAAACTCACGCTCATAAGATTGTTACTACCAGTGAGACACAAGAGAGAGGGAGGAAAAAAACCCCTTTTTGTGCACTTGATGATAGTTGCTCTACAAACTACATCACCTACATACTACATACTCTTGGCAGACTACAAACTACATACTCTTGGCAGACATACCCCAATCCTATTCCACACATCCTTTTTGCACAACATATTTCCCAATTTTCTGACAACTGAGTCGCCAACTATAGCTACTTACTGTGGGACCAAGAATCTCTGTTCTGGAGGAAGTCTTGGTGTTATATGATGTTGGAGAATGGGCTTCTGTGTGGGGCTGAGGCTTGATTAGTCGCTCTTTCTCTCTTAATCCTTCTAGAAAATCAAGTCCTTGTACTTCAAGCCCATCAGAACAATGAATTTGAGTTTAACCTCTTTTTGGTCTTTGGAGTTCACAGGAGAACTGCCCTTGAAAGTTCTCCCCCCAAACACAAGTTTTCTTGCTACTTTGAGCTTTGCTTTACTGCTCTAGTCTGAATTTAGAATAAAATCATGCCTCTAGAAGAGGCATGATTTTATTCTAAATTTGATTTTAAGCAAAACAAGAAATAAGAGATATATAAAAGTAATAATACTACACTAATCCCACTTATTTGATGTCAATATAAACTATGCTATTCTAAACTGTGTTATGCACTGTGCGATACAATTACTTTATTAAGTCGCACTTGCATTGCAGTGAATTTATAGTTTCTAGACATTTCTAAAATTATAATTATTTCTAAATCATTATAAAACTGCTGATATTCTGTACACCCCAACAAAACTACATGTCTCTTTAGAGTCAATGGCAGCAGCATTCAAATGACTGTATACTGACACAACATGATAGCACAGAAGACATCTTTGGATTTTTTTAAGTCCAAGAAAGTAAGTAACAAATTCACCAGCTTAAACCACTAAAAACAAATAACTACATTAACTACTAGTTTTAAAGAAAAGTTAATAAGAAGTAATCATTTTTTAAGTTATAAAGAAAATTAATCTTAACAGCTTCCAGAAAATGATACAATGCAAATTAGCCTCAATGGCCCCAACTTTGAATAGGCAATCAGCTTTTACAATTAATGGTGGAATAGGTGAACTGAAGGTGTATTCACTTTATGAATATGAACAAGCAACCAAACTTGTTTTATAATAATTATTTTTATCTGTGCCTTGACATTATTTATGCCTTGACCATTCATTTTCTATTTTATTTTTCATATGATATGTCAAGTAGATCCCACTAGGTTACATTACACCTTTTGAAGTATTTAAGGTGGGTGTTTGAGGATTTATGAATTTTTAAGCTGTAAGAATTTTTTCAAAATCACAGCTTTCTACAAGTAGATCACCTTATTTCAGTCTGTGAACCATTTTTGAAGAGTTTCCTACACTTAAAAAGCATTTTTAAATGAGAGAGAGAGAGAGAGAGAGAGAGAGAGAGAGAGAGGGGGGGGGGAATTTGCAATATAAGAAAAGGGGAGTAAAAGCCTGTACAACCAGTTTTTGGCATTTTACAGATGGCTGGATGGAGTCATCACTGTTGTCTAGTTTACTTGTTTGGGTTGGGTATATAGACCCATATAAATGAGCCATTAAGCTGTTTGTGTTTGATCCTTTTAGTCTCAGAAGAAAAACATTTCAAATGAAGAACAAAAGCAAAGCTACAATTTGATGGTTACTATGATTTCGCTGTTTTGTGCAAAGCCTAAGTAAAAACATTGTTGAATTTTTCAAAATGCACCTATCATCAAATGCTAATAACGAGTCTCCTTATAGTTTTTTTTTTTTTTGTTTGTTTGTTTTAAATCAAAGCATTTACAAAAGGCACAATTTTGATGTTCTGAATATTCCTCATTCTCATTTGGCTCTGCACTTTGAGGAATTCAGTTCTCCTATGAACATTTATATTTCCATATTTTCTCTTAAAACTATTCTTTATGCAGGTCTACCTATTTCAATACAATATCCATAGCAATTAGTAGAATTTCAAACAATGCTGAATTCAGATCATGATATTTTTAGAGATTTGGAAATTAATTATTTACAAAGAAGAAAAAAAGAAACTGGTTTCATACTGCTATTTTTTTTTTTTTTTTTTTTTTTGGGTTTTACACACAATTTTCACCTTGTTTGCAATGAAGATTTGTTTAGATTGATAAAATTTATACAGTAATCAAAATATATATATTAAAAAAATAAATAAATAAAAAAAAACATTTTTCAGATACCAATTTAAACATAAAGGTACTTACGTTCACACTCAACAACATCCAATTTAAACTGCCGTAGGGCTTCTATTGAGATGTATTTAAGATCTTTATGTAATAAAATATTCATTAATGAAAAGGCAATATATTTACACGCTGACATACAAGCTGTCTGGGCAAGTTTGTCCTACAAGAAGGGAAGAAAAAAAAGAAGAGCATATTTCATATATAATAATATAACACTACGTTCAGCAAAATTATGACTGTGGAAATGATACACACGCACTTTCACCATTAGGGTTAAATTTTACAGTGATATTTTTTCCCTCCCTGACTGACACTAAATTCATTATGAGAGAGAGCAAATTGGACTTATTACTTGACCTCCATAGACCAGCCAGTCTTTCAACTTATACTTGATCAGAGAATTTTGTAAATTCCCCAGGGGGGGGTACACTTTCACTTATAGGAATAATATTCCTCTAAGTCAAAAATTAGAGAGTGCACTGCTCACTCAAAACTTGTCACACACACACACTGATTACTCCTAATTTATAGAAAAATGCTTTAGTACATTTATGCATGAATTCTTGTTGCTGCTACATTTGGTTATAGGTTATTCTCCTACACAATAAAGTGCAAAGATCAAACCAGTGTGTGTTACCCTCCCCCCCTCATGGCTGTAATGGGCAATGAAAGATAACTGGTGTGCATAAGCAGTTCAAAGAGTTATGATGGATTCAATAATGAGTGTTCCAAAAAGTGCTTTCCCAAGCTGCTTTAATGACCTTCAACAAAGATGGCAGTGGCTATTGCAAGTAGGAAACTATTTTGAAGAAAAAATAACAACACCTCAAATATTTAATATTTCTTTTTATGCTGTAAGTCCAGAAACATTTGAGCCACAGGCTGTCCATGGGCCTCAATAATCCAAGGTAAATAGAACAAGAACCAACTCAGATTATATGAAATAATAAAATCAAGTGTATTTTAAAATTTATTTATTAAAACAAATAAAAACTTTACCTATAAGAATTATAATAATGTAATTAATGAAAAAATATATGCAAACTAAACAAACACTTTTGTGTTTGTTTAGTTCAGTTGAAAAAAGTTGAAAAAATCTTACACTTTTTTTTTTGTTTTCTATTGAACTAATACTCGACTTGTACTTTAGTTCAATAAAAAACAAAAAAAAAAGTGTAAGATTTTTTCAACTAATGTATAAATTGTTTTTAAAAAATGATATAAAACAGAAATTGGATAAACAATACATTGATTATTAAGAGTATTGTATTAACTTTATTATTAGTATCAATTAACAGTTTCTTTTTATGAGCCTAATTATAATTTTTGAAAGAAAATGAAAGAAAATCTTTCAAAAAGTTGGTAATTAGAAGCCAGCTTTTGTGTCTGCATCATTTGTGTCATTTAATGTAAATGAGGGTGATTTATAACTAATAATTTATAATTTAGTGGAAAATGATGCAAGAAAGCAAGCTTGCATCATTTACCTTCAGTAAAAAAAATATATATATATATAAATAAATAAATCCCCCTCACCTGTCTGATCCCCTCTAATAAATTGCCTAGTTTCTTCTTAAATTTATTCATAGTACCCACTTTCACAACAACAGATGGAAGTTTGTTCCAACAATCAACTAACTGCGGCTTAAAAGCAAATTTCCACACCTCTATTCTGAAACCATCCTTTCTCAATTTAAATTTATGTAACCTCATGCGTGGTGTCTGAGCAAGAGGAACAATGCCATTAGTATTTAGCTTACTGAATCTGCTGAAAACCTTAAACCACTCAAAGATATCTCCTCGCAGGTGCCTAGTTTCCAGACATTGCAATTTGAAGGACTGAAGCTTTTCTCAGTAAGACCATCCTTTTTTTTCTCCTCCCTAATATTGTTACCCCCACCTTTCCAAGAAATGAATGTCCTTCCTAAAATGCAGCTTACAGACCTGTAGGCAAACTGAAGATGTGGTCTGACCATTCCCTTATACAACAGGATAATCACCTTATCCCTGGAAAAACCCCTGTATATCATTGACAAAAAACAATGAGCTGTCCATAAGTCTATGGGCTGTCCCGGCAACTGTGTGTCTGACAGTGCAATTACCGCAAGGTTGTTTTTTTTTTTTTTTTTGTTCTCCACTACACTCAGCTCAGTGGTGTACGGTTGATATACAGAGTGTTTCAAAAGTGATGGTGAATAATTTAAAGGTGAACTGTACAGACTACAATGTGCAAAAAAGCCTAGTAAACATGGGTCCTTAAATGAATCATTTTAGAAATATTGCACATTTCTAGTTTGGATCCACAACTGACTTATTTGTTTAGGTTAGGTTAAGTTATGCTCATTCTCTCTGTTTCCCCTCTCTCTCAATGCTGTGAGACATAGCAGGCATACTAGTTGTCAAAGGATAGTCAACATGGAAAGAGGTTACAGCAATGAAGAGTATGCAGACATGCACTTCATGTATGGTAAAGCCAACAGCAGTGCACTTGAGGCTGCACGTTGGTACCAAAAAGCATTTCCCCACCAAAGGCAGCCCAACAAGTGCTCATTCATCAGGGTACATCAATGCCTTAGAGTTTGTTATTTGGTTTTTTAGGAGAATTAGCTTGTTATTGTTATTTGGTTTTTAGGAGCATTAGCAACTAAGGCCATATTGCTCCGGGGATATGCGGTGGCCTGACCTTTCTGCATCATCTGTATTTGGTGGTTACAGGCTCGAACTCCGGTCTAATCAAGAAGCACGTGCTTCACACTGCTGCTCCTGCCCACCTGGCTATGGAGGCACCAAAATGCCTTAGAGAACATGGGCACTTCGCAAATGGAGTACAAGCAGGTAGGCCCAGAAGAATAACCTGAGTTGAGGAAAGGGTGTTAGAAAGAATCTCTGTAAAATCCTGTGTTGAAACCAAAAATTAAAAATGTATTATCTTATGTTCAATAAAACCACCCTTAGCAAAGGATTCACAGCATTTTGCTAAACTAGTGCTCCCATAGTCAGTGGCGGATCTTAACAGAAAATGTGCATTATCTCGAAAATGGTTCATTTGCGACCCGAAATTCACTGGGACTTTTTTTCTTATTTTAGTTTGTACTTTTCACCATCATTTATTGACCTTCATTTTTGAAACACCCTGTATTATTTCTTGGATAATTGATACCCATATGCAGTATCTTGCATTTGTCAATGTTAAACTTCAATAGCTACTTCTCAACATTGAACCATCTGCCCAATCTTTATAGATCTTATTGCTGTAGTATATTGTCATTAACCACCCAGCCAACCTTTGTATCATCTGCAAAATTAGACATTAAGCATGATATACTTTCATCCATATCATTAATAAATACTTAAAACAACAATGATCCAGCACTTAGTGATAGAAACAGACTTAGAAAAAGTCTGAAGACATCACTGCTGCTGTACTGCTGATTCTGTTTTAGAACTATCAATGTATATTTGATATTATTGTGAATTCGTAAATGAGTGGGCTATATGTATTTGTCTATATTCTTGAAAGACAAATACTGAAGTAAGAATAGAGGTAAAAAATAGTTTCAAAATTGTTGAAAATAGTCATTACAGAGAGTTGCATGTCTGGACCATGGATGCATAGGCATTTGTTTCTTGGTACAGAAATGCCTATTGTTGTCTAGTTTTATATTGAACCTATTTACTAGCTCCTGTAATCAAAGTCCTGCAGGTCTGTTTTAATTATGTTTACTTGCATAATGACTGCTCAACTGGTTATCAATGGACAGTCAGATGAGATGGACTGCAAGGTTCTGAAATTTTGCTTCATAATTGAATAGTAGCATTTCCGTCCTGAGGTGATGTGGGGGAGGTATATTTGCTTCTGCATATAGGCTTTGAACTGGAGAAGTCCCAAGAGCTATCTCAAGCACACTGTGATGAACAGCGTTGAGCTTTACAAGAACAATTTTCCTAGCAGAGATTCATATATGTTGAAAATATAATCTGATTTGATTTGATTTTTGTTTTTTATGGCACAAAAATATTGAAGGTTATAATGCACCAGGAAGAAACCTTGATCTAAATGAGACTTAATTAGCATATAAGTGAAGCAGGGTACACCACATCATGACAGAAACATTTCTGAGGATATTTAGTTTTTTCAAACATGAAAACAGATATTATTATTAAGTGAAATAAGGTGATTTTTCAACCATAATTTGGGTTAAAGACAGTCAGTGTTCTTTACAGAAGTGGATAACAGAAGACTCATATAGCAAGTCTCATTTACTTTTGTGGATGACTGTTTTTCACACGAGCATGACAGGTAATGAGAGAAAGCAATACTCTTTATGCAGTTATCAGCATGGCCTCTTTGTGCATTAAGAAACTTTTTCTTCCTTCTCTTTTTTTTTTTGTTTAATAAAAACCCCAAACATGAAAGGTATTAGAATATATAGTACTTGGAACCATTTCACATGAACAACACAACCCAACACCACACTGCACAGACATATTCCTTACTTCACCGATCAGCTTTTCTAGATACAGTACCTATACATTAGCATTAGCATTAGTAGAGGTATTTGATGCAAGAAAGCAAGCTTATGCAGCATCAGCCAAAAAAAAAAAAAAAAACCCCACTTCCACTTCACCCCTCTGTTCGTTCAAAATACCTGTCCAGCTAAGCCTTAAACTTATTTAGGCTATCAACCTCCACCACAAGGGATGGAAGTCTGTTCCACCAACCAACCACCCGCTGGCTAAAGGCAAATTTCCGCACGTCTATCCTACATCTGTCTTTCCTCAATTTGAATTTATGCCCTCTCAGGTGATTTTTCTGAGCTAGAGGAAGAATCCCATCAGCATTGAGCATGCTTAAACCATTCAAGGCTTTATACACCTCTATCAGATCACCTCGCTGGTGCCTAGTCTCCAGACACTGTAATTTGCAAAACTTAAGCCTTTCTTCGTAAGAGCACCCCTTTGTTCCATTCACTAATCTTGTTGCCCTTCTCTGTACTCGTTCCAGCAGCTCTACATCCTTCTTGAAATGAGGCCTCCAGACCTGTATACAGTACTCTAGGTGTGGCCTGACCATCGCCTTATACAAGGGAATAATCACCTCCTTATCCCTGCTGGAAAAATTCCTGTATATCATTGACAATACTCCATGAGCTACTCTTGCAGCCCGTCTGCACTGTTCAGAGAACTTCATATCTGCCTGCACAACCACCCCCAAGTCCCTTTCATTCTCTACCACTGTCAGTGTAGTACCACAGAGTTGATACGTTGCTCTGGGGTTGCTGTTTCCCATGTGTAGTACTTTACATTTATCAATGTTAAACTTCATTTGCCACCTCACAGCCCATCTGCTCAACCTTTCCAGATCCTGTTGCAGCAGCATAGTGTCAGTAGTGTCCTTGACAACCCTGCCAACCTTTGTATCGTCTGCAAACTTGGACATTAAGCCCGATATACCATCATCAATATCATTTATAAATACAGAAAACAATAATGGACCCAACACTGAGCCCTGAGGGACTCCACTAATAACTTCAGTCCACGATGAGCAGTGTCCATTGATTACCACTCTCTGTCTTCTCCCCCTCAACCACCCCTTTATCCATAGCAGCAATTTGCCTCCAATGTCACACTGCTCCAATTTGTGTAGCAGTCTTCCATGTGCAACAGTATCAAAAGCCTTTCTAAGATCCAAGTATATAATATCAAAGTTATTCCCTGCATCCAGTTCTTTTGTGACTGCATCATAGTATCCAATCAAGTTGGTCAGGCAAGACTTCCCCTTAACAAAACCATGCTGTGTCTGAGCTATAACTGAAGTCTTGTCTAAATGATCCTGCAGTGCTTCTTTAACCAGTGCCTCCATTAATTTTCCTGGAACAGAAGTTAAGCTCACAGGTCTATAATTACTTGTGTCAGCCTTTGATCCTCCTTTGTGAATTGGGGTCACATTTGCACATTTCCAGTCTATGGGTACCTCCCCTGAGTCCAAGGAAGCTCTCATAATTATGGCTAAGGGTTTGCTTACTTCCTTTGCTGCCTCCTTTAATATAACTGGATAGATCCCATCCACCCCGGGTGCCTTTCTTGTGTTTATCTTCAACAGTTTCTCCTCCACTTTACTCCCAGTTATTTCAAGATTCTGTAGCTTACTGCTAGAGTTGAATACACCTCTGGCATTCCCCTCGCTGAATAACTCCTCATGTGTGAATGTCGATGCAAAATACTCATTTAGTTTGTTAGCTACCTGAGCAGGATCATCAACAGTTGACCCATCAATATCAAGTGGACCAATCTGATTCATCCCCTTCCTTCTAGAGTTTACATAAGTAAAGAACTCTTTGCTGTTTTTCTTTGCATCCCTTGCCAAGGATTTCTCGTAATCTGCCTTCGCCTGCCTAACCTCCTTTGTAACTTGGTTGCATATCAACTTGTATCTATCATAGGCTTCTGTGTCACGTGTTAATTTGTATGTATCCCATGCATTTTTCTTCTCTGCCATATGCCTCATTAGTTCATCTGACATCCATTTTGGCCTAAACCTTGAACAATATTTCTTAGTTGGTATGTAAAGCCTAGTAGCTTCCAAGATAAGTTCTTTGAATGCTTCCCATTTTGAATTTGCTGTTGGTAACATCATCAGTTGGTCCCACTGTATAGAATTTAAATACTGTCTCAGTCCATCGTAGTCGCCTTTACGGAAGCAATAACCCTTCCCTTTACCCCTAATGGTAGTTACCTCTTTGAGTAAATCCCACTTCAGCACACTGATCACTGCCACCTAGTGGTTCATTTATCTGCAGATTCTTAATGCATGAAGAATCACTGCTGATAATCAAATCAAGAGTATTACTCCCTCTAGTTGCCTCCCGAACATGCTGATGTAGAAAACAATCATCCAATAAATCCACAAAAGTCCTGCTAGTGTGTGAGTAACCAGCCCACAAATTCCAGTCAATATCTGGGAAATTAAAATCTCCCATTATAAGACACTCTGATTTACTGGCCCACTCTATTTCCCTGTACAGTTCCTTATTATACTCATCAGAGTCATTAGGCCTATAGCACACTCCTACTCTCAATTTTGATCTCCCAATGTTTATGTCACACCAAACTGACTCCACACTGCACTGTCCAGCGATGTCGACTGGCTTCACTTCCTCGGTTTTTATGTGTTTCTTAACTAATAACATAACCCCTCCTCCCTTCCTATCCTGTCTATCCTTTCTGTAGACGTTGTACTCCCCAATTTGCAGTTCTGCATCCCTTATATCTGTGTGACACCACGTCTCTGATATCCCAACAATATCTGCCTTCGATGTTTTGAGCAATACCTCAAATTCATCAAATTTATTTACATGGTGGTACTTCAGGAGACTAGCTCAGGACAGCCTTCGAAAAAAAAAAAAAAAAAGTACTGTTTATTGCCTGAAAAGTCAGAAGATAATTGTTCATATTACAACTGAATTTCTGCAGACTAATTTTCAGGAAATAGATGTAAAGGAAGATTGTTCCAGAGAACACAATTTGAAGGGATAAATAAAGAAAAAGAAAAGCTAGTTCTATCAGTTTGAATTTGGACAATTCTTTCAGACTGATTTGGATGAGAGAGAGGAGAATTATAGATGTCAATTCAGTAGAAGAGAGCCCATAAAAGTATCATGAAGCAGAGACAGAACATCTATGAGATAGACAGTGGAGAGACTTTGTAAGAGGTTGATCATTAATTAACATAACTGCCCTCTGGAGTATGGAAGACAGACAGGTTTTGGATGCACCATCCCAGCTGTGGGAAACAATATTCCATGGTATGGTTAAGGGTGGATTTCAGTAGTTGAGAAGAAACAGAATGAGTAGTTGTTTAGAAGAAAAGTTAACACCAAGAGCAAAAGGGAAAAAACCTAGTGTTTGACATGTAAGCAACATTTGTGGTATGCTTATGCCAAGAGAGAGAGATTAGAAGTTTAGCTGTTCCCCAACAGAGATATGTAACCTTGTCTAGAAATCTGAGTGTCATTGAAAGTAAGCACTGTTGCAAAAAGCTGCTGTCTCAGTCCTGTTACTTTTTGTAACAGGACTGAGACAGAATGAGTTTTAGAAGGTTTAAAATTACCTAAGTTATCTTTGGCCCAATGTAAAATTATCTAGAGATCAACACTTAAGGAATTGGTGGTGGATATTTGAAGATAAAACTGTTTGTGCAGAGCAAAGTTTCTCAAACTGTAAGGTATGTAACAAAACTATTGATATGATTTCTAGTCAGTGTAAGAAGGTCATTAATTTACAAGAGGAAGAGTGGGAGAAACAACTGTAGGTTTGGGGAACACAAGCATTAGTGGAAAAGTTAGAAGACAGGGTGTCATCAACCATCACCCACAGAAAGCAGTAGGAGAGAAAACTGAGAATATAGAGAGAATACCCAATTCAAAAAAAAAAAAAAAAAATTGGCAATACATAAGATGGAAGCTTGTTTAGAAGATCATCATGACAAACTTGATAAAAGTCTTAGAAATGGCAAGAGAAAGTGCTTGAGTTTCACCAAACTTTTCTGTTGACTTTGTCCTAGACGGGTAACATAAGCCAATATTTCCCAGGGGATCAATATTGATGGACTCCACAATGGCAATCACTGATCAGATGGAAGGTTCGAGACAGCTTAGGAACTGGCGGTTAATGGATTTCTCCACTACTTTTGAAAGAGTTGAAGTAAGTGCACAGTGTTAGGGTCAGGTGCCACCTGTGGTTTCCCACATTTGCACGAAGTGAGTGCAAAGTGTAAAGTGTGTTAGTTGCTTGGCGGCACAAGAGGTTTCCCCCATCTCTTTGGAGTCTGCTGACGAGGCTAGTAGGGGACAGACGTGTTCAAAGCCGCTAAGTGGATTTTTCTTATTTATTGATTTGAAATTATTGTTTTTCTAAAACTTTTGATTTAAATTTAGTAGTATAGCATTATTTTGTGATTTTCTGATTAATTTGGTGTATTTATTCTTACTCGGCCTTGCAATTGCATAAAAATATCAGTAAGGGTATCCATGTGTTACAAGTCACAACTCCAGCGAACGAGAAGTTTTTTAGCCATATTTAGCCGCTTATTGAATATTTTTTACATCAAATTATTTTTTGTAAGTAGCTTATAGACCTAGTAAGGATTGTTAGTTTATTCTGAATTGAGACAGCGAGATTTGAAAGTTAATTAATACTTAAGTGTCCATAGATTACTGTTCGTAACTTCCCGCCTTTGTCCTTGTCATACGATCATTATATATCGAACCTAGATAGCGTTAGTATAGTATAGGTTATAATATTTTCGGTGATCGGTAAAATCTATTAAACTTGTTGAACTTCGTTGGCATTTAAATTGTACTTTAACTAAATACATGTACCGACTTAGATTACAAACGTAACATAATTAATTAATACATAACTGATACGGAAGTTATATAAAGGGAACTCGGAGATAATTAATACTTGACACTAAAAAATATATATCCCGTTATAACTGTGTTGGGAGATAAGTTAGGGCTATGGACTGAAATTGAAATTTTATTTAAATTAAAAGAAATCATGACTCAGACCAGAGCAGCAAAACAAAAGGCTCAAGCTAATGGAAGTGCTGTGGCTCAGAGGAGAACTGAGGGGGGCAGTTGCCTTCTGAATCACAGCCTTCTAAAATGCACAGCTTGCATGATGTTTGTGGAGCATTCAGGTACGGGACATGATATTGCCATGGGGGGATGTCTTTGTGTGTGCGCGATGCAAGGAGTGTATCGAAATCAGGCAACAACTCAGCGTTCTTATGGGCCTATATGACAGCTTGAAGGACAGGGTGGATGCCCTCGAAGGAACTAAATTGAGGGGCCCATCAAGCTCTCAGCTGCCCACATCAATGCCAGAGCTTGCACTTGGTCATCGCGCAACACAGCGGCAACCCCCAAGGCAGAATGCGCTGGTCCCAAAGGAACTAGTAGTTGTTGGTGACTCTATTGTGAGGGAAATGGGGAACATGTTTTGTAAAAAGGATAGGTGGAACAGGACCAGGGTATGTCTGCCAGGGGCAAAGGTTGATGACGTTGTAGAGCAGATATCATCTTTTAAGGGCACAAAAGGTGATATAGTTGTACATGTTGGCACTAATGATATCAAGAGTACGAGACCGGCAGAATTGCTTAACAAGTACAGGTCACTGTTGAAAAAAAGCCGTGAAATAAGGTTGAATTTGAAAGTGTCTGCAATTCTGCCCAGACACAATAGGAGGGAGTATATGATGAGAGCCTTGTCGATCAATTCGGCCCTGGAAAGATTGTGCAAGGCTCAAGGGGTAGAATTTTTTTCAGCCTGGACTGTACTTGTTAACAGGAGAGATTGCTTCTACAGGGATGGGATACACTTAAATAGAAAGGGTACAAGAATATTTGCTGATGCTACTGAGGCAGTGTTAGGTGGGTCGGAAAACTGCTAGCTTGGGGGGAGACAAAGACGAATAGATTAACAGTAGCACCCGGCAGAGGTGAAAGAGATTCTTGCACTGCTTCTATTAGAATGAGCAGAAGCCTGAAAAACAAGACACAGGATATTTCAGAGACTGCTGGGAGTGATTGCGGTACAAGTAAACACATGGGTTGTGTTAGGGTAGCTAAGAATAGAAACAGGTGCATGTATACTTGCGTGTACACCAATGCTAGGAGTTTAGTAAATAAATTTGATGAATTTGAGGTATTGCTCAAAACATCAAAGGCAGATATTGTTGGGATATCAGAGACGTGGTGTCAAACAGATATAAGGAATGCAGAACTGGAATTTGGGGAGTACGTCTACAAAAAGGATAGACTGGATAGGAAGGGAGGAGGGGTTATGCTATTAGTTAAGAAAGACATAAAATCCAAGGAAGAGAAGCCAGTGGACATCATTGGACAGTGCAGTGTCGAGTCAGTTTGGTGTGACATAAGCATTGGGAGATCAAAATTGAGAGTATGAGTGTGCTGTAGGCCTAATGACTCTGATGAGTATAATAAGAAACTGTACAGAGAAATAGAGTGAGCCAGTAAATCTGAGAGTCTTATAATGGGAGATTTTAACTTCCCAGATATTGACTGGAATTTGGGGGTTGGTCACTCACACACTAGCAAGGCTTTTGTGGATTTATTGGATGATTGTTTTCTACATCAGCATGTTCGGGAGGCAACTAGGGGGAGTAATACTCTTGATTTGATTTTCAGCAGTGATTCTTCATGCATTAAGAATCTGCAGATAAATGAACCACTAGGTGGCAGTGATCACAGTGTGCTGAAGTGGGATTTACTCAAAGAGGTAACTACCATAAGGGGTAAAGGGAAGGGTTATTGCTTTCGTAAAGGCGACTACGATGGACTGAGACAGTATTTAAATTCTATACAGTGGGACCAACTGATGATGTTACCAACAGCAAATGCAAAATGGGAAGCATTCAAAGAACTTATCTTGGAAGCTACTAGGCTTTACATACCAACTAAGAAATATTGTTCAAGGTTTAGGCCTAAATGGATATCAGATGAACTGATGAGGCATATGGCAGAGAAGAAACATGCATGGGATACATACAAATTAACACGACACAGAAGCCTATGATAGATACAAGTTGATCTGTAACCAAGTTACAAAGGAGGTTAGGCAGGCGAAGGCAGATTACGAGAAATCTTTGGCAAGGGATGCAAAGAAAAGCAGCAAAGAGTTCTTTACTTATGTAAACTCTAGAAGGAAGGTGATGAATCAGATTGGTCCACTTGATATCGATGGGTCAACTGTTGATGATCCTGCTCAGGTAGCTAACAAACTAAATGAATATTTTGCATCGACATTCACACATGAGGAGTTATTTAGCGAGGAGAAAGCCAGAGGTGTATTTAACTCTAGCAGTAAGCTAGATAATCTTGTAATAACTGAGAGTAAAGTGGAGGAGAAATTGTTGAAGATAAACACAAGAACGGCACCCGGGGTGGATGGGATCTATCCAGTTATATTAAAGGAGGTAGCAGAGGAAGTAAGCAAATCCTTAACCATAATTATGAGAGCTTCCTTGGACTCAGGGGAGATACCCACAGACTGGAGATGTGCAAATGTGACCCCAATTCACAAAGGAGGATCAAAGGCTGACACAAGTAATTATAGACCTGTGAGTTTAACTTCTGTTCAAGGCACTAGTTAAAGAAGCACTGCAGGATCATTTAGACAAGACTTTAGTTATAGCTCGGACACAGCATGGTTTTGTTAAGGGGAAGTCTTGCCTGACCAATTTGATTGGATACTATGATGCAGTCACAAAGGAACTGGATGCAGGGAATAACTTTGATATTATATACTTGGATCTTAGAAAGGCTTTTGATACTGTTGCACATGGAAGACTGCTACACAAATTGGAGCAGTGTGACATTGGAGGCAAATTGCTGCTGTGCATAAAGGGGTGGCTGAGGGGGAGAAGACAGAGAGTGGTAATCAATGGACACTGCTCGTCGTGGACTAATGTTATTAGTGGAGTCCCTCAGGGCTGGGTCCATTATTGTTTTCTGTATTCATAAATGATATTGATGATGGTATATCAAGCTTAATGTCGAAGTTTGCAGATGATACAAAGGTAGGCAGGGTTGTCCAGGACACTACTGACACTATGCTGCTGCAACAGGATCTGGAAAGGTTGAGCAGATGGGCTGAGAGTTGGCAAATGAAGTTTAACATTGACAAATGTAAAGTACTACACATGGGAAACAGCAACCCCAGAGCAACGTATCAACTCTGTTTTACTACACTGACAGTGGTAGAGAATGAAAGTGACCTGGGGGTGGTTGTGTAGGCAGATATAAAGTTCTCTGAACAGTGCAGACGGGCTGCAAGAGTAGCCCATGGTGAATTGTCAATGATATATAGGAATTTTTCTAGCAGGGATAAGGAGGTGATTATTCCCTTGTATAAGGCAATGGTCAGGCCACACCTAGAGTACTGTATACAGGTCTGGAACCCTCATTTCAAGAAGGATGTAGAGCTGCTGGAACGAGTACAGAGAAGGGCAACAAGATTAGTGAATGGAACAAAGGGGTGCTCTTATGAAGAAAGGCTTAAGTTTTGCAAATTACAGTGTCTGGAGACTAGGCACCAGCGAGGTGATCTGATAGAGGTGTATAAAGCCTTGAATGGTTTGAGTATGCTCAATGCTGATGGGATTCTTCCTCTCGCTCAGAATAATCACCTGAGAGGGCATAAATTCAAATTGAGGAAAGACAGGTGTAGGATAGACGTGCGGAAATTTGCCTTTAGCCAGCGGGTGGTTGGTTGGTGGAACAGACTTCCATCCCTTGTCGTGGAAGTTGATAGCCTAAATAAGTTTAAGGCTCAGCTGGACAGGTATTTTGAACGAACAGAGGGGTGAAGTGGAAGTGGTTTTTTTTTTTTTTTTTTTTTGGCTGATCCTGCATAAGCTTGCTTTTTTGCATCAAATGCCTCTACTAATGCTAATATCCACATTGCATTCTTTGCACATGTGACACAGAACTCTGTGAAGGCCAGAGATTTAAGATTTAAAAAGTGTGTGTGGGGAGTGGTTTGTTGTGCAGTGTTATGTTCTGTTGTTTCTATGACCACCTAGCCGTTGGGCCCCTATTGGGACCCACCATTCCCCACACTTTGCCATGAGGAGGCAGGTCAGGTACCCAGTAGATTATTTAAGTACTCTGGCAGACCCTGCCACCTAATTTCCGAGGATTTCAGTGGCAAGGCATATATATATAAAAAAATATATATACACTATGCCGTGTTCCTACCTGTTATCACCTATGGAGCTGGTGCATGGTTCACCCACTCGGCCATAGTAAGAAATAAGAATAAATTAGAATGGATACAAAGGACAATACTACTCACTGTCACCAGAACATGTTGCACAGTAAGCACACCTGCACTACAGTTGCTGACCGGGCCTCTCCTACAAGTAGCCAAAAGAGGCTTAAATTATAGACATAAAAAGAGCATACCCACAGAACTTCTGTGGATAGCCTTTGATACAGCCAACACCTTCAATGCTGAAAGAAAAAGAATAGCCGCCAAGCTCCATGAGTATGTTAAACAAAATGGGAGCAGGAAACCAAAGGTCTGGTTACCAAAAGGTTTCTGCCACACCCATGGCAGAAACCTTTTGGTAACCAGACCTTTGTGGCAATGGTTAGCCCAAAGCCACATAAGCGGCTTTGGCAGTGGCTCTTGGACTTTTTTTACAACATTTATATTGACAGGTCATGGCTCCCTAAAGGTGAAACTAACCTTCTTAGGGCTGACTGATGATCCAAACTGCACCTGTGGCGAGAGTAAAGACTGGGCACACATTCTATATGAATGTATAATTTATGACATCTCCAGAACACAGCTAACAGCACAAATTGCCCCCTTCGCTGGGGAGAAGAACATCGATTTATCATAGAAGAGGAAAACTATAAAGCCTTTACATCCTTCACACAGAAAGTATTCGAAATGCACAGAACTATCCAAAGAATGGTAATTCAGTCTGCCAGCAATTAAACAATAATCAATAGTTAAAATTGTCCATGTTTCCCACCACACGAGATGATGACCTAAAAACTGCCAGGATAGCAGTATTCTGCATCCTGACAGAAACCTAACATGACAAAACCGGGTTGACCCAGATACCCCCCCCCCCAGGACTACCCTACCATGTGTAGGAATCTGGGGCACACCAAATAAGTAACTGTGTAGGGGAGGGAGATGTACAGGCAGCCAAGGAAGCAGATTGGCTGAAAAATATCAGTAAGCTAGTAGCAAGGGGATTAGATTTTGAATGAATGAGAACGAAAGATAAAATGAATAGGCTGGGCACTGTGAAATAGTGAATTAGGAATAATCTTATTGTAAAAGGGAATAAATATCAGTTTTTGTGAAAGATAGTGACGCAGCATGAAGGAAAGAGAGAGAGTGAATGAGTGTTATGGTGAATGGGAATGAGTGGAAGAGCAAATGTAACTGGCTGAAAAAATACAAAGTTAATAATAATTTACATTACTTTATATACACTAATAGACATTTACTAACAACACAAACACTATCTCCTCTGGCCTGCACCACAACTGAAGAATAACAGTAAGTTGAAATGCCCAGAGAGTGCAGTGCAGAAAGCAAGTGTCGAACAAATGAAATGACAGCCAGAAGAATGAATGAGAGTGCAAGTGTGCTAGAAAAAAAACACAAACCATAGATGTTAGTTAAGTACACATTAATCCTAGTCTTAATCTTTTATATTCTTGCTTAATTAGCTTAACTATTAAGCATTAGTATTTAAATTTACATTACACACTGTAGCTTCCCCCTGCCCCACCGGCGTGTGAGAAAAAGATGAATTAGTGATTAAAAAAAAAAAAAAAATATATATATATATATATATATATATATACACCGATGAGCCAAAACATTTTGACCACCTACCTAATATGATGTTGTTCCTCTATGTGCAGCCAAAACAGCTCATATCTGTTGAGGCATGGACACTAAGATTTCTAAATGTGTCTTGTGGTATCTGGTACCAACGTGTAACCAGCAGATCCTTTAACTCCTGTAAGGTCCATGGTTGAGTTGCCGCAGATCGGAGTTGCTGTTCCAACACAAACCACAGATGCTCGATGGAAGCGATGTATGGGGATTTTGGAGGCTAGAGAAGTCTTCCTGATGTTCAGCGAACCGGTCTCGAACAATCCAGGTGGTGTGTCATGCCACATTATCCTGCTGAAAGACGGCGCCGCCAGAGGGGAAGACCGTTGCCATGAAAGGGTGTACCTGGTCAGCAATGGTGTTTAGGGAGGTGGTAGACATCAGAGTGCCCAGCACATGGATGACCCTGGGTACCCCAGCAGAACATCGTCCAAAGCATGACACTGCCACCACCGGCTTGTTTTCATCCCATGGTGCATCCAGGTGCCATCACTTCCCCACGTAAACAATGCACATGTACCTGGCCGTCCACATGGTGCAACAGGAAACGTGATTCATTGGACGAGACCTTCTTCCAATTACTCAAGGTCCAGTTTTGATGCTCGCGTGCCCATTGTAGGCACTGTCGCCAGTGGACCGTGTTTAGCATGGGCACCCGGAATGTCCTGCGGCTATGCAGACATATTTTCAGCAGGATTCTATGTATTGTGTGTTGTGACACATTACTCCCATCACCAGCATTCCAATTACTGGCAAGTTCACCCTTCTGTTGCCACGTACTATCCGGGAGAGCATTCGCTCACCTCGGAGTATTGATGAGCCATGGTCATCCAACACCTTGCCCCCCTCGAACCACTTTCGGTAGGTACTAACCACGGCTGACCGTGAGCATCCCACTAGTCGTGCTGTTTCGGATATGCTCTGACCCAGTCATCTGATCATTACAATTTGGCCTTTGTCAAACTCGCTTAAGTCTGTTGTCTTTCCCATCTGAAGAACAAGAATAACACTGATTAATGGAGCTCAGTACCAGGTGTTATTTATGCCGTGTCCTGATCTGCGCCGTAGTTCACCTGCAGTTGCTTCGATCTGCATAACGACTCGCTGGTCATAATGTTTTGGCTCATCGGTGTGCGTAAATATATATATATATTTATTAAATATTATATATATATATATATATATATATAATATTTATTTTCTTATTTTATGTTAAACTTTTAAGCCATTATTTAAAAATAAATCAGTGGTAGTAGTGGGTTGATATGCTAAATAAGCAGCCCTGTGCCGCCATCTATTCCTTTATTTTCTTTTATATAAGCTGGCTAAGCTTACAGTGGTGTGGCTCTCACCGAGAGCCACACCACTGACCTAGAGTGCTGTCTGTTCTATAAATTATTTCTTGCTGTATAAGAACCACCGCTGTGCAAATCCTCTGCATTGGTGGATTGTTTGGAGGAGGTATGGGTGAGTTGGTTCTTCGATCTTTTCGCCTTTGCGACGATTTGTATAGCAATTGAAATGAAGCGATTCCATGACCATTATTGGCCTCATGGTCCTCTGTCGATATGGGGCATATTGGTCAGTCTATTATTTTGATATTTTGTTTTTCTTTTAGTAGTTCTTTTAACCCCCTTTTGGGTGATATTTCACATTTTTCGGAACTGGTACCTTCGAGGTGTGTACTGCTAAATTATATTACAATTAGCATTATTTTAAATTTTATATCAGTTTTATTAATTGGATTTAAAGTGCTAAATTATATAGGGGACTATCGGCTACTGTTTATGTCTTATTACCTTTACTTCCCCCTCCCTGTTTGGTTTATGTTCTTTTACGTTATTTTTATGTTAATTTTTCGCTCTACATTTTTAGCCATACTACTGGCTTAATGTTTTATTTTGTTTTATTTTGAATTATCGGATATATCTGGGATTCATTCATGTGGAGGATGTGCATTTTTCTGCCTCTAATGATAGCTTAATATTTATTTATTTATTTTCTTATGTTATGTTAAACTTTTAAGCCATTATTTAAATATATATATATATATATATCTTTATATATATATAGTATTAAGAAAATAAGTAAGAGTAGGGGATGGAGAGTAATTGTAGTGAAAAGGAAGATAACATTAATTATGAATCAGGGACATTATTACTGTAGGGTACCTCTGCATAAGCAGAGGTACCCTACAAGAATAATGTATATATATTTTATGGTAAAGAAAGTGTGAAGATTTCTTGTTTAATCCTACTGTATACACAAGAAATGAATTCGACAAAATGGATAAGAAATGTAGCAATTTATGGTAGGATGAAGTGACCAAGTAAGATATAAAGAGACAGCTGGCAAAAAATTAAAATAAGATATGAAAAAGCAACCAAAATAAGACCACATTGCAGTGTTTTTCACAATTTTAGTGTCTTTGTCAGAGGTCATCCAACGAAATTATGAGAAAGAAGGCAATGTTCTTGCTTCTGTTTCCAACATGCTCTGTATGCTATGGTGCATGTGTGCTGTAGACACGTGTTAAGCCTGAAATTTGAAATTTTGCAGCTAGAATAAGGTCTAATAAATTGTGCCAATAAATGTAATTATAATTATTATTAGTAGGGCATAACGGATCATGGATGACCTTACAGAAGCAAGCAAAAGAATTGAAAAACTGAAGTAATGATATCAATATTTTCTTTGTTCTGCTACCTACATTTGAAATTACAGTCTACACTTTTCATTACTTCATCTCAGTTATTTGTTTTTCTATATATATTTTTGTATTTTAACTATCATTTTATGTAAAAATGGATCCTCAAGACAATGAATACATACATGGGCAGAGTAGGCTAAATTTGACCCGGGTTCTCATGCTCTGTACAGTACTCCGCAACACGACTATCACTCTATACATACACAATTTGCACACACAGGACAGAGCACAACAGCATCTAATGTTTCTAACGTGGATAAATATGGGATCTATAGCCTTAAATACAATACCTGTAAAAATAAACTATGTTTAACATGTCTTTGCATGCACCCTCAACACAACATGTCTTTGCATGCACCCTCAACCAATAATGCTACAGAACCTACCTTTTGTAAATCCAGTAACGCTATATACCTAATCACATGCAGAAGCCCACTATCATACTAGGCTGAATACACCGGTTCTCGTCCGATCACCAAAGTTAAGCAGTGTTAGGCCCGGCTAGTACTTGGGAAGGTGACCACCTGGGAATACCGGGTGTAGTTGGCTTTTATCCCCAGGGGCTCACATCTGGTGAGTATGGGCTTGGCACACCCAGGGTCCTGAGCTGGATATCATCATTCTTCCCCTTCTTGGTGATTCCTTTCTACTTCTCTCTCTGTCTCTTAGGGTAATAGGGAAGTTTTTTTTTTTTTTTTGGCAGGTGCAACATAGCCTCAGGCTTCCTTGCACCATATGGCTAATAATAATAATAATAACTTGTAATATAAAATACGTTGGACAAACAATAAACTACATCTGAGACTAAATTTTCACAGATCAGATATCAGCAACTACAAAAATAGACATAGTAATACTATGGAACAAGAAATAGAATATATGCATTTTCAAGCACACAGCTTTGCCAATATAAAAAGTAAAGTGCAGCCATTATCAACCCACTGCAGGATGGAAGCCTCCTCAACAATTCATGCTGAGGGAAATGGACCATAATCTGCCACGCTGGTCCAGTGCAAGTTGGCAGATCGACCATATTCAGCAGTCAGGGGCTTGAACCCTGGTCTACTCAAAGAGCATGTGCTACTGCACTCCCGCTCCTGCCCACTCGGCTACGGAGGTCGTCAATATATACATACCTATACTAGCACACATTAATAACACTGACATTAGAACTACGCACGAAGAATTATTCATGTAGAATTTAAAACCTTATACCCATATGGACTGAATAATAAATTTAACCATAAAATTATTACCAATAACATAGCACTGTTCTATATATGACAAATTCAATATAGTTGAATTCTACAACAAACCTCAAACATTCTAAAAAATCTAACAGTAAAAATAAAACCAAAATTATTTTTACAACCCTTAAAGATTGGGGCAAAAATAACACAGATGTACAATATATACTTAACTTACTTTTCAGCACCAAAAACAGTGTACTGAGAACACTACACAGGTTCATATACACATTTAGCTTCGAGTCTAAACAATTCTCTTACATAATAGACAACATCTGTAAATTTAAACTTAAACACCCATATAAAAAAAAATGGGTACAGAAGAATCTATCATAATCATAAATTTCCAAAGTAAAATCACGGATAACATCAGTATTAATAAATATATCAATTGTCATAATGATTTGCTTCCTAATAATAGCCAAAACATCAGCATAAAAGTCAGATACAAATATAAGAAATAATTTGGGATACTAGCCTGCAACTACAAATCCATAGCAACCAACCTAATTTCCAATAACATAGACATTAATGACTGCATCTACAAACAAAGCAATATGCAGCAATATATTGATCCCAACCATGGACACATCATCACAGGAGATTTAAATATCATTGCAGATCCAATACTCAGATATATACTAGCTCAAGGATTCAAATTCAGGCCATGCAACAAAATAAATCTAACTAGTGGTGAAACCCATGTTTAGTCTCTAGAGCAAAGTTTCCGGCAACCCCCTCCCCCATACTTCTCCTTCAACCCATGCACGGTACTAAGTACTATAGGTTTTGATACCTTTCGTGTTTGGGGGTTTCATAAAAAAAAAAAAAAAAAAAAACTACCTTCAAGAAACAGCTATATCAGGACTTAATAAACTACTGCTTTCTCCTAGTGCATAAATATAACACACCAATAAAGGCATACCATATATGGATTAGAAATACATTCACTTTATTAATATGTAAATTTTCATCACAAAGTTCAAATAGATAGAGCCAGTACAAGATCTGTTACCACACTGGTATGCAAAACTTAAGGACCAGTCAGGTTTTCACCTGTAGCTTCTCATAGGAATGGCTTGGATATGGGAAAAGAATACGAAAGGAACTTCGTAGATACAGAAATGATGAAGGAAACAACAACGACACAATAACGGAAACAAAACAGTACAGAGGGACTTTATTCAAAAATGGCAACATAGCACTGGCTGCCATGATACAGATGGATCACTGCCAAAGATGGAACAAAGGGAAGAGGTGGTCCTCAGTAGGAGATATGGCCACCCCTAATGTCGATGCAGGCTTTGCACCGCCTGTTCATACTTAGAACAAAGTTGTTCATAAGTTCTTGCAGTAACATTGCCATTCCTCTGTCAGTGCCATCTTCAGCTAGTGAACATTTTCTGGTGAATGTGGACGCGCAGCTAGGCATTTCCCCCAGAGTATCCCATATGTGTTCGATGGGGTTTAGATTGAGAAAACGCATAAGCCAATCCATACAAACAATGTCCTCACTTTCCAAAAGCATATCAACAGCTGCAGTGCGATGGAGTGTAGTGTTATCATCCATAAACACGAACTTGGGGCCAATGGCACCTCAGAACAGATGTACATGGGGAAGATTTACCTCAGTACAGTAGCGTGCACCGATTACAGTACTGCCTTCCAGTATCTGGAGTTTTGTACGTCCATCCAAGATAACACCTCCCCAGACGAGAACACTTCGACCGCCATATCGATCCCTTTCAGTGATGTTTGCAGGGTGATACCATGTGCCAACCTCTCGCCAGATTAGCTGATGTCCAGAATCGCTGCTGAGACTGAATTTACTCTCATCAGTAAAGAGTACCTTAAGTAAAGATTTTGTGGTTGTAACCTTTAGAAATAGTGTTGGTCCTTAAGTTTTGCACACCAGTGTATAATCTAGCTAAATTAAAACAAAAACTGCTAGAGATATATAAAAGCTTCATTATTACACCAGTAGATAAAGCATTGAATAACTATGCTTTTATTTGCAAAGCATAAAATGCTTTGCAAATAAATGAGAACTGAACTTAACTCCAGCAGCACATACAAACCTATATCCAGTTCCTGCAATATTATTACAAAGAAACTTTTAGCCTTTAACAAAAAATAAAACTGAGGGAACACGCAGGCCAATCCATACGAACAATGTCCTCACTTTCCAAAAGCATATCAACAGCTGCAGTGCGATAGAGTGTGGCATTATCATCCATAAACACGAATTTGGTGTGTTATCAGGGTGTGGCGTTATCATCCATAAACATGAAGTATATATGTGGCAGACTGTAATTACTAATGTTACTGAACATTAGTAATTACAATCTGCCACATATATACTTCATTCCAAAATTCCATAAAAAAACACAAATGCATAGGATTCAGATTGATAACCTCATGCAAGAATAGTTATGCACACAAACTGGGCAAAACTCTTGAACATCCAGTACAACCCTTGTTGAACATCATACCAAATAGCAAAATTATAGGCAACAACCTACCACTATTAAAATCCTTACAACATTTCCAGTATACAGATGACCCCCGCTTAAGGCTGATAATTCGTTCCGGAAAAACAGAGCACTAAGTGAATCCGTGCTAAGTGAGCACCGCATTCCCATATAAGGTAACATATGTATTTGTGAGTTGTGGTCGGTGTCATAGGATATTTCCTAATCAATGATAAACAGTAAAAAAAAGATGCACAAATGTCAGTCAAGATATTTAATATTCAAATATTTGTACATGTATATAATTTTGTATATAATTGTGTAGTAACTACTTACGTATCAAAATTAAACTTAAAATTCCAATTAAAATCATGAATTTAATTGATTTAATTTAATTAATGAATTTAATCATGAAAACTGTGTCAATTTTGGGTTGTACTTTGGCCCTCTTCCTGGTAAACTAAAAGGGGTTTTAATTTTAAATCCCCCGCAGTGTTACTACCCAACAATAAAGTCAACCAATCCTTCGCCGCTTTGAAAACTGGCATGTTTTTTTCTTCTTTCAATATGAAACGTCTTTTAGGCATTCGTTTCCAAAAAGGTCCTGCTTCATCTATGTTAAAAACTTGTTCAGAAGTATAACACATAATACCACTCTTCAATAATTTTAACAAGTTCTTTTTTGAAAGTTTCGGCTCCTCCCTGAATTTTAAATCTATTCAACCAGCCCTTACTAGTTTTAAATGGTTCTACTTTTTTTTTTTTTTTTTTTCAGGTGAGTTTTCTTCAGATCATCATGTAGGCTAATCTCTCTCTCTCTCTCTCACTTTTTTTTATAATATTTAACTTAACTGAATTCTGCATTGGATATTATCTTCAATAAAATTAAAGTCTCTCCATTTCAATCCTAATAGCCGGCCTAGCCCTGGTTGCTTGCAGTGGAACAGCTGCCTTTTCTACTGCTAAAATTAATTCTTTATTTTTTTTTATAATTGTTCTTACAGTTATATTTGCCAGACCTAAATTATGGTATACATCAGCTTGTCATTAACCGGAATCGATTCGTTTTGAAACGTCTAATTTAACTTTCAAAGTCAGTCTCTTTCTTACATTTATAGTCTTCGTACTGTGTCCAGACTTTGTTGCTTTTTCATTCTTATCCGCCATTATTAACTCTTCGAAAATGTAACTGCGTTGGTTGTATTAATTATGATACAATGTGTGTGTGTGTGTGTGTGTGTGTGTGTGTGTGTGTGTGTGTGTGTGTGTGTGTGTGTGTGTGTGTGTGTGTATGGTTGTTTATTGGCACATTAGCTGCTATGGCTATAGTGCACCTATTCGTAGGAATATTAGAAAATAATTAATAATGAAGCCAGTTTAAATTAATTTCAGTTCTGAAACCTATTCATAAAAGATGATACACACCAATTTCTTTAAAAAGCAGAAAAGTTCGTTAACATTTGCATCCTCTCCAATGATATGATTCAATGGTTCTCGACAATTAGCCAGATTTTGAAGTATTGCAGCTCGATGTTGTTGATACTGTGGACAGTCAATCAGAATGTGTTTGACTGTTAGATATTCTAAGCAGTGTGGACACTGAGGAGGATCATCACCCATTAGTAGATGGAGGTGAGTCAGATGGGTGTGTCCTATTCTCATTCGTGTGAGTACCACTTCTTCCTGCCGCACTGTCTGATTGCTCGACTGCCAGAACTCTGGGTCTTCTTTCAGCTGGAAAAGTTTGTTATTCGTTTGGTTATGCCATAATGCTGTCCACTGTGCATGGCATGCTGCTTGAATTAAGATATTATAATCGGGCACTGGAATAGGGATAGAGGTTAGGTCTAAACTTGGACTTTTGGCAGATATATCAGCCACTTCATTCCCTTTTATGCCTGAATGTGCTGGAATCCAGCAAAACTTCACTAGCTGTTGACGATGATAAATCTGCAATAACAAACTCCTGATTTTCATTAAAATATGATGATTCTTTTGAGAGGTATTCTGCATTGCTCTAATTGAGCTCAGAGAGTCAGTGTAAACTATATATTTTGCAGATGGATGTAGACTCAATTTCTAGAGCTGATCGTATTGCATACAGTTCTGCTGAAAAGTTGCTATACTCAAGTGGAAGAGAAGCTGATATGATAGCAGAGGGAAAAAGTTGCTATACTCAGGTGGAAGAGAAGCTGATATGATAGCAGAGGGAAACACAGCTGCTGCTCCAACAGTTGAAAGATATTTGGAACCATCCGTATATATCGGCAAGAAGTCAGCACAGGTTTCAATATGGCTAGCATGGAGTTGTAGCACAGTCAGTGCTGGTAGACGATTCTTTCCCCATTGAAGAAAATAGGTATCACAGGTCGGTTGAGAAAAGATGGTCCATGGTGGATGAGAGTAATTCTTTATCTGTTACCTATTGTGGAGAGGAACATTCCAAGTCTGTGATATTTCAAGGAGCCGTAGGTCAGCTGGTCGTATTTTACTTGGTTTATTTCTGTAGAGACTGAATAGTGGTTGAATAAAAAGGTATGGCTGAAAAGGATGCGAAGAGCAAGTCTGTATTTTGGCTGCATATTTAAGTAATAAAATTTTTCTACGAAGATGCAAAGGGGACTCATGAGCTTCAATGTATAGACTGAGTTGGAGATGTCCTGTATGAACCAATTGCAATCCGCAGTGCATTACGTTGAATAGGATCCAGCCAGCATAGCACACTCCTTCGGGCAGAATCATAAACTGGAACACCATAATCTAAACGCGATCTGATCAGTGCTCTATATAAGAGCAGCGAAGTTGTACGATCTGCTCCCCAAGAGAGGGCAGATAAAGCTCTTAGCCTGTTGATCTTTTTAAGACAGGCAGTATGTATTAATTTAATATGCCCAAAGAAGTTGAGCTTACTGTCCAGGATTAGTCCCAAGAATTTCATATTGTTGGCAATCGGAATGGTGGAATTTGAAATCCAAAGTTCAGGATCTGTATGCAATTTGCGTTGACTGCAAAAGTGGATTGCAACTGTTTTCTGTTGGGAAAGATGATATCCATTGAGCTCAGCCCACTTTTGTACTTTATTAAGGGACATTTGCAATTGCCTTTCAATATACCTCATGTTCTGAGAATGGCAAGAAATAGAGAGATCGTCAGCGTAAAGGCAAGCCTCTACAGTATTTGGGAGTTCTTTTGTAATGGAATCAATTTTAAGGGCAAACAGGGTTGTACTCAAAACTGATCCATCCAGTACTCCTTCCTGCGAGAATGTAGCAGAAAGGGAAGTTTGATATCTGACCTAGAAAGATCGGCTCTTGAGGAAGTTCCTAATAAATATGGGCAGGTTGCCTTGTAGACCAAGATTATATAGGTCACTGAGAATACCATACCGCCAGGTAGTATCAAATGCCTTCTCTATATCAATGGAGACCATGAGGAGGTGTTCGTTTTTCACAAAGGCATTGCGAATTTCAGATTCCGCCTTGATCATCAGATCTAGGGAGGATCTGTTTTTGCGTAAGCCATGTTGACAATTACTCAGTAGATGTTGAGTTTCAATGATCCAGGTGAGTCGACTGTGGATCATTTTTTCAAGAATTTTACCAAGGCAACGTGACAGAGATATTGGTCTGTAACTATTAGGACTGGAGGGATTTTTTCCAGGTTCCAAAACGCCAAAACTGTAGCATGGTGCCAAGAGGTTGGATAAATATTTTCCAGGAAGATCGGGTTAAAAAAGACTAGAAGCAGTTGTAAGCTTTTGTCATCGAGATGCTGCAGCATGACATAATATATGCCATCTGGCCCAGAGGCACTGTTTCGTGTTGTTCTGATGGCCTGTAAAAGTTCACAATATTGCAGAGGCTGATTATATGGAAGTGATAGTGAGGTTCAAAAATTGATAGGTCTCTGTTCGGTGGCGGCCTTAATTTTCTGGAATTTTGGAGTGTAGTTTGATGCAGCTGATATTTGAGCAAAGGTTTTGCCCAAGGCATTGGCTATATCTAGAGGAGCAGAGAGTTCTTGCCCATTGCAGGAGAGAATTGGGGAAGGAACAGTTGGAAACTTCCCAGAAAGCTGCCTAATTTTTTTCCATATTATTCTGGAGTCAACGTTTCTATTGATAGTTGATGCAAACCTAGTCCAAGAATCTTTCTTGGCCTGCTTTTGAATGTAACGTGCCTTTGCCCTTAGCTTCTTGTAGCTAATTAGATTAGCTGTGGTTGGAGATCGACGGAATAAATTAAATGCTTTATTTTTTTTCCTTCTTTGCTTTTGTGCACTCTTCGTTCCACCAGTAGTTGAAATGCCGTCGGGACGGGGGATTTGATAATGGAGTTAAGTACTTAGCTGCAACTAAAAGACAGGATGTAATATAATTAGTAACTTCATCTATGGGCTGTAGTTGAATAGTTTTTTTGTCAAGAGTGATTGCTGATTGATATCTCGCCCAATTGGCTTTAGAGAATTTCCATTTCCTGCAGGGCTATTGTAATGGTGATTGTGTGATCAACAGATTACAAACAATTGGAAAATGATCACTGCCCATGGGATCATCCAGAGTGGAACAGTATCGGGGAGCAAATCAGTTCTGGAAGTCTGTCCAGTAGGTAACTGTATATGGGTGTGCGAGCTACTATTAAGAAGAGTGAGGTTTTGTTTTTCTAGTAAAGTTTCAATCATTCGGCCATTTCTGTCTACTTTAGGTGGCCATTGAAATCCCCTAGCAAGCAGACAGGGGAGGGTAGCTGTCTTTAAAGTTCTTCAAGGTCATAATAAGAGAAAGTATGATTTGGTGCGAGATAAACTGAGACAATTGTTAAAGCGATCTGAGTAATCAGACGCACAGTAACAGCTTCGATTTGGGTTTGAAGGGCGATTTGTCTAGCCGGAATCTTTGAGCTAATCAAAATGGCTACGCCACCACGAGCAGAATTGGATGTATTCCAATCTCTTCTATAGATTGAATAGTTTTTTTATGGAAACTGAGATTTGATGAGTTAAATAGGTTTCTTGCAGGCAGAAACCAACTGGAGAGTAGCAGTTAATTAAGTTTTGAATGTCATCAATGTTGCCACGAAAGCCTCTGCAATTCCACTGCAAAATGTAAGGCATTACTTGAATTTAGAAGAAGAAGCTGTACCTGATGTGGCTGTCTTATGGCATTCAGGCTTCGGTTTATCTCTTTTTGGAAAGGAAGGACGACCGGTGTCCATCTCTTCTTCTGCAAATATTTCCAGAATCGGATCTTCCTGTTTGGATGGGTACTCTGCATCCATTGATGTGTCCTGAATAATCTTTTTTTGAAGTCGAACTAGCATTATTTGTAGTAGTGGCATTCACTGGTGGAGATTGAGATTTTGCTGGTATTGTGAGAGGTGTATTATTTGATTGGCCTGAGTGCTTAATGGCACTGGACTGTTGCTTAGAGAGGACAGCCCGAGCCCAGTCAGAGATTGAAGTGTTTGAAGGAACGGTAACATCGGTTTGTGTGGCAATGGTTTGATATTTTTTTGCAATATTGGCATAGGTACGGTTAGGTATACTGGGTGCAATTAATTTTCTTGCCTCCTGATAACTAACTCTGTTTTCAACTTTATATTTCACAATTTTTCTCTCCATTTTCCACCTCTCACATGTCTTAGAGTAGGCAGGATGGTTGCCTTTGCAGCCGGGACATTTCTTTTGCCAAACAATCACTTTGAATGTGATCGGAGGATCCACAGTTGGGACAAACTGGGTTCCCTCTGCATGTCGTTTGAGAGTGGCAGTACTTTTGGCATTTATAACATCTCAATGGATTTGGTATGAAAGGATGAGTGCGGCAAAGTAGATATCCAGCTTTTACTGATGAGGGCAGGCTTGGACTGTTAAAGGTGAGAATAATATTTCTGGTAAGTGTGAGAAGATTGTCTCTTTTTATCATAATTCTTTTAACAGCAATTACATTTTGTTCCTGAAGCTCTTCTTTAATTTCTTCCTCTGTCACAGTCATCAGGTCCCAACTAGATAATTACACCCTTTGATGTATTTAGGGTTACGTGTGGAGTTACTTTCACTGGAATATCAGCGAAAGTTGTCTTTTTTAGTAATTTTTCAGACTGCCTGCAATTTAGAGTTTCAATAAGTAAGTCCCCTGATTGCAGTCTCTTAACTGTCTTGGGAGACCCTGCAATACTTTCCAGGTGTTTTTGAATTAGAAAGGGGGATAGCTTAGAGAGGCTGTTCAGATAGTGAGTGCATTATTAAGAATGCAGGTAAGTCTGTCGCTGAAGGATTGGTTTTCAACCTCTGGTTGTGACAAATCAATTTAGAGCCGACAGCTTGACGGCTCTAAAGTTGGAAACATATTTTGTTCCATGTTGGCTCCTTTTAGCCCCTGGCAGATGAACTTTTCTGCCAAGGTTACCAGACCCGCCACGGGGAGGCAGGAGCAGTGCCTGGTGTGACCAAACGAAATTAGTAGGAGTTAGTCTATTAAATATGAAAAAAGAAAGGTCCCTTTCCTTCCTTGCTCTTGATCAGTACTTTTGAAAAAAAGAGCTGCTGTTAAATAAAAGGATTTATTAAGGAGAAGAACGTAAAAGAGAACTAGAATTCACCTTTTGAAAATCGCAGTGAAAGCACAGAGAAATCGCTTAGTGACAATCGCTTGGCACCCGGGGCCTATGATACAATGTTCAAGTAAACTGTCCGTTACACACTATGTCTAATATTGTACGAGTGATGTCTAGACTTCAGATAAATGCATATTACGCAAATATTACAAGCAATATACCTGATCATTTTTTAAAATGTTGATCTCGGAACTATGTAACAAGTCACTGTACTGCAATTAAATTAGCATACAAAAAATTTCACTGAGCATGGGAAAATTTCTCAAGTCGGCAGTGGAAACATTTTAATGCTGTTTTGTTATTCATTTTCAAGCTATCGACTCCATCAAATGAAATGATTCGTTAAATACAGCAGACTCTTGATTTACCGGGATCGGATTAACCGGGACATTTCAAGATTACAAATAAAAAAAAAAATAAATAAATAAAAAAAAAAAAATCAACCAGAAATCATAAAATTCAAGTAATGACTAGAATAGGTATAAACAGATGATTTGCAGCAAAGTCGTAAACAAGGGACAAGAAGCGGTGTTATAAGTCAGCATTAGGAGATTTGTGTGCCTATTATCTTGCAACTCCTACCGTTTTCACACCTGCCCCTCAAAAAAAAAAAAAAATCTTTAGTTTGTTTTAGTGCGCCGCATCGATTGTTGTGTTCTGTAGCACTGCAAAGGGACATTTTGTTTCGTTATTTTTTTCAGGAATGTCGAAATTTTTTTTTTACAGTAATTTTTTTTTTGTTGTTGTTTTGTTTAGAAATCACAAAAACGATGGGCAAATGCAGGAGTTGTGCTTTCAATTAAACAAAAACTTGAAATTATTCAAAAGTTTGAAAATGGTGCGTCTGTTAAATCTCCAATGAAACATTATAATGTTCGTGATAAAACCATATGCGAAATTGTAAAAAATAAAGGTAAGCTATTCGATTTGAAATCAACATCATAAAATAAAAATTAGAAAACTTACTACACGCACACTACTTCCATGTCCAATACGCGAGTAGTGCATATTGGACATGGAAGTAGTGCGCGTGTGGTAAGTTTTCTAATTTTTAATCTATCGCCATACTTTTTACGTAGGTTGCTAAACATTTTTCGATACTGTAAGTCCCCGACTTACGTAGCTCGGAACTTACGTTACGTTATTTACATTTTTTTTATATGACTGAAGATTTCAGTGAAGGGGACACACATTTCACCATAATAACATAAAAACCCACAGAATTCCAGCTTCCAGTATCATTGCAAATGCAAGAAGATCGAGTTTACTACCCGTTTATAATGAATTGCACTAACAGAAAAGCCCAGTAACCCAGAAAGTGCAAATTGTTTTTGTTTTATGGGAGTGACCTCCAGAAATGTATTTTAGTAAAATGTGAGCTCGTGTGGGGTCTAATTGTAAGTTTTCGCCTTAACCCTGTGCAGTTCTTTTCAGAAAATTTTATTTTGACTGTTATCATGGTGCCGACTAAGAGAATAAGTGACAGCGGTGCTAGTAAATCTATCAGGAAAAGGAAAGCAATCGATTTGGATCAGAAAATTAAAATAATAAGGATGTATGAAAATGGCCAAACATTAACAATTATAGTGTGGAATTCAGATTTGTCAGTAGAAACAGTGAACATAATAAAGAAGAAAAACAGAATACGAGAAGCGGTCGGCACCAATGAAGTTCAAGTATAATAACCAAGGCTAAAATACAAATCAGTTTTTACAGTACAAAAACTATATAATATCGTTGTAAAAACACCATTGACAAAATACAGTACAAAATCATGCGTTTTTTCTTTCTTTTATGTTTTCTTTTCTTATGTGCCACTCTGTCTACTTCACCGCTATCCCCAGATAAAGTTTTTAATTGAACTAATTAAAAATATATAACTATTTTTCTTCTGAGGATATTGTAGTTTTTAAAATTTTGTCATATCAGGGATATAGTAGCAATATTTTATTTGGCATTCCCAAGTTACGTAAGAATTCCTAGAACATATCTGTTTTGTATATCAGGGACTTGCTGTATTTTTGGATTAACCGGGAATTTTTTTTTTTTTACCATCTATAGTTGTGTTATAATATAGACACAGCATTATAGCAAATCAGCGTAAAGCAAACAGTGTTATAACGAGGGCCTGCTGTACAAACTTTTGACTTCCATAGTTTGTTTACAGTATTAATCAAACCAAGCTAAAATCAGTGCTTAAAGATATATAAACAATATAACCTGCAATACAACCTATTGGACCAACTCAGTGAACCTATGTATCTCCAATAACTTTGTATATGGCAGACTGTATATCAACAAATTAATGGAACACCTATGGGGAGTCCTGCTTCATGCAAAATAGCAAACCTATATCTATATTGGTCTGAAACCTCATTTCCACAGGAGCTTAACATCTACAGATATATAGACAACCTCATAGTAATTAACTGCCCAAACTTCATCATGGAATATGGACACTTATACCCCAATGAGCTCAAACTGGAAAAAAAACAAACAACAAAGATACCACATCCAATTTCCTGGATCTTGAAATTACTGTAATAAACAGCAAAGCTTTCCTTCCAAAGCTTTCCAAAAAAACTGCAGCAATAAAGAAATAACCATCAACAACATCAGGATGCTATATAAAAAACTGATAAACAACTTTTTTCCTACAGCTTATATCCACTACCACTTCTGTAAATCCCTAAACATCGTCAAACATAAAAAAAAAACATAGGTGCTGTTAATAAGGACAACATAATGAGCAATAACTGATGACCAAATCCCATATCCACCAAGTTTGTAAATAGTGTATAAATAATGGACTTGGTCTTTTTGGTGTCTTAACTATGTATATATTTATACTTGTTTTAATTTTAACTTTAATTTTCATTATCTATCTATCATGTTATTATCCTTACTCACACAACTGACCTTAAGTACACACTCCCAGACATTCGTTCAGGGTTCTATCTACAGGAATGGGATTTGCAAGTGAACCTATACATCAATATACTGACAAGCCACCATCTTGATCATTTTCAGTCTTACAAGGTGATGACAAGTTCCTTTTTCTTGCCTATTCCTACATTTTGATATCATTACTTGAGTTTTTCAATTCTTTTGCTTGCTTCTGTAAGGTCATCCATTATCTGTGTGCCCTTCTAAAAATAATTATAATTAGATTTATTGGCACAATTTATTATACCTTATTCTAGCCGCAAAATTTCAAATTTCATGCTTAACACATGTCTACAGCACATGTGCACCATAGCATACAGAGCATGTCAGAAACAAAAGCAAGAACATTGCCTTCTTTCTCATAATTTCGTTGGATGACCTCTGACGAAGACATTGAAATTGTGAAAAACACTGCAATGTAATCTTATTTTGGTAGCTTTTTCATATCTTACTTAGTCACTTCATCCTACCATATATCGCTACATTTCTTATCCATTTCATTTCATCAAATTCACTTCTCGTATATACTGTAGATTCAATAGGATTAAACAAAAAAAATCTTCTTCAGACTTTCTTCATACCATAAAAAAAATAATAATAATAAAAAAGAAATATATATATATATATAAGGTTGTATACATACATATAGATACAACCTTACAGAAAAAAAAATTATAAAATATAAGTAAAAAGCAAGTAGCATAAATGTGTGTGTCTCTCCCACCTAACATATTATACCGGAATCAACACTTACATGCTTAGATGGTCCTGACAACGATCACCGACGGAGATATACTGCAGCTCTGCTGCCAACATGCCATTTGGCAATCTGAACCTGGTTCCCTTTAAAACCCCATTCCCCAGGCAGGGAGGAGATAGGTCTCCGTCTTCCCTCCCTGCCTGTCTCGCCTGGTGGGGGGGCTCGTCCCCACTGACCTCTTTGGGGATGCCTACTCTATCATCCCCATCCTTCTACCTATTTCCCCCCAGTCTTCAGTCCCCCCACTCTAACTAAACTGACCGAGTACGCCCCTAACGATGCTCCAAATTCTAATCAACATCTAAATTCTTACGCTTTCTTGTAAATCGCTTTCAGCCTTTCTGCTTTATAGGAGCCGCCAGCATGTGCTTTCTCTTGCCAACTACCAGCTACAGTGTTCGCAGGTAAATATCTATATACTTTTTATATTTACTCTGATGCATACCCGTTGGGCTTTGTGTCCCAATCCCAGTTTACAGATAATTATAACCCAAAATTTAATTGTTAATAAATTCACAATTAAATTTATATTTGCCTTCATACATTAGGACATCCAAAACTAAACATGAGTACTTAGTAAGCAAAACTGTTATCTAGACTAGAGAAATAGGTATGCACAAGACATTCTTTTAGTATGGCTATAAGCCTCAGGCTTCCTTGCACCATATGGCTAATAATAATAATCTGTCTGCTCAAAGCCCCTGAGGAAGTAGCAGAGAGATGGCCATGTGAAGGAATGTTACCTTCCTAATTCTTTCTAGCTATTTTCGTAATTTTTCTTGACTTAATCTTTAATAATTCCCTTTATTTCCTTTTTTTCCCTCTAACTTTAAACTTCTAATCTTTTCAAACTTTACATTTATATATATTTCTTAACTTGATTTCATGTCAATTGTTAACATAGAACTATAGGCAAACTAACAACTGCTAAAACAACGGTAGCTAGCCAGTTAGTTAGGGCCTTAAATACTGGTAATGCCTCCCACCCAAAATAATAAAATTTTCACTAACAATTGAAAAACAAAAATCAATCAGGACTTTGACCTATATATATATATAACCTTAATTTTTTGTAAATATAATACCAACTGGATAAATTGGAGAATTTAGAATATAAGTATTAGGGGTGAAAACTATACCCATTAGGTCAAAGGGCCAAATATTTAGGTAACCTAGTTGGACTTCTTTGTTGTACCCTATAAATAAACACATAGAATAAAACAAAATAAAATAAAATAAAATAGTAAAATTAAAATGATGTAGCTAATTATAGATATATGGATACATTGAATGGAATGTTAACTAGGGCCAGCTCCACTCAATATATCCCAACAGAAACAGATAGCTGAGGCTATCTGTTTCTGTTTGCCAGTTTTTCTATGTTCAAATATACTGAGAATTTACTGTGAATATATTATTATTATCAATTTAGTTTAATTACTTTAATATACATTAAATTTAGCAGAAAATGGAAGCCTTCCAAATGTGGATTGCACTTACTTATGAAGATTTAGAAAAGAAAATATGCCATATGTACAAAAGTATTAATTCAGCTAGGATATTTGATTTAAGATTAATCAAACTTCTAGACTTATAATCTAAATTTATAATTACAACTATTGATAAAGCAGCCAATAATTATAGTATAATATGCAGAAAATTCTACACCTCTACTTTATTAAATGAATTTAACAAAAATACCACATATAATACTGAGAAATCTAATAGTAGTATTATCATTAAGAAAATAATGGCCATGAGCAAAAAATTAAAATGAAATAACCCAAATACTAAATTTCCTTATGTACACTGGGTACCAAAATTCCAAAAAGCACCCATAGATTTTAGATTCATTACATCGTGCAGAAACAATTATGCAAAGTTACCACACAAAAAACTGGAATCTGTGCTCAATATCATCAATAGAAACATAGGAGAATCAAAAATTATTATGAACAATGCACCAGTAATAGATTATTTAAATGATAACACCCAAAACATCAAACATATAAGCACATGTGACTTTAAAAACCTATTTACAAGTATATCTCATAATAACTTGAAATGTCTTTAACTGCTATTATAATGAATATCATAATATATTACCTTGTGACCAGTATTATTGGGACTACATCATAAATTTATATTTATTTAACTGGTACATCTTGTAGTAATATATATAAACAGCATATAGGAATAGGGGCATGCAGTTTCTTGAATAGTAGCGAATCTTTACCTACACTACTATGAAAAGAATATAAATAAAAGCCTAATACTATATCACTACATTGATGATCTTATTGTAATAAATGAACCCCACTTTCAGAAAGATATCACACTGTGGTATCCTCAGGAGTTACAACTGGACAGTACTAATAAAGATAGCACTAAAGCTGCAACATATCTAGATATCGATAGATATAAAATTGACAATAAGTGGTATACCAAACTATATGACAAACGTAAAGACTAACTTTGAAGCTATTAGCTTAAGGCATTGGCATTCCAATATTGCAAAAAGGATTCATAGTAACATTATCATTTAACAGAGTTTTAGATTAATAAAAATAAGTAATAATATCAAAAGTATAATAGAATCACTAAAAGAATTAAGAGCCAAACCGATTAGGAATGAATTCCCAGAAAAGTTCATAGCAAAATATCTTAACAGGGCTATAATTACAGCAATTAATAAATGGCATGAAATATAAACCCAAAATTAGTTACAGCTGAATTACATAAAAAAATAAAATAATAAAATAAAATATATATAATTAATTCTCACTAAAGTTATTCTGAGAGCTCGTACATATGTATATATTAGGCACTTCCCTTGAAGCATATTACATATGGCTTACACTGTAGAAAGGTTGTACATATATTTGTTCTAGGGGTAGTAATTAATTTTTGAATTATTGAGCATTTTTCACTCATATTAGGGTACCAACTGATTTCTTTTAAAGTGAGTTAAAATATAACAGCCATTTTCAGTTGTTTTCTGTAATGGATACAATTCTGCATTCCACATCTGTTATATACTTTTGCATGTTATTTTATGCTATTAATTTTCCAACATATTCATTTTGTACCAGCTCCGGTATTTTTCTATCATTATCTTCCATGGAAATAATTGTTTATTTAAGTTGGTATTAAGGTAACCAATAATAAGAGGGCACTGCTATCTTTCTTTGTCTTATCTTACTGCATAATCATACTACATTTTCTTATAGTTCTAATATTTATTTAGGTCTTCAATTTTTAATTCTACTATTTTCTGCCTTTTTCTGACATCGTAAGTAGTTCAATTAATAGTTTCATTTTAATTATTTCTTTTTTCCTACATTTCAGTTATTAAATTAATTAAATATTTAATTGTTCACATAATAACCAAATGTGAGAGGGCGCTGTGGTCTTTCTTCATCATATATAAGGCAGCAACCTGAGATAGAAAACATTTTAGTTATGTGTTGTCCACAACAGGAAGGTATAGTTCATTTTCTATTTATTTAATTTCTGTTTTTACAGAAAATTAATTTTGGTTAACTATCTGAACTGCTATTTAAAAATGTGGATTTATTCTTATAATTTCCTAAATTTTTATCTTATCCATATAATTTCTATTATATCAGGTATTTTCTATTCATTATTTTATATCTTATTCATAATACTTCATAATACTTTATGAAGCAATGGGTATTCTAAAATTTCTTCTAATTTACATCAAATATCACTACATACTATAATACCAGGATCCTTACTAAAAGGTCGGGCAGTTACGCTCACGGTAAATCACAAGTATCTATATAATATGCTGTTTCTACGCTTTCGCTTTCTGCTTGCTAACTCTAAATTTTTATACCTCAAAATCTATTAGAGCAATTCGAGGAAGAATGAGGTCTATTACTATCCTTATTCCTCTTCGCCTTTATTTTTCACTACAAAAATAAATAGTTGGTACTCACATTTATTATTCTTGATTCACTTCCGTTATTTTTGTTATTAATTTTCACTGCTATCTGTCAGGCCAGCAGTTATTCTGCCAGTTTTCTGCTAAATTTAATGTATATTAAAGTAATTAAACTAAATTGATAATAATAATATATTCGCAGTAAATTCTCAGTATATTTTAACATACAAAAACTGGCAAATGGCGAACAGAAACAGATAGCTTCAGCTAAATACTGATGGGATATATTGAGTGGAGCTAGTCCTAGTCAACGTTCCATTCCATTTATCCATATATCTATAATTAGCTACATCATCATTTAAATTTTACTATTTTATTTTATTATATGTGTTTATTTATAGGGTACAACAAAGAAGTCCAACTTAGGTTACCTAAATATTTGGCCCTTTGACCTAATTGGGTATAGTTTTCACCCCTAATACTTATATTCTAAATTATCCAATTTATCCAGTTGGTATTATAATTACAAAAAATTAAGGTTATATACAGACAGATGTAATGTTCAATCAATAATGTGATGGCATTAATCTGTTCTGATATGCTTCTACATAACTTCACTCACTCACACACACACACACACTTCCACTGAAATCCTCAGGAATTATGTAGCTGGGTCTGCCAGAGTACTTATATAACCTACTGGGTGCCTGACCTGCCTCCTCATGGCAGAGTGTGAGCAACAGTGGATCCCAATAGGGGTATTTCATCAGTGGAAAGTTTGGTGAAACTCAAGCAGTTTTCCTTGGCATTTCTAAGGCTTTTATAAAGATTGCCATAAGTCTTCTAAACAGGCTTCCATCTTTTGGATTGCCGTTTTTTTTTTTTTTTTTTTTCAATTTTTTTTTCAATTTTTTTTTTTTTTTTTTTGTGTAAACCCCAAACACGAGAGGTATTAGAACCTATAGTACTTAGAACCGCGCTTCGGTTGGAAGTTGAGAAGACGAAAGAAGATATTTGTTGACAATGGACTGAACTTCTGTAGACTGTAATTTTCAGGAAACACGTATGAAGAAAGGTTGTTCCAGAAAACAGCAGTTGAATGAATAAACGAGGAAGATGAAAAGTTGGTTCTGTGAGTTTGGAGTTCGACAGTAAATGGATGTTGGCTGGTGGTGGCACATGTTCGGACTGTTTTGAAAGAGAGAGAGAGGGAATTATATAGGCCAATTCAGAAGAACAGTGATCACGGAAGTATCTGTAGAAGAAGCATGCAGCAGGAACGGTACGTCTATGAGACAGCGAGTGGAGAGACTCTGTTAGAGATGACTCATTAATTAACCTAACTGCCCTCTCCTGAATGGAATCAAGAAGCCTGAAAGAGGTTTTGGGGGCACAACCCCAGATGTGGGAACAATATTCCATGGCAGGGCGGATTTGCGATTTATACAGAGTGAGCAGCTGTTTGGAAGAAAAGTAACGCCGAGAGCGAAAGAGAAAACCAAGTTTTTTAGATGCAGAGGAAGCAATATTTGTAATGTTCTTGTGTCAAGAGAGACTAGAAGTCAGGATAATCCCCAAAAGAGATATAATTTTGCCTAGAAATCGGAGTGTCACTAAAGATATGCATAGGAGCAGAAGAATTCTTTTTGCGAGATACAAGACAAGACTGAGTTTTAGAAGGGTTGAAATCAACTAATTAGTCTTTGCCCCACTGGAGAATTACCTGAAGATCGGCATTTAAGGAATTGGTAGCAGATTTTCGAGAAGTTGCAGCTGATTGAGCAGGACAAGATTTCTCAAAATGGAAAGTGGAATGCAATGTGCTATCATCGGCAAAACTATGGATAGGATTTCCAGTCAATGGAAGGTCATTAATATACAAGAGAAAAAGAGTGGGGGAAAGAACTGAACCTTGGGGGACACCAGCATTAGTGGAGAAGTTAGAAGACAGAGAGCCATCTACCATCACCCTCAGTGAGTGATCAGAGAAAAAACTGGATAACCAATTACTAAAAACAGTTGGCAAACCATAAGATGGAAGCTTGTTAAGAAGACCTTTATGCCAAACACGATCGAAAGCCTTTGAGATGTCAAGAGCAAGTACTTGTGTTTCACCGAACCTTTCCATTGAATTAGTCCATAAATGGGTAACATAAGCCAGAATATCACCAGTGGATCGACACTGATGGAATCCATACTGGCGATCGTTTATCAGACGGAAGGTTTCTAGGCAGTTTAAGAGTTGGCAGTTAATTGATTTCTCCATTACTTTAGAAAGAGTAGAAGTAATTGCGATGGGAGGGATTTGTCACCCTGTTTAGGAACTGGCTGAATATGAGCAAATTTTCAAGCAGAAGGAAAAACACCTTTGGAATAAGAAAGTGAAAAAAGGCGGCAAAGAATAGGAATAAGTTCGGGAGCACAGGTTCTGAGAACAAGTGGAGAAATAGCATCAGGACTTGGAGCTTTCTTAGCATCAAGATTCGTCAAAATCCTTCTGACATCCTTTTGATGGAAGACCACAGGAGGCATTGAATGAAGCATGTTGGGAATAGTGGGATGTGTTTTACCAAGATCATTAATACATGAGTTGGAAAAAAAATGGGATGCTAGCAGGTCAGCTTTATCCTTGGCTGAAATGACAACAGAACCATTTCGTTTGGACAGAGGTGGGAGCAGAGATGGGTATAAAAGTTGTGGCCAATAGCTTTGGCAAGAGACCAGAATGCTCGGCTACCATTAGGGCAAGAAGCAAATTTTCTACGTTTCGCCTGTTTAAACTCTAGTTTGGACTGATTAATAACTGCGTTACAATTGTTGCGAGCATCGGTGTATGCAGAAAATGAAACTGAAGAATTAGAAACAAGCCAATTATGATATGCAACATTCTTCTCTTGAACAGCCTTAGCACATTTATTGGAAAACCAAGGTTTAGATAAAGGACATAATTTTAAAGTGGAGTGTGGGATAAAGGATTCCATTCCCGCAAGAATAATTTCACTGACACGATCTGAGCAAACGTTGACATCAGAACTTTTGAAACAGTAATCTGACCAAAGAAAAGAAGTCTCGCAGGTCATCCCATTTTGCATTCTTGTAATGCCAAACAACACGAGGTTGGGAATAGCCATGAGATAAAGGTTCCATTGGAGAAGATACAATCACCAAGTTGTGATCTGAAGAGCCTAAAGGACCTCTCACTTCAACCATGTACTTAGAAGGGTTGTTTGTAAGAAAAACATCAAGCGTATTGCCTGTATGATTGGGATTGTCCAGTATTCTTGTAAGTAAATGAACAATCTGTGCAAGGTCATTAATAATTGCAAAAGCCTCAGCATCTCGACCAGCTGGGTCGGTGTGACTAGAAAACGGAAGCCAGCTAGAGTTGTGAACATTAAAATCACAAAGGAAAATTACCTCACTGTTAGGAAAGTTGGACTGGAGAAAGTTAAGTTGCAAAGAAAGGAAGTCAAAGAGCTCCAAGTGATTAGTGGAGTTGGGAGACCGGTAGAGACAACAGATGAAGTTGACACAATGAGGTAGAGAGATTTTAAGCCAGAGAAGATCAAAGAGAGGAGATTCCAACTTGCCAAGTCTCTGACAGGGAATATCAGAACGGACATATGCACAAGTACCACCTTTGAGGCGAAAGGAATCATACAGCAAATAATTTGGGCATCTGAGATGAGCAGTAGTTGAATCAACCAATGACTGAGATTCTGTCAGAAAAAGTACATGGGATTTGGCAGACTGCAAGTGGAAATGGACATCGTTGAGATTAGAATTGAGACCATGTATATTTGTGAAATGAATTAGGAAGTGCTTGGGAGGTTTAGATCTTTTCGCAGATAAGCTTGCTCTATTAGTTTGACAATTCATGGTGTATTCAATAGTAAGAAAAAGTGGGTGGGACATGCTGTATGAAGTAATGAAATTTTTGGATATGGCGTACACATGGTAAGAATATACCCAGATCCTTGACATAACGTGGCCTCCACAATGCTCCCCGCATACACATTACTTGCTCCAGTCACTATCTGGCAGAGTAAAGGTAGCTAGATTATACACTAGCTGATTCGGAAGCCTCCTAGAGAGTTACCAATAGGCTCAGTCCGGTGTACTAACTAGTGGCTGGCCTGCAAACACCATTTTAGAGCTGTACCCTTGAAATGTAAGGAATATTGGATCTCGCCACGACGTTCCTCAAAAGTAATCAATCATACTGCATGATGGAAGAAATAGGGAAGGGTTGACCGGAACTTAGCTCTAGAGACTAAACATGGGTTCTGCCCCTTCAAGCCTCCAATAAGCAAAGTGGTGGTATTGCACCGGTTGATGAGAGTCATCAACCGGTTGTGTGTCCACCTAGTACTTCCTGGTAACATAGAGGGGTGGCATTCCTCCATGTCCTGCTTACGTTATTTCACACCTGGGTGGTCACCCACCATGTACTTGTGCAAAGAGGTTATACCCAGGATTACTAACAGTCCCACCATCGTGAAGGTGCAAGCAGAGGATTTTGCTGTCACAGACCATCTGGACATCGCCGAAATTGGGTCCACTTGACTTGAGTGTCATCCAAATATCAGTTCCATCAGCATTTTAGACTCCCAGGTAGCAAGTACAGCTTGTTTGGCATATCTGAGAGAATGTCTGTGACAATCTCAAGGACCACATTGGCCAGTTTGGTTATCCAGTAATTGGTTTTCCAGTTTTCTCTCCTATCACTTTCTGTGGCTGATGAAAAATGAAGTAAGTGCATAGTGTTAGGTCAGGCACCACCTGTGATTTCCCACATCTGCGACGTACATATGCTGTGAAGAAATACATAACTACTGTGAATGTGAGAAAAGTGTTCTATGTTGAATATATAGTATTGTGTTGGGTTCTGTTGTGTGTCCTGGCTTTAAGGAGTAATGACATTGTCGCCATTGCACATACATATCAGTAGGAGGTAGACAGGCTGCCCAAGGTTGCCTGAGCTTCCTGGACAAAGATCAAGTGAAAAAAAATATATATATATATATAAAATAAAATAATAATAAATAAATAAAATAAAATAAATAATAATAAATAAATAAAATAAAATAAATAATAATAAATAAATAAAATAAAATAAATAATATAAAAATAAATAAATAATAAAAAAATAAAAATAAAAAAATAAGAAATGAACTAAGTCCAAATGGAACGATAACTGGATGAGAGGGATTTGTCACCATTTTTAGGAACTGGTGGTTATCAACAAATTTTCAAACAGAAAGAAAAATGCCAGTGGAACAAGTGAGTGTGAAAAGGTAGTATAGAACAGGAGCAAGTTCAGGAGGGCATGTTATGAGAACAAGTGGAGAAACGCTATCAGGATCTGGAGCTTTCTTGCCATCAAAATTGTTCAAAATTCTTCTGACATTATGATATTGAAGAATATATATGAGAACGCTACCTCCTTTGTTATACTAGACAAAGATAGTTCCAAATTTAAAATTGAGAAAGGGCGACAAGGGGACACAATATCTCCGAAATTGTTTACTTTGAAGAAGCTTTACATTGAAGAAGCTTTAAGAAGATTGCACTGGTCGCAGAGAGGAGTTAATGTGAATGGAGAATATCTAAACCATTTATGATTTGCAGATGACATTGTAATCATAAGCTGATCCCAAAGAATTAGAGAAAAATCTCAATCAGTTATGCAGAGTTAGTAAGGATTTCGGACTAAAGATGAATATCGGAAAAAAAATAGTAATGATGAACAAGTATGCCACAGGAAGGTATATAATCATTGAAGGAGCAGAAATTGAAATGGTGGATTCATATACTTATCTCAGACAAGTCATTAGCTGTAATAATGATAAATGGCTGGAAGTCAAGAGAAGAATAAATCTCGGATGGATAGCATTCTGGAAATACAGTCATATACTGAAGAGCAATATCCCAATTTGTCTGAAGCATAAAATAATGAACCAATATATACTCCCCACCATGACTTATGGAAGTGGAACTCGCCAAAATAATGGAAGCTGAAAACTACACAGTGAAGAATGGAACAGATTATATTAGGAATCAGATTGTTAGATAAGAAGAGAAACACATGAATTATTCAGCAAACACAAATAAAGGACACTCTTATGAAAACCAAAGAACTGACATGGACTTGGGCAGGACACATAGTTCAAGGGCAGGATGACAGATGGACTAAGAAAATAACAGAATGGTACCCAAGAGGAGCTAAAAGAAAACTTGGGAGACAACGGAGATGGACAGATGAAATTCACAAGTAGTAAATAGAGGGCCATTGCACAAAACAGAAGAAACTGGAAAGTTGCTGGAGAGGCCTTCATCTTGCAGTGGATTGAAAACGGCTGATGATGATTATAATGTTAAGTAAATCTCCAGAGCGGAGTCTTTTCACAATTTTATGTGATTCAGCAACACTCTCAAGGAATTTCTGGAATAAGAAATGGAGAAAGTACCTTCTACTATCAGTTGACTTGTTTGAAAATGCATTATTAGGAACAGTGGCGATTTCTTTTTGGATTCTTCTGTTCTTTGTCTCTTGGGGCGGGATGTGAGGTGGGATGTGAGTTTGGTGAACGTTTGAAGAAGTTGAGCCCAGAGGCTCAAGTGGTGGACAACTTTCTTTGTGATCCATGTTAGCTCCATTCACCCCCTAGCAGATTAATTTTTCTCTCACTGGCTGGCTGCACTGCATAAGTGCAGCTTTGTCTTTGAGTCCAGAATGTCCGATTCCTAATATAATTTGATCCATTCTTCGCTGTGTAGTTTTCGGCTTCCTTTCCATTCTTCTGGTGAGTGTCCAAGTTTCACTTCCATAAGTCATGGTGGGGAGTATACATTGATTCATTATTTTACGTTTCAGAAAAATTGGGATATTGCTCTTCAGTATGTGACTATATTTCCAGAATGCTATCCATCTGAACTTAATTCTTCTCTTGACTTTCAGCCATCTATCATTATTACAGCTAACAAGTTGTCTGAGGTATGAATCTACTTTTTCAATTTATGCTCCTTCAATGATTATATACTTTCCTGTGGCATACTTGTTCATCATTACTTTTGATTTAACCATATTCATCTTTAGTCTGAAATCCTTACTAACTCTGCATAACTGATTAAGATTTTCCTCTAATTCTTTGGGATCATGGCTTATGCCATCTGCAAATCATAAATGGTTTAGGTACTGTCCATTTACATTGACTCCTTTCTGTGATCAGTCCAATCTTCAGAAAGCTTCTTCAAGGGCAGCAGTAAACAACTTAAAAGATAGTGTCTACTTGTCGAACTCTTTTCTCAATTTCAAATTTGCTACTGTCTTTGTCTACTCTAATAAAGGAGATAGCATTCTCATATATTTTCTTCAAAATCTTAATGTATGGGATGTCTATGCCTTGACTTTCCAGTGCCCAAAATATTCCTTATGTTGTATGGAGTCATCCTTTTCATGATCTACAAATGCCAGGCATAATGCAGTCTTATATTCACCTTGAACCATCCCCCATATTCATCAGATCTGGCACTGTCAGACTTTCAACTAATTCCCAATTTGAAAAATACTTGGCTATAATCCATTTTTCAATCAACAGTGATGCCACTGCTGTAGTGGATGCATTCCTGGAGGCCCAAGAGAAAACTTTCTTTGCAGCTGGAATTAACACATTGCAGCATTGGTGACAATGTGACAGCATTGGTGACAAGGCATATTGACTCCAAAGGGGAGTATGTTGAAAACTAACATTTCACTAGGCTCCTGAAATAAACCCTTCATACTCAGGCCATAAACTTTTAAAATGACCCTATATTAGCTAAGAGTTCAAACAGAACTCCCTGACTGTGTGGTCATCCTGAAGTATAAACAGAAATTTATTTATTTATTATAAGCTAGCTGCAGATAAGTTTAAGTTCCTATATTTTATATTTTATTATTTTTTTGTTAAAAAATAATTTAAAAAATTACTTACTGGTAAGTTCGTGAAGGCCCCAAAGGTATTCTTCAAAAAGGCAATAAGATCTCGAATGTTGCTACTATCATGGTCTTTCTGAGGTTCATTTAATAACCAGTCATAATTATCTAAATTATAGATACAAATAAATAGGAATGAAATGGCAGAATAGTCTATAAACATTTCAAATTAAAACTCAATCTCTTACATATACTTTTTCTGTTTTTTATTTAGTAACAATGTATATTTAAATAAACACCATATGGCAACAAAGTACAGTGAAACAAAGCTGAAACAAATATACAGGTGGAATAAGGGAGCAAATGCTCTGGTATCAACAATAAATGAAATTTAACTTGATTATTTAGCAAAAATGCAGCAGTCCATGAATTACAAAAATTAGTACAGCAATACCTCGCTTAGCATGGCTTCAAACAGCATGGATATCATTATAACACGGTTTTCAATTAAGTTTAAGTCAAAAATTTATTGTACATATTAAAACTAATTCAATAGCCTAGACATGTACTCTACATATATGCTGCATTGTTGTAGCCTAGGCAGTCCCTCAGGCTTCCCTCAGGCAGTCACTAGCAAAGTGCAACAGTGTTCAGTATTCTTAATTCCATCCTGACAAAACGACATGATAGCTTTTCATTTCACAATTTATTTTTTACTCCTTTAAATATGATCAAAAATATATTTGCATCTTGGCTAGAAATCACTGCCAACAACATTCATTCTATTTGGCAGCATGTTTTGCCCCATTTGGTAAATTATTTCACTGGTTTTGAATTATGAATTCAGACAATTTCCAAAGACATTGTGAAGATCGGAAGAGACTTGGGATTTTAAACTTTTTGACACTGCTAACGTACGTGACTGCATTGACTTACATGCAAATGACTTAGATGATGCAACTCTCCTTGAAATTGACAACCAAACTGCATATGAAGAAGAGGAAAACAATTATGAAGTGGATAACACTGAAGTGGCACCAAAAAATTTTCAACAGAAGAATGAAAGTTTTTTTGGAGAAAGAAGAATCGGCGTACAAGTTTTTGACTTGTACGCTGAGAAAAAGAAGAGATGACTTCACAAGACTTTATTATTGAAATACCTAAATAAACAATGAAGCTTTTTTCTCATCTCTAATGATGTTACCTTTCATTAATAAAATTTTTGCAATATTTTTAATTTCAAATCCTTTTAATTGGCTATCAACCGCAAATTGGTTATAGATTTATTATAATTTATTTATAGACTGTTTCTCTAATATGCATTCAATTAAAACCCATTATAATTATACCTCAATCAGCACGGTTTCACATAACAATTTCGGTACCAATTATCAGTGCTATGTGAGGTATTGCTGTATATACAACCAAGGCTGCATACAATATTTTATTATACTATGGCAATCAATTGCCCCCCCCCCCCAAATCAAATACAAAAAGAAAAAAAAGATGAACGCTATATCAATGTTGTTTATAAACAATCTAAAAAGAAATACTCCTAGGTCAGTTTAATGCTTTTTTAGTAAGATCTGAAATCTGAGAAACCTTTCATCTCTAATTAAACTATGTAACAAATTATCAGAAATTATGTTTATCTGCATTATTTAGTGTTTCTTTATGAATTTGGATGTGATTCGAACTGACCTAAACTGATGTTATATAACCACAGCATCGATGCTTTGCCAAGAAATGAAAGAAGAATAATTACGCACAAAAGCTACACCAGATTCATTTACGATATAACTTCTGCATACAACAGAGCAGCAAGCATGTCGAATGAGGCCTGTGACTATTATTTTGGCCATACTACAGTAGCAGTACCATGTCATGTAGTAAAATGTAATGTGATCCAAATTAGTATTAGTGGCAATGATGAAGGGAAGCAAGCTTAAACAGCATCATAAAAAAAAAACATACACACATCACCTGTCCATCCTTTCTAATAATATCTTATTCTTCCCTTAAATTAAATCCAACTACCCACTTACACTAGATTCATTTACGACATTTAACTTCTGCACACAACAGAGCAAGCATGTCAAATGAGGCCTGTGAGTATTATTTTGGCCACACAACAGTAGCAGTACCATGTCATGTGATCCAAATTAGTATTAGTGGCAATGATGCAGGGAAGCAAGCTTAAACAGCATCATAAAAAAAAAAACATACACACATCACCTGTCCATCCTTTCTAATAATTTGTCTTATTCTTCCTTAAATTAAATCCAACTACCCACTTCTACAACAACAGATGGATGTTAGTTCAAACAATCATCTACTATCTGGCTGAAAGCAAAAACTTGTATTTCTTTGTTCCAATAATCATCTACCTTTTCACTGAAAGCAATTTCCACACATGTATCCATCAACAATCCTTCCTCAATTTAAATGTATGTCCCCTTTTATATGTTGTCTGAGAAGAATAAGGATGCCATTAACATTGGCATCCTTATGGTGTGTTGAAACATCCATTCAGATGTTTCAACACACCCCAACCAGATCTTCTTGCAGGTACACAGTTGAAAATGGATGGCTGCAAGATGTGTCAAAGTTTGCTATCAGCCAGAGACTACCTGACTGTTGACATGTGTAGTGTAGTTTTAATAAAAGTAAGGAAGAATTAGACATTATTACAATAAAATTGAGATTTTTTTTTTTTCTTTTTCTTTTTGCTAATACCGTGTAAGCTTACTCCCTTGCATCATTTTCCACTACTGCTATCACTGTCTACCTTGCAATCAACTCATTTTTTTAGATTCTCTAATTATGGAACAAAAATTGCATATGTCATACAAGTATACATATATTGACTTCATACACATTGAGATCAAGAGTTGTTTTGGATTTTCAAAGTTGTGATAATGTGGCATTGCTAGAAAACCAAACTGTTGGTAAAAGTAAATAGCCTTTGCCTTCACTCTCAAACCACAGAACTGCCTGGTTATTTTTGTCTTGTACACTATTTTTAAAATCCATTTGATGCTGCTGCTGGTAGCTAATGTGAGATTGATAAATTCTCAGCTCACGACGATTGGTAAACCTAATTCCCTATTCGATTAATAAAACCAATGTTTAGGATGTTGGAGCTAAATTGTCAAAAAACCGTTTTCAATTAGAACCCGCAATGATTAAGCAAGCGAAAGCCAAACCAAAAGTATTGAGTAGGAGATGTGAGCAAACCAATGAGAAGACAAAAAGCCTATAACTAATACAAGCTTACTTTCGCTCTTAACAGGGGATCGTAACGAGGGGAGAAAGAGTCATCAAGAACTTGGATCCCACGCTAACGACAATAAGCAAAAAAAGGTTTATGTTGATAGTGAAACCAGGCGCACACCGGGCTATGACGCAGACTTAAGTAACTAAAAGAACAGTCCTCTGTCATATTTACGACTTTCCCCACTATCATTGGGAGGGAGCGAAGAATTCCTCTTTGTTGAGTAATCCATGAAGAAAAAAGTTAAAGGGGGAAAGTAGCACCGAAGCTCGAGATATAAGGGTAGACTGAGGCCCAAAGAGGGTCAGACAAGGACAGAGACACAGAGGAGATGGAGAGAGGACAGATGAGAGTTGGCTCTTCGTAGACAAACATCGAGTTGGAAGATAGCAGAGCAGCGAGAGACAAAGGCAGAGAAGCAGAGCGGCCACCAGGCACAAATCGCCCGAAAACCAGTAGAGGACCCCGCTTAGATTACGCTGGAGGGAAGGAGGCCATATAACTGAATTCCAGGAATGAGCGAATTAACTGGTAAGCCATTATATTATTTGTGCGAATGTAGCAATCAAAAACCGAAACTAAACTGATAACCTTTTCAATGCTTCTTTCCTAACCACAAATGAATTACATGTTAACACAATGTAGGTTAAATGACTATAATGCTCCCACAGACATCCGAAAATTCCCATCCTGATGTCCATGAGAAAAGTGCAGTGCAATCGGGCATGATCAAGCGCTGAGTCCCAGAGAATGATGAAGGATGCACCAAGATACAACCAGCCATGAAACGCAGCCACACCCACCATGTTTAGTCTCAGAACATAAGTAGTATCAAAAATGTTTATGAGCATTCTGGAAGTTTAATCTAGGATGATCTAAAACACTACAAAAGGTAAGAATTGTGAAGGATCGATGTTGCAAGTTAAATACAGGATTTCCATGAAGAGCAGAATGTACTAGTTTACTACCTGATCCACATATTTGACATTATGAAAGGTAACTAATGCCTAAATGCCACAATTTAAACTGATCACCTAAGTAGAGTGCAAGTGTTGTATATTTAGTTTGTTTTGTGTTAATAAATATTGTTATGTGTTTCACCAAGTCTCATCCTCTCTGCCTATATCCAATCACACCAGCGCAGGTAAGAACCGACTAAGTTAAGTTATATGTGGGGGATCGGGTCGACGCACTGCGATTGCCCGATCCTTTAACACAACGCTAATCCTTTGCTGCAGTCACAGGGATTATATAACCTCTGGAGACCGAGGGCGGGGATTTTGTCCTAAGAGATTGCGAGTTAGAGCGACTAGACGGAATAAGGGCGTCGCCCCACAGAAATGAGAGGAAACAAGATGGCGCCTTGAAGCGAGCAAGAAAGCCAACCCAAACAAGAAGTGTCACGTAACCAAAGAAGAGAGGGCCATCCACAAGATGACACCGCGACGCCCTACACTAAGCATGAAATCAAAAATCAGCAGGCTGTTTCAAAAATGTTCCAAACATTCATTAACTTCAAGGATATGGGTGGACATGAACTTTACCCCAATAAGTAGGGATAACTTTTGTTTAAACTGAATTTCGAAATTTAGTTTGCTATATCATCATTGCCAGTTTTTTATATTCTATTTTCTAATTTTTATTTATGACAAAAAATAATATATATAAAAATGAAATTTGTAAACAAAGTCTCCATTTTTTCACTTGTAAGAAAAGTCAACACTACCATTTCATCATAAGTGAAACAAGCAGTTTTAATTTTTATTTTTATTCTGAATTTATCCATATATCTGTTTTCCGAGTTTTAGCATAGGTAAGGAAATTTGCTGAATTGATTTGCAATTTATCCTTTCCAATATCTGTTCACTGGCAACTTTAAAGACTCGCCTATTGGTTAATTGCTTTAAGGAGTAATTACGAGAGCATCCTTTAATTCAGGGGAGGTCCCTATGGACTGGAAATTTGCAAATATAACTGCTGCAATTCTCAAAGGGTATCAAAGGGAGATATGAATGATTACAGATCTGTTAGCTTAACTTCTGTTAGAGGGAAAATAACAGTCACTGATTAAAGAAGTAATGAAGAATTATCTAGACTGGAATGCAATTATACTGCAGTAATAGCATAGATTTGTCAAGAGGTGATTTTGCCTGACTAATCTGAATGGATATTATGATTCAGGAACAAAAAAACTGAATGCAAAAAAAAATTTTGACATCATATACAGCAAGTGCTGATTATAGTGATCAAGTTTGCAAACTGAATTTTTATTCTAATTAATGGCAATTCTAATAAGCGAAAACTGAGAAATATTATAAGACATTATTAAATAAAAATATACACCGATGAGCCAAAACATTATGACCAGCGAGTCGTTATGCAAATCAAAGCAACTGCATGTGAACGGGTCAGGACACTAAAAAAAACACCTGATACTGAGCTCCTTTAATCAGTGTTACTCTTGTTCTTCAGATGGGAAAGGCAGCAGACTTAAGCGAGTTTGACAAAGGCCAAATTGTAATGGCCAGACGACTGGGTCAGAGCATATCCAAAACAGCACGGCTGGTGTGGTGCTCACAGTCAGCCGCGGTTAGTACCTACCGAAAGTGGTCCGAGGAGGAAAAACCAATGAACCGCCACAAGGTGTTGGACGACCACAGCTCATCAATGCTCAAGGTGAGTGAAGGCTGTCCCGGATGGTACGTGGCAACAGAAGGGCGACTGTGACACAACTCGCCAATAATTGGAATACTGGTGATGGGAGTAATGTGTCACAACACACAGTACATCGAACTCTGCTGAAAATGGGGCTGCACAGCCACAGGCCGTGCAGCCCCATTTGAGTGCCCATGCTAACCACAGGGCGCCTCCGTAGCCAGGTGGGAAGGAGCAGCAGTGCGTAGCACACGCTTCTTGATTAGACCGGGGTTCGAGCCCGTCACCACCAAATACGGAGGATGCGGAAAGGTCAGGGAATGACCACCGCATATCCTGGAGCAATATGGCCTTAGTTGCTAATGCTCCTAAAAACCAAATAACAAAAAAAATAACAAAAAGCTAACCACAGTTCACCGGTGACAGCGCCTACAATGGGCATGCGAGCATTGAAACTGGACCATGTGAATGGCCGGGTACGTGTGCATCCTTTACCTGGAGAAGTGATGGCGCCTGGATGCACCATGGGACGAAAACAAGCCAGTGTCGTCGGTGTCATGCTTTATTATTATTATTATTAATACTCGTATGGTGCAAGGAAGCCTGAGGCTTATGCTGCACCAGGAAAAAAAAAAAAAAAAAAAATTCCCAAGTTACCCTGAGAGAGAGAGTCAAAAGTAGAAGGGAATCACCAAGAAAGAGAAGAATGATGATATCTAGCTCAGGACCCTGGGTGTGCCAAGCTCATACTCACCAGATGTGAGCCCCGGGGTTGGGTGATCTTCTGCTGGGATACCCCGGGTGCAGTCATCCATGTGCCAGGCACCTACCTAAACATCACTTTCGTGAGCATGTGGCTGTTCCCAAATGCTACAGGTGCTGCCGCTTTGGTCACAAGACCCACCCTAAAATGTTCATTAAAGAGAAAAAAGTGATCTTCCTTTCAGAAAACCTGTTACAGTTTGTAAGTGAAGTATACTTTTTGAAATAAACGGAACATTTTCAACTTAATAAGAACTGTAGCTGTCACTTTGGAAAATCTCTTCCAGTAGTACAAAGACTAGCTTGGCCATGCAAACACTTGCCATCCAGGGCTGATTTACATGATTAATGGAGCTGGGACAATGATAGCAGCAACAGATGAATTTGAAAAAATGGAATGGGGAGATTTTATGCCAGAGAAGATCAAAAAGAGGAGATTCCAAATTAATAAGTCTTAGAGAGGTAATATCAAAATGGACAAATGCAGGAGTTGCAACCTTTGAAGCAAAAGAAATCGCAGAGTGAATAATTAATGATGCTTAGATGAACAGTGGTAGAGGCAACTGATAATTGGTATTCTGTGAGAAAAAATAATGGGGGAAGTGTGGCAGGCACATGGGAACACAAGTCACTGCTGCCCTTTAGATAGAGAGAAAGCTATGCATTTACATTTCAATGCAGATGCACAGTTGCAACCTTTGAAGCAAAAGAAATCACAGAGTGAATAATTAATGATGCTTAGATGAACAGTGGGAGAGGCAACTGATAATTGGTATTCTGTCAGAAAAAATAATGGGGGAAGTGTGGCAGGCATGTGGGAACACAAGTCACTGCTGCCCTCGAGATAGAGAGAAAGCTAAGTGTTCACATTTCAATGCAGATATCTTCTAAGAAATCATTACATAAGGGATAGTAGCTATTACCAGTGTTTCTATTCAAATTCCTTGTGGTTAAACAAGGCCAGCTTTAGACCAGGAATATTATATGTGCTCAACAGTATATATATGTCATGTTCAAATCTATATGCTGCCACAAAGAATATAAGGTTTACTGTTAACTGAGTGTTTTGTAAAATTTTCTTGCCTGGTGGCTGTCTGCAAACAAAGAAAAATTTAATTAATCTACTTCCACTAAATGTATCAATGTTCTAATTGTTCTTAGAACTCTAAGAGCAGTCAGAACTAACTGTTCTTAGGAATCTATAAAAATACTCTTCTGCTGTGAAATGAGACAAAGGGTTCTGGTTATGGATCATTCATAATGGCATTTTTAATTCCTATTTTATTGCTTCATAATTCAGAAAGTTGGCTTCATAATTCTGAAATCAAAGTTTTCCATTACAGAAGATGTCATGATGAAGCTCTGAATTGTTACCAAAATTTTTCTTAACTTATCCTTTTTTATTTGAAATTAAATTACACTGCACAGTTTACCTCAACAGATGAGTTTATTATGTAGACTGACTGTCATGTTTAACTGTTTACTTAAATAGGATTTGATCCTCTCCTGTTTTTAACTGATTCAGGTTTAAAACTGTAAATTGTGTTCATTCATGATTATTATGGGGAATGAATGTTGTTCTTTGTTTGTTTGGGTTTAACAGCACAGGTGCAACTGGGCCATAATGCACATAAGCTATGATAAAAAAGCAACATACGGTTTCCTGAATGGTTTTGACTAGAATTTAAAGAGCAGGGTAGCATCAAATCCATTTAAGACGGATAATATTTTGGCTATATCCTGTGCATCTGCTAACAGTCGGGGTAATAATAGAGGCATATTTATAGTAGGAAAATGGCCAAAGGAGCCCATCGGTCTCTGTTGTAGTAGTAGTACTAATCGAGGCATGTGGTGCAAGAAAGGAAGCTTATGTAGCATCAGGCCCAAAAAAAAAAAAAAAAAAAAAAAAAACATTTCACACATCCATTCCCTCTAAACGTTTGTACAGTTCCTTCTTGAATTTATTTAAGCTATCAACTTCCACAACGACAGATGGAAGTTTCTTCCAGCAATCAACTACCCACTAGCTAAAGGCAAATTTCTGCACATCTGTTCTATAACTGTCTTTCCTACAATTGAATTTATGGCCCCTTGGGTTTGTAATCTGAGCAAGAGGAAGAATCCCATAAGAATTGGATTCTTGAACGGGTTGAGCCTGCTCAACCCATTCAAGGCCCTATACACCTCAAACAGATTGCCTCGCAGATGCCTAGTCTCCAGACGCTGCAATTTGCAGAAATTAAACCTTTCTTGGTAAGACCATCCTTTCGTTCCCCTCACCAATCTTGTTGCCCTTCTCTGTACTCGTTCAAGCAACTCTACATCCTTCCTAAAATGAGGCCCCCAGACCCATACGCGTAAGTTTATAAGTTTATTATTAAGCAGTAATAATAAACTTATAAACTTATAATCTGAGACTGGAGGAAGGATCAATAGTCTTTGTTCTAGTTTAGGCAGCTAAATTTTCACACTCATTTCCCATGATACAGGTATGACCATGGATCCAGCAGAAGGTGATGCTTGGCTTATTTTCATTTTATTTGGTTAGAATAATGCAGATCTGTTGAGTACTGGATTTTCATCCTTTTTCTTCCAATGTATAGCTTGAATAGCACTACATGAATCTGTGTATATGATATGAGCAGTACGGTTGTTAAAAACATGACATTTAAAACTATGATAATTGCATAGAGTTACACAGCAAAGTTGTTCCATTCAGATGGAAGCTTCACTGCTACGGTGATACTGGGAAAAACAGCAGATATACCAAGTGATGCATGCAATTGTAGTATGTTCTGTTAGGATGGAATTTCTACTTGTGTTAAGAATGATCAATCATATTAAGGCACATGGTATATCCAGGGATGGGCTATACAAGGGAAAGAAGATCTCACTTAAGTCAAGTTGCAAATCAGTAAATGTATCTCTCTTGATAGGTAGGCTCTGTAAAGGTTTTTCCACTTTGAGGCGAAAAGCAGTTTCCAAGTTGGATGATTCAGTTTTCCTCGAGTTTCATTGCAGTTGCATAGCTTAGTAGAAACAGTAACACTAATAGTACAGCACTAGTATTTGCCATATAGTGCAAGGAAGCTACAGGCTTTTACTACAAAAAAAAAAACCCAAGAAGATAAGAAAACACAAATTATACGCTTCCCTCCTAACAAAGGTAACTCAAAAAAAAAAAAAAAAAAAAAAAAAAAATTCAAACTGTCAGCCTCAACTACCGGTGATGGCAAATAGTTTCAGCTATCAATGACTCACTGGCTAAAAAAAAAACTTCAGACCATCTAATCTAATCCTCAAGTACTGCAATTTGAATTTATGACCCATAGTTGTGGAATTCTTTACAACAGTGCATAGTGTAAATTTTAATGCAGCTCCAGGGGTTACCAAAACTGTGCATCAGGTAATGTGATGAATACAAACCCTGTAAAGGCCAGATTTATGTAGGGTAGTGATTGTTCATGTAGGGTTAGTGTGGGTTAAAGTTGATTGTATTGTTCATCCAGGTATTGTTGGGATATCAGAGACATGGTGTGACACAGATATAAGCAGTGCAGCATAGGAATTTAGTGATACAATGTGTACAGAAAAGATAGACAGGAGGGATTACACTATTAATTAAGAAATATAAAATCTAAGGAAGTGCAGCCAGTTGACATGAGTGGACAGTGCAGTGTTCAGTCAGTTTGGTGTGACATAAGCACTGGGAAAGCAAAATTGAAAGTAGGAGAGTGCTATAGGCCTAATGACTCATGAGTATAATGAACAACAGTACAGAGAAATAGAGTGAGCCAGTAAATCATATTGTCTTATAATGGGGGATTTTAATTTCCCAGATATTGAAACTTGATATTGGAACTTGTGTGTTGGTCACTCACACACTAGCAAAGCTTTAACGGATTTATTGGATGATTGTTTTCTACAGCAGCATGTTTGAGAGGCAACCAGAAGGAGCAATACTGCTGATCTGATTATGGGTAGTGATCTTCATACATTAAGAATCTGCAGATAAAGGTACTGCTATGTAGCAACGATCAGTGTGCTGATTTGGATTTACGCAAAGAGGTAACTACCATCAGGGGTAAAGGGACGAGATTTCGCTTTTTATAAAGGTGATTACAGTGATCTGAGCTAGTTTTAAAATTCTAAACAGTGGAATCAACTGATGATGTTACCAACAGCAAATTCTAAATGGGAAGCATTCAAAGAATTAATCTTGGAAGATACTAGGCTTTTCATACTAACTAAGAAATACTGTTCAAGTTTTACAGCCTAAATGGATGTCAGATGAACTAATGAGACATGTCGCAGAGAAGAAAAATGCACGGGATACATATAAATTAACAGATGACATAGAAGCCTATGGTAGATATAAGCTGGTCTGTAATCAAGTCACAAAGGAAGTTAGGCAGGCAAAGGCAGGCTACGAGAAATCTTTGGCAAAGGATACAAAGAGGAGTTATTTACTTATGAAAACTCCAGAAGGGAGGGGATGAATCAGATTGATCCACTTGATACAACCCCAGGGGCTCACATCTGGTGAGTATGGGCTTGGCACACTCAGGATCCTGAGCTGGACATAATCATTCTTCTCTTTCTTGGTGAATCCTTTCAACTTCTCTCTCTCCCTCTATCTCAGGGTAACTCGGGAATTTTTTGGCTGGTGCAGCATAAGCCTCAGGCTTCCTTGCACCATATAGCTAATAATAATATCGATGGTTGAACTGTTGATGATCCTGCTCATGTAGATAACAAACTGAATTAGTATTTTTGTATCTATATTTACACGAGGAGTTAATCAGAGAGGGGAATGCCAGAGGTGTATTAAACTCTGACAGTGAGCTAAATGATTTTATAATAACTGAGAGCAAAATGGAGCAGAAATTGTTGAAGATAAACAAAAGAAAGGCACCTGGGGGGGGGATCTATCCAGTTATATTAAAGGAGGCAGCAAAGTAAGCAAGCAAATCCTTAGCCATAATTATGAGAGCTTCCTTAGACTCAGGGGAGGTACCCATAGACTGGAGATGTGCAAATATGACCCCAATTCACAAAGGAGGATCAATACGTGACAATTAATTACGGACCTATCAGTTTAATCTGTTCCAGGAAAATTAATAGAGATATTGTATAAAGAAAGCTGCAGGATCATCTAGAGACTTCAGTTATAGTTAGGACACAGCATGGGTTTTTTAAGGGGAAGTCTTGTCTAACCAATTTGATTGGATATTTTGATGTGATCACAAAGGAACTGGATGTTTGTAAAGAATAATTTTGATATCATATTCTTGGATCTTAGGAAGGCTTTTGATACTGCTGCACATGGAAAACTAGTGTACAAATTGGAGCAGTATGGCATTAAGGACAAATTGCTGCTATGAATAAAGGGATGGTTGAGTGGGAGAAGAAAGAGAGTGGTAATCAACGGACACTGCTCTTTGTGAAATAATGTTATTAGTGGATTCCCCCCCCCCTCCGGGTTCAGCGTTGGACCATTGTTGTTTTCTGTATTTATTAATGATTTTGATGAAGGTATATCAGTCTTAATGTCTAAGTTTGCAGATGATATGAAGGTTTGCAGGGTTGTTAATGATACTAATGACAGTATGTGATTGCGACAGAATCTAGAAAAGTTGAGCAGAAGGGCTGAGAGGTGGCAACTGAAGTTTAATATTGACAGATGTGAAGTAGTGAATATGGATAGCAGTAACTCGAGAGTAATGTATCAACTGTGTGGTACTGCATTGAGGGTGAATAGAGAATGAAAAGGACCTGGGGGTTACTGTGCAGTCAGATATGAAGTTTTCTGAGCAGTGCAGACAGTCTGGAAGAGTAGCTCATGGTGTCTTATCAAGGAATTTTTCTAGCAGGAATAAAGAGGAGATTATCCCCTTGTATATGGCAATGGTCAGGCCACACCTTGAGTACTGTATACTGTATACATTGCATTCCACTTTCCATTTTGAGAAACCTTTTCCTGCTCAATCAGCTTCAACTTCTCGAAAATCTCCTACCAATTCCTTAAATGGCGATCTTCAGGTAATTCTCCAGTGGGGCAAAGACAACTTAGTTGATTTCATCCCTTCTAAAACTCAGCCTTGTCTTATATCTCGCAAAAAGGATTCTTCTGCTCCTATGCTTATCTTTAGTGACACTCCGATTTCTAGGCAAAATTATATCTCTTTTGGGGATTATCCTGACTTCTAGTCTCTCTTGGCACAAGCACATTACAAATATTGCTTCCCTGCATCTAAAAAACTTGGTTTTCTCTTTCGCTCTTGGCGTTACTTTTCTTCCAAACAGCTGCTCTCTCTGTATAAATTGCAAATCCGCCCTGCCATGGAATATTGTTCCCACATCTGGGGTGGTGCCCCCAAAACCTCTCTCAGGCTTCTTGATTCCATTCAGAAGAGGGCAGTTAGGCTAATTAATGATTCATCTTTAACAAAGTCTCTCCACTCGCTGTCTCATAGATGTACTGTTTCTGCTGCATGCCTCTTCTACAGATACTTCCATGGGCACTGTTCTTCTGAATTGGCTTCTATAATTCCCACTCTCTCTTTCAAAACAGTCCGAACACGTGCCGCCACCAGCCAACATCCATTTACTGTCCAACTTCAAACTCACAGAATTAACTTTTCATCTTCCTCGTTTATTCATTGAACTGCCGTTTTCTGGAACAACCTTCCTTCATACATATTTCCTGAAAATTACAGTCTACAGAAGTTCAAGTCCAATGTCAACAAATATCCTCTTTCGTTTTTTTTTTTTTTTTTTTTTTTTTTGATTTGGTAGTTGTTGGCGCATTGGCTTCTGTGGCCATATTGCACCTCCCAAGGTTTTTGCAGTACTTTGATCCAAGCCCGAGGCGGGAATCAAACCCGCGACCTTTGGGTTGCCGGGCAGGTACTTTACCCACTCGGCTAGCCCGGTCGGCAAATCCTCTTTCGTCTTCTCAACCTCCAACCCAAGCACGGTACGAAGTACTACAGGTTCTAATACCTCTCGTGTTTGGGGTTTACATAAAAGAAAAAAAAAAAAAAAAAAAAAAGGTCTGGAGGTCTCATTTTAGGAAGGATGGAGAGCTGCTGAAATGAGTTCAGAGAAGGGCAACAAGATTCGTGAAAGGAAGAAAGGGTTGGCCTTATAAAGAAAGGCTTGTAAGTTTTACAAATTACTGTGTCTGGAGACTAGGCACCTACGAGGTGATCAGAATGAGGTGTATAAGGCCTTGAATGGTTTGAGCAAGCTCAATGCTGATGAGATTTTCCTTCTTGCCCAGATTAATCACCTGAGGGGACATAAATTAAAATTGAGGAAAGACAGTTATAGATGAGCAGAAATTTGCCTTTAACCAGCAGATGGATGACAGCTGTTGTAGAAGTTGATAGCTTAAATAAATTCAAGTCAGAACTATACAAACATTTGGAGCAAATGGATGGGTGAAATGGGAAGGTTTTTTTTTTTTTTTTTTTTGCTGATGCTATATAAGCTCGCTTTCTTCCATCATATGCCTCTATTAATGCTAATTTGACCAGCCATTGCCACAGTCATCCATTTGTCAAAAGCAGCCTGAATGTGACAAAGGCTTTCAACAGATTCAGACGTTTCATGTGCTAGTATATAATATACTTTATAGAATCTATCTCGTGTGCTATATAGAATCTGTGAGATAGTTGGAAGCAAAGGTATGAGAGTGGGAGTAATCTATAGGCCAGATGATTGTGAAGATTATGATGAGAGCCTCTACTTGCAAATTGACTGGTAAATAAGCGTGAATGTCTTATTATGGTGATTTTAATTTGCTTCTAATTGATTGGAGCAAATGGGAAGGAAACTCGACATGGGGGACAAAATTTTTAAATCAACTAGATGATTGTTATTTGTATCAACATGTCAGGGAAAATACTAGGGAAAAGAATATTCTAGACCTGATCATTACCCATGAATCAGATGACATAATAGGTCTGACAATACAGGAACCAGTAGCAGGATGTGATCAAGGAGTTCTATAGTGAATGATGAGGGGAGAGGTAGCAGTAGTTAAAGGCAAAGGAATGGGTCATAATTTCAGAAAAGGAAATTATGATGCCTTAACGTGCTAGATGGCCTCTTAACTGGGTAGATATTGCACAGAGTTGCAGATAAATAACAGTCATTTTGCATTGATTTATTCAGAAGAAAAAAACTTTTATGTCAAAGAGAAATTATATGAGTGAAGTTGAAAAATAAGTAATTAATGATACTGAAATTTCACATGAGTATTTAATGAAAAAATTTTTAAGCCTATATGTTGATGGCATATACCCTATAACCTTAACAGAGACCGTAAGTGAGTGCATTGAACCATTGAAGCTAATTATGAGAGCATTAATGGACGGGAATGATTCCGCTGGATTGGAAAAGTCCCAATTTATCTCCAATACATAAGGGCAGTTCTAATAGTGAAGTGAGAAATTACTAACTGGTCAATATAACTTCAGTGGTAAGGAAAAATTATGAACGTAATGATCAAGGGTGAAATTCAGGATCATTTAGATAGAAATGAAATTCTGAACAAATCTCAGCATGGTTTTATAAAGGGAAAATCATGTTTAGCAAATCTGATTAGCTATTTTGACAGGGTCACTCATGTGACCCTGTCATACAGGATTTAGAGAATAATTTTGACGTTGTTTATTTGGATTTCAGCAAAGCATTTGACTCTTACTGAGCAGTTACTTTATAAGTAACTGCGCATGTGGAACAGGTTGGAATGACGGCGGAAATCCTCAGTAGATAGCAGGATGGCTTCAGGACAGGAGGCAGAGGGTTGTAATAAATAGTTATTCCTCAGATTGGGTTGATGTAAGAAGTGGGTTTCCTCAAGGATCAGTATTAGGACCACTGTTGTTTTTGATTTTCATAAATGATATCGATGAAGTGATGGAGTGCATGATGTCTAAATTTGCAAATGTTGTTATTTGTTGTTATTTGGTTTTTTTTAGGAGCATTAGCAACTAAGGCCATATTGTTCCGGGATATGCGGTGGTCATTCCCTGACCTTTCCGCATCCTCCGTATTTGGTAGTGACGGGCTCGAACCCTGGTCTAATCAAGAAGCGTGTGCTACGCACTGCTGCAGATGTTGTAAAGATTAGTAGAGTAATTAATGATCACAGTCAAACAGAGCTTCTTCAGAGTGACCTAGAGAGATTTTAGGGATAGTTAGAAAAATGGCAGCTATGCTTTAATCCAACAAAGTGTAAGGTATTACACCTGGGGAACAGTAACCCCAAAATAACTTATACACTTGGTGGAGTTGAACTAAAGCCAGTAGTGTAGGATATAGACTTGAGTGTTATGATACGGTCAACCATGAAGTTCTCCGAGCATTGTAGACACACAAAGGAAAGTCCGTGGTGTCTAATCGATGATTTATCGAACATTTGCGAGTAATGATAAGGATGTCATAATCCCCTTATATAAGGCTTTTGTTAGACCACACTTGGAATACTGTGTTAAAGTATGAAGACTGCACCTAGAAAAATACATCGCACTACTACTTGAAAGGGTTCAAAGATGGGCAACTCGCCTGGTGAGATCAGCAAAAGAGCACCCATGTGAGGAAAGACTTCGAATATATGGATTGCAGAGCTTGGAAACTAGGCACCTTAGAGGAGACTTGATTGAGGTGTTTAAGGCTCTGACAGGCATAAGTAAAATGAATGAGGATGAAATTTTCATGGTTATAAGTGATTCTAGAACTAGGGGCCATAAATTCAAGTAATGGGAGGGAGATGTTTAGACTAGATAGCAAGAAGTTTTATTTTTGCCAGTGAGTTATAAATTACTGGAATAAGTTACATACAATGGGTGGTAGAGGCTGACAGTTTGGGGAAAGGTCAGCTGGACAGTTACCTACAGGAGGAGTGGAAAGCATAATTGTCTTTTTTTTTTTTTATCAATTATTTACTATTATTTTTATTTTTTTCTTATTATTATTTTATTCCTCTTTTTTTGTTTGTGCAGCATAATCCATAGGCTTTCTTGTGCTATGTGGCTGTTACTAATAATAATACTATTTCAGCACCCTCCCCCTGCAATATTTTTTTAAAAGTATGCATGTGTTCATGGCTTCTAATCTTTTCTCTAAAAGTATTCCTAATTCAAATGTATTTATTACCCCTCGGCAGTCCAGCCAACTCACAGATGGCACATAGCACCTTAAACTGACAAAGTCCCCTCTTCTGAAGTTACCGGTTTCTTTACCTTTAACTACTGCAACATCTCTCTTCATCTTTCAACTAAGGATTGCATGATCATTTCCTGGCAGTGGTCCCCAAAATTTAAGCCCTGTGATGTCATCTGAATTGTTAGTAATGATGAGGTCAAGAATATTCTCACCACTAGTATTTTCTCTATCGTGCTAGTACAAATAATAATCATCTAATTTATTTAGATAAGTTTTTCCCAATGGTGAGTTTCCCTCCCACTATTCCATTCAATCTGATGCAGATTACAATCACCCATAATAAGACATTGATGCTTGCCTGCCCATTTCAACTGCATGTAAAGCCTCTCATCATATTCTTCTTCTTCTGGTCTATAGATTACTCCCACTCTCATTGTTCCTCTGCTTCCGACTAACTCACACCACAGAGATTCTATGCTGGCAGACATAACTTCAGACTCAGCTAAAGCTCTTTTCATGCTCAGGCTGCTTTTGATAAGAAGTATGACTCCCCCACCACTTCTATCTTTTCTACTTTTTCTAAATACATTATACATACCATAGCGGAACTCTTCAAAATCAATTTCCGGGCAGCACCATGTTTCTGTTAGCCCTATTATATCAGCATTAGTGGTCCTAACCAAGAAGTTCTAAACGGTTGAGACTAAGTAATCTTCTATAGTTTACTACCCTGACACACACCCCTTGAAGTTATTTAGGTTGTATCCCAAGCTATATACCGTCCCTCTCATTTGAAACATTGCTACTTTCAGAACATCCTATCAACATTGGTGTTGTGAAAACAAACAAGAATTCATGAGGTGAGTGCAAGCATTACTTTGACCGATATCATCATATAAATGCAGATCTAAATTACCATGCTGAGAATATACTGAACTCACATGATAACTGATATGCTAATGTGATGTTTGGGAAAACTGACGATTCCAATGAGGGAATCGTTCTTTGCTCCATCAGTATGTACTATGACAAAGTTGGGAAACTGGTCTACTGCTGCATGGTATAGTTGCAAGAAATTTTTCAGATGTAAAGTAGATTTATTCCATTCATGAATGTGTAAGTTGCATGAAGGTAGAGTAATGTTCCAAGGAACAAGAGAGAATGGGAGGCTAAGCACCAGATTGTTTATGGTTAAATTTAGTTCTTCTAAGAGGTGTTTTATTCTCATACTCAAAGGACGATTTGCAGTAGGACAGTTTTGGTATAAACTGCTATGCTGTGATGTGAAAAGTATCTGCCATAATGGGTGTTATGGCATAGATCTAATTTTATATGCATAGTGTAGTATCAGTTGTTGTCATGATTGAGAGAGGGGGTTCGTGTGCTTCAGCCTAGAAACTATGAATTGGAGACATGCGATATGCTCCTAAGGCAATACGTATTCCACTATGATGGATAGGGTCAAGCCAGCAAAAGGGGGGCCAGGTTTTGCTGAACTGTACACTGGTGCTCCGTAGTCAAGTTTTGATCTTATAAAGGCTCTATAAAACTATAGTGATGCGATCAGCTCCCCATTTAGTTGCAGAGAGAACACGGATGATATTTAGTTTTTGTTGACATGATATTCTTAGTCTTTTGATATGCCCTATAAAGGTGAGTTTATGGTCTAAAGTGATTCCTAAGAACCATGTGCTGGGATGAACTGCTATCGGGGGTAGATTCAGTTGTAGTTCCTTATTGGGGGTGAATTTTGCGTTGGCAGCAAAAATGGATGCAAAATGTTTTTTTTGCAGACAAAGTTTAAATCCATTAGTCTGTGCCCGAGAACAGATCTTAGTTATTGTCCCTTGTAACCGTCTCTCAACAGTATTCATGTTTTTCGCATGATACCAAATACTAAGGCTGTCTACAAACAGTGCTTTATTGCAATTATAAAAAATGAAGAACTGAGTACAGAGCCTTGTGAAACTCCTTCTTGTGAAAATATTTGGGACAGCAAGGTTTTAAATTGGAGCTGGAATGTACACTTGTATAGGAAGCTGGGGGGATACAAAGACTAAAAGGTTAACAGTGGCTGCAGACAGATAAAAAATCGATTCTTGCTCTGTTTCTATTAGAAAGCAATGTAATGGAAATTTCTATTAGAAAGCAATGTAATGGAAATTTCTATTAGAAAGCAATGTAATGGAAATTTCTATTAGAAAGCAATGTAATTTCTGGAAAGCAATGTAATGGAGATTTCCAGGACTGCTGGGATTCATAGTGGAACAAGAAAATACATGGTCTGTTTTAGGGTAACTAAGAGTAAGAACAGGTGCATGTATACTTGCATGTACACCAATGCAAGGAGTATAGTTAATAAATTTGATGAGCGTAAAGTGCTAGTCAAGACATCAAAGGCAGATATTGTTGGGATATCAGAGACGTAGTGTCACACAGACATAAGCAGTGCAGAACTGGAATTTGGGGAGTACAATGTGTACAGAAAGGATAGACAGGACAGGAAGGGAGGAGGGGTTATGCTGTTAGTTAAGAAACACATAAAATCTAAGGAAGTGCATCCAATTGATGTGGGTGGACAATGCAATGTTGAGTCTGTTTGGTGTGACATAAGCACTGTGAAAGGAAAAATGAGTAGGTGTGTGTTATAGGCCTAATGAATCTGATGAGTATAATGAGCAATTGTGCAGAGAAATAGAGTGGGCCAATAAATCAGAATGTCTTATAATGGGAGATTTTAACTTTCCAGATATTGACTGAACTTGTGGGTTGGCCAATCGCTAGTTAGCAAGACCTTTGTGGATTTATTGGATGACTGTTTTCTACAGCAACATGCTCGAGAGGCAACCAAAGGATGTAATATGATCTGATCTCTTGATCTGATTATCAGCACTGATTATTCATACATTAAGAATTTGCAAATAAAGGAACCATTGGATGACAGTGATCACAATGTACTGATCAGGGAATTACTTAAAGATTACTACAGGGGTCTCACACACAGTTTTTAAATTCTGTACAGTGGGACCAACTGATGATGTTAAACAACATTGAATTCTAAATGGGAAGCCTTCAGGGACTTAATTTTGGAGGCTATTAAGCTTTTCATTCCAACTAAGAAATACTGTTCAAGGTTTAGGCCTAAATGGACATTAGATGAATTAATGAGACCCGTGGCAGAGAAGAATGCATGGGGTGCATATAAAGTATCAGGTGACACAGTTGTATTTGTTTTTGTTTTGGTTTTTAGGAGCATTAGCAACTAAGGCCATATTGCTCCGGGATATGCGGTGGTCATTCCCTGACTTTTCCGCATCCTCCATATTTGGTGGTGATGGGCTCTAACCCCGGTCTAATCAAGAAGCGTGTGCTATGCACTCACTGCTCCTTCCCACCTGGCTACGGAGGCGCCAGGTGACACAAAAGCCTATGGCAGGTATAAACTAGTCTGTAATCAAGTCACAAAGGAGGTTAGGCATACGAAGGGAAGGCAGATTACGAGAAATCTTTGGCAAAGGATGCAGAGAAAAACAGCAAAGAGTTCTTTACTTATGTACACTCTAGAAGGAAAGGGATGAATCAGATTGGATCACTTAACATAGATGGGTTGACTATTCATGATCATGCTTAGGTAGCTGACAAACTGAATGAGTATTTTGTACCTACATTCACACATGAGGAGTCGTTCAATGAGGGGAGTGCCAGAAGTTTATCAAATGCTAACAGGGAGCTAAGTGATTTTGCAATAACTGAGAGCTAAGTGAAGGGGAAATTTTTGAAATTAAACATAAGGAAGGCATCTGGGGTGGATGGGATCTATCCAGTTATATTAAAGGAGGCAGCAAAGGAAGTAAGCAAACCATTAGCCATAATTATGAGAGATTCATTGGACTAAGCAGAGGTCCTCATGAACTGGAGGTGTCCAAATGTATCACCAATTCACAAAGGGGACTCAAAAGTTGACACAAGTAACTACAGACCTGTTAGTTTAACTTGTGTTCAGAGGAAAATAATGAAATCACTGTTTAAAGAAGCATTGCAGGATCATCTAGACAAGACTGCAGTAATAGTTAAGACACAGCATGGGTTTGTTAAAGGGAGGTCTTGTCTGACCAACTTGGATTTCTGGAAAGCTTTTGATACTGTTGCACATGGAAGACTGCTGTACAAATTCGAGAGGATGGCATTAAGGGTAAGTTGCTACAATGGATATAGGAATGGTTGAGTGGGAGACAACAGAGAGTGGTAATCAATGGACACTGCTCTTCGTGGACAAATGTTATTAGTGGAGTTCCCCAGGGTTCAGTGTTGGACCCATTGTTGTTTTGTATATTTATCTGTGATATTGATGAAGGTATATCAGGTTTAATGTTCAGGTTTGCAAATGTTACAAAGGTTGGCAGGGTTGTTAATGACAGTAAAGACAGTCTGGTACTACAACTGGATCTAGATAAGTTGGGAAAATGGGCTGAGAAGTGGCAACTGAAGTTTAACATTGACAAATGCAAAATACTGCATATGGGTAGTGATAACTAAAGAGAAACGTACCAACTCTGTGGTACTACACTCAGGGAAGTGGAAAGTGAAAAAGACCTGGGGGGTAAATTTTGTGCAGTCAAATATGAAGTTCGTTGGACGAGACTCCAGGTCTTGGAGTCTCGTCAATGATATATAGGAATTTTGCTAGCAGGAACAGGGAGGTGATTAACCCATTATACAAGGCAATGGTCAGGCCACACCTCGATTACTGTGTATAGGTCTGGAGGCCTAATTTTAGGAAGGATGTAATGCTAGAACGAGTAGAAAGAAGTGCAACAAGTTTGGTGAGGGGGACAAAGGGGTCATCTTACGAAGAAAGGCTTAATTTCTGAAACTGCAGCACCTGGAGGTGATCTGATTGAGGTGTATAAGGCCTTGAATTGGTTGAGCAAGCTGAATGCTGATCGGATTCTTTCTCTCACTCAGACTAAGAACCAGAGAGGGCACAGTTTCAAATTGAGGAAAGATAGTTGTAGAATAGATGTGCAGAAATTTGCCTTTAGCCAGGGAGTAGTTGATTGGTGGAAAAAGCTTCCATCTGTTGTTGTGGAAGCTAACAGCCTAAATAAATTTAAGCCTGAGTTGGACAGGCATTTGGAATGAATGGAGGGGTGAAATGGGAGGGTTTTTTGGGGGGGGGGGGCTGATGCTGCATAAGCTTGCTTTTTTGCATCATATGCCTGTACTAATGCTAATCAGTGAGACATTGTGGAATTTTAGTAGCATGATGAGAGGGCTTATTTAGTAATTCAATTGTTATGGAGAAATGATCAATATAAAGTGGATCATTGTTTACCGGCCACTTAAGAGTAAGATATAAGGCTGCTGAACAAATAGAAAAGTATATTGCAGTACTTGTTCCTGAAGGAAGGTGAACATATGTAGGCGAACCATCATTTAGAAGAAGGAGACTGTTATTGTCTAGACACTGTTCAATTAGTTTTCTCTTTGATCGATGTTGTTGTTACCCCATAGAGTGTGATGACAGTTTAAGTCTCCCAGAATGAGGATAGTTGTGGGGAGTTGAGCTATAAGAGTGTTTAGATCATTTTGTTGTAAGATGTAACTTGGTGGGATATAATATTAATAGAGGCATGTGATGGAACAGAGCAAGCATTTGAATTTATGTAGCATCAGCCAAAAAAAAAAAAAAAAATTCACACAACCATTCCCTCTAAAAGTTTGTCCAGATCCTCCTTGAATTTATTTAAGCTATCAACTTCCACAACGACAGATGGAAATTTGTTCCAGCAATTAACCACCCACTAGCTAAAGGCAAACTTCCACACATCTATTCTCCAACTCTCTTTCCTCAATTTGAATTTATGACCCCTTAGGTTCATAATCTGAGGAAACGGAAGAATTCCATCAGAATTCAGAATGCTCAACCCATTTAAGGACTTGTAGAGCTCAATCAGATCACCTCGCAGGTGCCTAGTCTCTAGCTGCTGCAATTTGCAGAACTTAAGCCTCCCTTGTTAAGAAGACTACTTCGTTTCCCACACCAATCTTGTTGCTCTTCTCTGTACATGCTCAAGCAAATCTACATTCTTCCTAAAATGAGGCTTCCAGACCTGTATGCAGTACTCAAGACGTGGCCCTCACCATTGCCTTATATAAAGGGATAACCACCTCCTTTTCCCTGCCAACAAAATTCCTGTATATCATTGACAAATCCCCATGACCCACTCTTGCAGCCTGTCTGCATTGTCTGAAAACTTCATATCTGACTGCACAATTACTCCCAGGTCTTTTTCATTTTCTACCGCCCTAAATGTAGTACCACACAGTTGGTACATTTCTCTGGGGTTACTTCTACCCACATACGGTACTTTGCATTTGTCAATGTTAATAATAATTTCCTAGACCCTGTTGCAGTAACACACTGCCATTACTGTCATTAACAACCCTGCCAATCTTTTTATCATCTGCAAACTTTAACACTAAGCCTGATATACCTTCATCGATATCATTGATAAATATACAAAACAACAGTGGCCCAACACTGAACCCTGTGGGACTGCACTAATAACATTAGTCCAAGAAGAGCAGTGTCCATTAATTATCACTCTCTGTCTTTGCCCACTCAACCACCCTCTTATCCATTTTAGCAACTTACTCTTAATACCATTCTGCTCCAATTTCTACAGTAGTTTTCCATGTGCAACAGTGTCAAAAGATTTCCTGAAATCCAAGTATATGTTTTCAAAATTATTTTTTGCATCCAGTAACTTTGTAACCACATCATAGTATCCAATCAAATTTGTCAGACAAGACTTTCCCTTAACAAACCCATGCTGTGTCCGAAATATTGCTGCAGTCTCGTCAGATGCAATACATCTTTAATCAGTGCCTCCATTATTTTACCCGGAACAGAAGTTAAACCAACTGGTCTGTAATTACTCCTGTCACTCTTCGATCTCCCTTTGCAAACTGGGGATTTATTTGCATATCTCCAGTCCATGGGGGACTTCCCCCAGACCAAGGATGCTCTCATAATTATGGATAAGGGTTTTCTTGGTTCCTTTGCCACCTCTTTTAATATAACTGGATAAATCCCATTCACCCAAGGTGCCTTTTTTATGTTTAACTTCAGCAATTTCTCCTCCACTTTACTCTCAGTTATTACAAAATCATTAAGCACCCTGTTACAATGCGATAAACATCTGGCATTTTCCTTCCATAACTCATGTGTGAATGTAGATGCAAAATACTCATTAATTTTTTTTGTTATCTGAGCAGGATCATCAACAGTCAAACCATTCATATCAAGTGGACCAATCTGATTCATCCCCTTCCTTTTAGAGGTTTATATAAGTAAAGAAATCCTTGCTGTTTTTCTTAGCATAAACAGAAAATAACAGTGAATAATGAATATTGAAATGGTGCAAATTGCAAATCACACTCACTAATTTTTTGGTATTTCAAAGTAAAAGTAATAAGAATAAATAAATATACTACAAAATGTAGACTGTTATGAAAGTTTATGTTATGACATAACATAACAGACTGTTATGTTATGTCAGTTTGCTCACATGTAACTTAATTGTTGGGAAACAAATTCATCTAATATTGTGGAGGCAGTAGTTTGAATAAATTTATGGAAGAATTATACAAATTATTAGAACGGTTCATCAGGTGAGGAATTTGAGAGCATTTTTTATTTTTTTTATCTATTATTATTTTTTTAAAGCTGATGCTGTATAAGTTTGTATTCTTTCATCATTTGAAAATATTAATACTAAATATTAAGATAATAAAAGAAGTTAAGAACAATACTATTGTCATATTGTTATAGAGTAGATAACAAACCATTTTTTTATCGGAAAATGTACCAAAATGCACTGCTTCACAAAATTAACAGACCATATAGAAAACACGACGTAACTCGTGCAGCTTGCAATTAAGCAAGACAAAATTAGGTATGGTGTGGGCAGGAGCGGGAGTGCAGTAGCACATGCTCTTTGAGTAGACCGGGGTTCAAGCCCCTGACTGCTGAATACGGTCGATCTGCCAACCCGCACTGGACCAGCGTGGCGATTATGGTCCATTTCCCTCAGCATGAATTGTTGAGGAGGCTTCCATCCTGCAGTGGGTTGATAATGGCTGCACTTTACTTTTTTTTACTTTTTACTATAGAATAATGATGACTTGAGGAGATAGCAAGAAACTTCAAAGGTAATAGTGACATATAGGGATTGTATAAGAATTACCAAAATGGTCACATTACAGAATTCGATATAAGATGCTCGAAGATATGGTCACATGACATCAGTATGGTGCATGATCCCTCCAACTAAACAGCCTGACAGAGGTGAACCATGCTTGGACATAAGGGTGTCTATAAGATTCTGTGGCAACAAATCCCATTCTTCCATCAGTGCAGATTTTTGCTCACCAAGTGAACGAGGAGTTTGTCGCTGGTGTGCAATGCGATGCCAAAGGGCATTCGATCAGATTTAAGTTTGGTGACAGCACTGGCCATGGCAGTTGTTGGATATCAAGTTTCAAGAAATTGCTCCACCACTTCAGCTCTATGCGTAGTGGCATTGTTGTGCATGAAAAGAAAATCTGGGCCAAAACTGCACCCCTAAAAAAATTGCACATAGGATTCTAGGATCTGTGATAGTACCCTATCAAAAATATGAAGACGGCTGCGACCGCTGATCATTATTCTGCCCCAAACAAGAACACCCCTCCACCGCAAGTGTCCCTTTCTCTGACGTTGGAGGGATGGTACTGCATTCCTTGTTTCCGCCAGATGAAATGATGTCTAGAATCTGGTTGTAGGCTAAAACGGGACTCAACAGAGAAGAAAACGAGACTCCATTTGTCAGGGCTCCGGAATCACATGTTCATGGCACCAGTTTCAACGACCCCTACAGTGGTTTAGGGTTATTGGGAAAAAATAGGTTTAGGGTTATTGGGACTCTACATAAGTGACTTTTTTATGTAGAGTCAACTTGAATTGAGCCTTCTTAACACAGTCTGGTTGGGAATGTTTTCAAGCTGTGGCCATAGCAACCTCAAGAGACAGTTCATGACAGGACATCATAGAGTTCCATCTTGCTGTTAGAGCCTGATCTGGTTGACATAGTCTTGGGTGACCTTGGCCAGCTCTTCTTGTAATGGTTCCTGTGTCCTGAAAATGGTGCCATGGTGCTGATATGATACTGAGTGACACATTACGTCAGGGGTTCTTAACGTCTGGCTTTAAGAGAGCAAGATTTCGCAGCCTACAATACGCGTGAGCACCATATATTAACATATAATTTTTTTTCTTAAAGATTAAACGCATTTTTTAAATAAATTTTTTATTCTTATTATGCATACAAGAATTATATTTCTTGATTAAAATTTTTGGACACTAATACTTATCAGTGTGAACCTTGACTTGAACAGATAATTTCTTATGAAGAGATAATCGCAAATTTTGTTCCAAATGTGATGTCAATAATCTTGGACTTTTTTCTGCTTTTTGATATTGTTCATTCATGAAAAAGCACTTTCACACCCATCATCATCATCAGCCATTTTCAATCCACTGCAGGATGAAGGCCTCTCCAGCTCCTTCTATTTTGAGCACTGGCCATCCATTTACTACTCACAAACTCATGAATTTCATCTATCCATCTCCGCCTTTGTCTTCTTCTTCTAGTTCCTCTTGGATACCATTCTGTTATTTTCTTAGTCCATCTGTCATCATGTCTCCAAGCTGTGTGTCCTGCCCAAGAGACATAGCTTGGAGACATTTTAGTTCTTTAGTTTTGATAAGAATGTCCTTTACTTGAGTTTGCTGCCTAATCCATGTGTTTCTCTTCTTATCTAACAGTTTGATTGCCAATATAATTCGCTCCATTCTTCGTTGTGTAGTTCTCAGCTTCTCTGCTATTCTTTTGGCAAGTGCCCAAGTTTCACTTCCATAAGTCATGGTGGGGAGTATACATTGGTTCATTATTTTACGTTTCAGACAAACTGGGATATTGCTCTTCAGTATGTGACTATATTTCCTTGAATGCTATGCATCCAAAATTTATTCTTCTCTTGATTTCCAGCCATTTATCATTATTATAGCTAATAATTTGTCCCAGATAAGTATATGACTCCATCTTTTCAATTACTGCTCCTTCAATCATTATTTCCCTTTCTATGGCATACTTGTTCATCATTACTTTTGTTTTAGCCAAATTCAACTTTAGTCCAAATTCCTTACTAACTGTGCATAACTGATTAAGATTTTCCTCTAATTCTTTGGGATCATGGCTTATGACCACAATGTCATCTGCAAATCGTAAATGGTTTAGGTATTCTCCGTTCAAATTGACTCCTTTCTGTGACCAGTCTAATGTTGACACCCATATGTTGATCCAAACCTAGAAAGTACTCTGAATGCTTCTCTTTGTAACAAAGGAAATTTTTTTTTCAGTCGGAAGAACACCAAAGTTTTAAAATAGTTGTGATGAAAAAGATATTTCAGAGCTAAAGACAACTGCATATCAACAAGTTCTAATTCGGCAGCTGCTCCTTCATTTTGACTGCAAATTTGTTCCAAGTTACTGATTTCAAAATTTCTGTAATTTATCAAATTTTGTCAAAAAATTTTATCAAATTTTGGTTTCTCTTTCAAGTATTCATATCTTTCTTGGAATTGGGCACTAAGGTCTTTGATTACATTCATTACAACTGGTGGGCACTCCCCAGCAGTTTTCTCCAGACATTTTTTAAGAATAGGAAAAGGAAGCAAATTTCTTTTAAAACTTGATTCTGAAACACTTGAAGTTTTTTCTCCAATGCAATAATCTCCTTGTTTAAAACTACCACAAATTTATCTTTTCCCTGTAGCCTCAAAATTTAACTCATTTAAATGGCTGAAGATGTCAATCATGAATGAAAAGTGTAATCTGGAAATCTTCAGTAAATATTTCATTAAAAAGGTTTTCTTTAATGCTTTCTTTTTGAAAAGCTTTTACTTTTTCAAATGCCTCCCAAATTCTGCAGAGAATCTATCCACAACTGAGCCAACAAACGACTATAGGGGTAATAGGATCAGAATGCAGTGCTTGAAGATCTACCAAATATATATTTTTAGAAGTTGCTTATTTAGGGATTTGGCAATAAAATGGTTGATGACTTTAACAATAACTTCAAGGCATCCTATAATTTATTTTTGAAATATCATTCTTGAACATGATGCCTCAATATGAATCAAACTGTGATAATGCACAAAATTAAGCATTCTTTCATCTCTATTAAGATAAACGACAAGGCCTTTGTTTTTACCTATCACGGAAGGCAGACCATCAGTAACAATCGATACAAGTTTACTTAGATAAATTTTGTGCAAAGGAATTTCATAAGTGCATTATACACATCTTTTCCAGTTGTATGACCAGTAATTGCAAAATAGACAAAAAATCTTCTTCACAGCTGCCATCGTGTTGAATCAAACGAACAAAGCACATGAGTTGTAATATGCCTGAAATATCAGTTGGCTCATCAAGTGCCAGTGAAAACAATACACAACTTTCGATTCTACCTAATAATTCATTGAATATTACATCTGCCATTTTATGAACTTGATTTGAAACTGCATCATTACTCAAAGGAATATTTTTGGCAGAGCTAATCAAGGTAGCTTTCTGTTTTTATGGTGGCTCACATCTGGTGAGTATGAGCTTGGCACACCCAGGGTTCTGAGCTGGATATCATCATTCTTCTCTTCCTTGGTAATTCCTTTCTACTTCTCTCTCTCTCTCTCTCTCTCTCTCTCTCTCTCTCTCTCTCTCTCTCTCTCTCTCTCAGGGTAACTCTGAAATTTTTTTTTGGCTGGTGCAGCATAAGCCTCAGGCTTCCTTGCGCCATATGGCCTAATAATAATAAGATGCTAGCAAGCACTTCTTGCTAGAGTCGATGACAGGACACAATTTTTTATTATTTCACCACTAATGTAAGGCAATGCATTCTTTGCAATTATGATAAAATAAATTAAACTTCATTTGCTAACACTTCACTACTAATTAGCTTGACATAAATTTAAAATATTTTTTGGTCTTTCAAGTTTCTTTTTTTTTTTTTCTTGAAGTTTAGCTATTTTAATATCAATATTGGAAAAAGCTTCATGAAAATACCTATGGCATTTCTGGTAATGCCTTTCACAATTTGACTGCCAATAGCCAGCCAAACACACCTGACATAATAAGCAAATTATTCCCAAGAGAACTGCAATGCATACTTTTAAATTTTTTGTTTCTTTGCATTTTAAACGTGTAGGTCTAAATCAGAAGACTGTGAAGGTAGTGTTAATGCATAATTTTTTCCTCATCATGCTCATTTTGGTTTCTTTTTAAAAACTTATCCATTTTAAAAGGATTTAGTAACTTTAGTTAAATCTGTTAAAAGAAAATACATTTAAGAATTTGCGCACAAAATCAAAAGATTTCTTACTATAACACTTTCATCACCTTTAAAGTCAGCACTATACATATATATACGATACCTACTGCAGCAGTGCAACTGAGCGAAACCTGTTCTAACATGTTTAAACCAGAAACTGAGAATCATGAGGCAGTATCTTTGGCCTACAGTGACACTACAGCAATGATGATTGTACTCACAACAAAATATTTTGTCAAAATTTTTCTAACTAAATAAATGTCAAATTAAAAATAATTAATGAGAAAAAATTTTAAGAATACCATCAAAGTGTCAAACCTTTGAGTGTTTTTGAGATTAAAATGTTGTGAAATATATAATTATTGAAGACTGATATGAATTTTTGTAGAATATCACAGAAAGCTAAGAAATAAAAAGCACCTTTTTTAAATACAAAAATTTATATATATATATTTTTTAAAAAGCACAATGGTGCTCTCAAGCACCACCAGGTTAAAAACACCCTGCATTAAGCCACCGAGCCACCTCTGCCTTCCCAGCTTCAAGCCATCCAACGGGGCCCCATCAGTTCAAAGAACCATCTAAATGACAAGGACTTGCCATCCTGAATGTCCACTGAGCAAGCCAAAAAAAAAATAAGAATGAACTGAGGTGGTTGCAACCTGTGTTTTTATAGGCATGAATAATTTGTATAATGCGCAGTTTTGTAAGATGGTATATCGATTTCTATTGGATACTCAGAAATTGAAGGCCAGGGTGCCAGTTTTATCAAATATTCACCCTCAGCGACACTGTTCACAACAAAATATTAATGAAAAACATTTTGTTCTGTTAATTTTGTCAAGTACTGTGCCATTTAATTATTATTATTATTAGTAGCACTACTAGTAGTGGCAAATGATGATGCAAGAAAGAGTTTATAGGTCAGCCAAAAAAAAAAAAAAATGCTGCAATTTGCAAAACTGAAGCCTTTCCTGTTAAGAGCACACTTTTGCCCCCCTCCCCCCTCACCATCTTGTTGCTCTTCTCTGCATCCATTCTAAGAGGTTCATATCCTTCTTAAAATGAGACTTTTCACACCAGATTGCAGTACTGAAGATGCAGCCTAATCATTAGGATACAATAGGATAATCCTCTCCTTATAGCTGCTGGCAAAATTCCTGTATATCATTGACAAAACTGCATGATCTGTCCTGGCAGCCAGTCTGCATTGCTCAGAGAACTTCAAATCTGACTGAACAATTAGTCTGAGGTCTTTTTCATTCCCCACTGCCATTCCTTATATTTGCCAATATTAAACTAGGACTCAGGAGAGGCCCCATAGGGCCTCTCCTGAGTCCTAGTTTAATATTGGCAAATCTAGAGACATCCTCTGATCTTAGGACTCTGGTCCTCTCCATCCTCTGAACCTAGGACTCAGGAGAGGCCCACATAGGGGGCCCTCTCCTGAGTCCTAGGATGGCTATTTCACTGCTGCCTATTAGAATTTAATATACTTCAAGCCACCCATCCCTAAAAAATACATGTGAATGTAGATGGCAAAATATCTATTGTTTGTCTGCAACCTAAATGGCACCATTAACAGTTAATTCATTTACATCTAGCAGATCGATCTACCCATGTAATTCAACTTAATTCTTCTTCTACTGTTTATGTAAGTATTAGCATTAGTAGAGGCATTTGATGCAAGAAAGCAAGCTTATGCAGCATCAGCCAAAAAAAAAAAAAAAAACTTCCACTTCACCACCTCCGTCCATTCGAAATACCTGTCCAACTGAGCCTTAAATTTATTTAGGCTATCAACTTCCACAACAAGGGATGGAAGTCTGTTCCACCAACCAACTACCCGCTGGCTAAAGGCAAATTTCCACACATCTATCGTACATCTGTCTTTCCTCAATTTGAATTTATGCCCTCTCAGGTGATTATTCTGAGCAAGAGGCAGTATCCCATCAGCATTGAGCATGCTCAAACCATTCAAGGCTTCATACACCTCAATATTATTTATAAATACAGAAAACAATAGAGTATAGAAGTCTATGTTGCTTTTCTTTGCATTTTGTACTAGAGACTTCTTGTAATCTGTCTTAACTTGCCTTATGATTCGATTTTTATCTATTATTGCACCCCCTCCATAATTTTTTCAATAACTTTTAATATATTTGATAAGAAAAGAAAAATCGAGTAAGAACTGGATTTTTTTCTGTATTATATTTAGCATTGTATTAAAATCTTTAAATATAATTGGACCTCATAACTGAGAAGTTTTTTTTTTTTTTTTAAATAAATCTTATTGGCATTTACTTATTTACTTTAAAAAATCCTTATGATATCCTTAATTATTTTTGAAAAACAAATTTAAGAAAGTGGTTTCTAGGCACAATAATGGAATGAATAAATAAATATAAAATGCAATTAATAAGGGCATAATAATTGTAAGTCTGTGGGTCCTAGAACGTTAACTACTTCTTCAAAGGATGAAAGAAGTAATGCAGGGTAGTCTAATTCAGTGTTTGCCAAACTGGGGTCTGACTACCCCTGAGGTTTTGGAAACCAGTTCCAGGGGGTCCCAGAAACGGACTCTTGGGAACTGATAAAGTTATTCATTCTATGTATAGCAAATTGATGATAAATAAAGTTATTATTAGCATTGGTACAGGTATAGGATGCAAGAAAGCAAGCTTATGCAGCAACAGCAAAAAAAAAAAAAAAAAAAAAATATATATATATCCCCAGGTCCTTTTCATGCTCTACCACTGTCAGTGTAGTACCAAACAGTTGGTACTACACTGATGGAACAGGACCATACCCTGGTCCTGTTCCATCTATCCTTTTTACAAAGCATGTTCCCATTTCCATGACAATAGAGTCACCAACAACTACTAGTTCCTGTGGGACCAGCACATTCTGCCTTGGGGGTTGCTGCTGTGTTGCGTGATGACCAAGTGCAAGCTCTGGCGTTGATGGGCCCCTTAATTTAGATCCTTCGAGGGCATCTACCGTCCTTCAAGTTCTCATATAGGCCCATAACAACGCTGAGTTGTTGCCTGATTTCGTTACACTCCTTGCATCACGCACACACAAAGACATCCCCCATGTCCCATATCCAATTGCTCCACAAACAACATGCAAGCAGTGCATTTTAAAAGTCTGTGATTCAGAGGGCAACTGCCCCCCCCTCAGTTCTCCCCTGAGCCACAGCACTCACATTGGCTTGAGCCTTTTGCTTTGCTGCTCTGAGTCATGATTTCGATTTAATTTCAATAAAATTTCAATTTCAGTACAAAATTATAACCCTAAACTTGTATCCCAACACAGTTATAATGCTATATATATTTTTCAGTATCGAGTATTATCTACGAGTTCCGCTTATATAACTTCTGTATCAAATTATGTACTAATTAATTATGTCCCGTTTGTAATCTAAGTAGTTAGATTACAAAGTAGTAGTTAAAAGTACAATTTAACTGACAACGAAGTTTAAAAAAATTAATAGATTTTAGTGAATAATTGACAATATTATATTATATACTGTACTACACTAAGTTTACGCTATCTAGTTCGGGATATAACATGTCTTTTAACAATGGTGGCAAGTTACGAACGGTAAATCTACGGACACTTAAGTATTAATTAACTTCCAATCTCGCTGTCTCAATTTAGAATAAACTAAGGATCCTGACTAAGTCTATAAGCTACTTATAGAAAATAATTTGATGTAACAATTGGTCAATAAAGCAGCTAAATATGGCTAAAAAACTTCACGTTCAGTGGAGCTGCAAATTGTAACACGTGGATTTGATACCCTTCCCGATATTTTTATGCAATTACAAGGCCGAGTAAAGAATAAATACACCAGATTAATCAGAAAATCACAAAATAATGCTATACTACTAAATTTAAATCAAAAGTTTTAGAAAAACAATAATTTCAAATCAATAAATAAGAAAATCCACTTAGCGGCTTTGAACCCATCTGACTCCCACTAGCCTCATCAGCAGATCCTCAATTATATATTATATATTAATGTAAAAATAAGAATAAAGTTGAGTTATTTTAAACATAAAACTTTGAATTTTCTTTGCCGAAAACCCAGTGTTCATACACACACACACACACACACACACACACAGAAATATATCCATATATATATATATATAGACGAAAAAAGGTAAAAATCAGCATATTTGTGCATATGGTAGGGGAGTTGAGCTATAAGGTGTAATAACCATGGGAGAACCTGTAAGTAATACATCAATTTTACCTGAAATAAATATAAAATGCAATTAATAAGGGCATAATAATTGTAAGGACCAAAACTGTGGGTCCTAGGACGTTAACTACTTCTTCAAAGGGTCAGCAGCGAAAATCGTAGGAGTTACAACAGTAGTCCAGGTCTCTGTTATGATGTACACGTAAAGGATATATACGTATACATCATAGCGAACCCGACACAGACCAGAAGGAAGAATAAAATAATAAATAAACTATAAAATAACAAATAACAAATATTATAGCTCAACTCCCCTACCATATGCACAAATATGCTGATTTTTACCTTTTTTGTCTATTATTTATTATGGTTGCCGGTCCTTTCTGTGTCTACCGTAATTCCCAGATCTATAAACCGGTCTTATATACATTTTATAAATTTTGCATGAACTCTTACAGCCCATTCCTGTTTGATAAGATTTTCGTAATTTCATGGCATCTTTATATATATATATAGTAGTAATATACAACTGTTAAGAAGCAAAATAAGCAAAAAAAGGAAAATAACAAAAGTTATCATATGTCTAATACTCAAAAACACGCTGTGCAGCAGTAAAGGAAGTAAAAGGATAAAAATAATGTGTAAAAGTGTATATGTAAAATTATATAAATAATGTGCTTCTTTTGACCATCTTTTTCTTTCCTTCCCCTCCCAAAGAATTTTTCAATTCCCTATACCAATTGCTTGTCTACACTTTTTCGCTCAAAATTCTCTGCTTTATATATGAATTTTAATTTTCTACCACGTTAATTTAATAACCTTTCACCCCTTCCGCACTTCACTTTTTGTATTAGATTTCACATTACACTTTTGTAAATTTGTATTTTTTTTTTTACATTATTAACTTTATTTTTACACTGCGTTGGGACTATCTTGTCTACTAGTATTACGTAAAGGCTGCATATTTGCTTCCCCCTTTTTCTAATAATACAGACAAGTTTGGAAATGCAGTGCCTGGTCAGGTGTAGTCCCCTGAATTTCCTGTTGAATTTCCTGTCTATGTATCATTTTTTTCATCTACTATATTCAGATTTTGCATATTTGCCATCCCCTGATTCAACCTTTTGCTAAAATTGCCCTGCCATATCTGAATATAGTGTTATTTATTATTTTTTTTTTTTGCTTCCTCAGTCCCAGTTCATTTTTGTACTAGGTTTTTCAAATTCTTTCACCTGTTTAACCACTACTTCACTTCCACTTTCGACTATCCCTTAAACTTCTCTTAGTTCAGGCACCTTGTGTACTTTTCATTTCCACAGACACTATCTATTTTACAAACTACACATTATTTATATATATATACCCATACACATATAGCCCTCGATTTACGTCAGCGTTAGGTTCCTGGGAGGGACACGCACAAATGGAATCTGTGCAAATGGAACCCTTTATATAAAGTCAATCAAAAACAACAGGGTTAGGTTCCAGGCACCAAAAATTTTACCTACCACTTTGCATCGATTATTTTATTTTATTAGCATTCTTCATAGTTGTAGTAATAGTGTATGGAGGCATATTCCTAGCCCTACACACACACATTAGAGTGGTTTTCACCAGATTCCATTCTCCGAATATTGCACTAGGATTCAATGAACTTACTTTTACCAGAAATGCCATCTCTTTATTCTATTAAATCTAAACTTTTATAACACGATTGCCAAAAACTGCACACAACTATCACTATCATTATTATTTAATTTATAAATAGCACAATTAATAAAAAATGTTAGCGTAATAAATTTCCACCACGTGTAAATAGTGTAAACAACAACCAACTGAATGCTTCACCGCATGGACCTTTACCACCTGCATCCACGGGTGGCTACTTTGAGGGCGAGATTGCTGATTGGCTCAGATTGTCCTAAATCATGGGAACAGTGCATGATACACAGCACAGTATGATGCCGATAAATTCTGTCCGACGATTTTAAACTTTCCATTTATAAAAAAATTGAAAGAAAAAATGCAAAAATAAAAATGGCATTGTGGTTGGTGATCAGCACTATTGCGAATCGGTGTAAATCAGACCAGTGCAGAATGAAGGCTACCTGTATATATAAATATATATACATATAGAGTAGAGCTTCAGTTATCTGGATAATTGATGTCAGACCTCTTCCGAATAGGCAAATTTTCCAGATCATAAACCGGAAAATTATCAGGATAATTTTTAAGATTGAAAATAAAGGTTAAATAAATTTAATATTTAATATTAAATTTAATTTTATATTATATAAATTTATATAATATTAAATTTAATATTTAATAAATAAATTTAATCTTACCTTACGATTAAATTAAATAAGATTAATTAAATTTAAAAAAATTATAAACCAATCTCAGAAAACAGAAACATCCATCCAGGCATTTTTATGAGTTTTATACAAAACAAGAAAATTAAAATTTTTTTAAATGATCAGCTTTTCCCGACTTACCAATAACGAGCATGGACAATCTGTGCTTCCCAGTGGCATTTGCACACATAGGAATTGTAACTCGCCCTTTTCTCATCTTAAAACTCTATGCAGGCATTTCTTTTTTATTGTCTAGGATTTTTCTCGGTAATGCTTTCCATAATAAGTCCGTCTCACCAACATAAATGTTTTCTTTCTCATAATTTGCTATAACTGAAGCAAACTTACTTTCCAAAGGATACCGCTGCCAATTCGTCTGCAGAGAGTTTCTCGCCTTGAATATCTAGTTCACATATACTGTGACTCAATTTAAAGTTTTTCAGCCAACCTGTGCTTGCCTTAAAACCTTCATTAACTATTAATTTTCGATTAGATCCTCCTTCACTATCCATAATCAATACAAATTCTGTTATAGCATTGGAATTTTTCTTGCTGCGTTTGTTTGTTTGTTTGTTATTTGGTTTTTAGGAGCATTAGCAACTAAGGCCATATTGCTCTGGGGATATGCAGTGGTCATTCCCTGACCTTTCCGCATCCTCCATATTTGGTGGTCACGGGCTCGAACCCCGGTCTAATCAAGAAGCGTGCGTTACGCACTGCTGGCTATGGGGCGCCCTTGATGTCATAAATTGTTGAAATCCTAAAATTAAACTCTTTGGAGAGATTTGCTAAATTTTCACCTTTTCTAATTCTATTAATAATTTCCATTTTTTGTTGCAATGTTAAAACTACGTGTTTTCTTTCCGTTCATATTTTACCGTAAAAAATTGAGAAAAATAACAAATCGCACAATTTCGGCCAATATTATTTTTACAGAATCTGGAGCTAAACTAATCTGAAATTCACTCATGGTTTCCGAGAAAACCCAGTAGTCTGTGATATTTTTCTAAAGCATATTTCTGAAGGTCGCAGAATTACAGAGGTCACAACTATAAAACAATTTGCAGTTTTCAATTTATTAGGTTTTTTGTTTGCACAATCTGTTATAAACAGGTAGTAAACTCGATCTTTTGCTTATTATAATCAAAATTCAATTTGCAAACTCGTAACTTGTGATCACTGTAACTGGAGTTTACTGTACTACGTTAATAAAAAAAAAAAAAAGAGAAGAAAAAAGATCAGGTTTCAAATAATTCTGGATAACTGACGCTCTACTGTATATGATGGTTTTGGTTTTTTGGTTTTTTTTTTTAGGAGCATTAGCAACTAAGGCCATATTGCTCCACTGTATATGCACATATATAATATGGATAAGCAGATTAGAGTATAAATAGAGGAATGCTGACCACATCAGATGTATTAACAATGGGAAAAATAAATAGGTACCTGTAAAATATGTGTTTATTTATAGGGTACAACAAAGAAGTCCAACCTAAATACTCGGCCCTTTGGCCGCATGGGTATAGTTTTCATCCCTAATAATTATATTCTAAACTATTATTAAATTTCTCCAATTTATCCAGTTGGTATTAAATTTAAAAAATAAAGTTATATACAGACTGATGTAATGTTCAATCATTATTTTGATGGCATTAATCTGTTCTGATACTCGTTTTCTATTTCTATTCCTCATATTCCATATTCTTCTACATAATTTCATATATATATATATATATGACACTTTGTATTAATGAGATTCCACTGTATGTGTGTGTGTGTGTGTGTGTGTGTGTGTGTGTGTGTGTGTGTGTGTGTGTGTGTGTGTGTGTGTGTGTGTGTGTATACATACAGTGGAATCTCATTAATACAAAGTTCAAGGGACCTAAATTTTCAAATTTTGCAATAACGAGGTCCCCCGAAAATGTCAAAATTTTACCTTTTTTTTTTTTTTTTTGGTACATACTGTACATCTAAGAATAATAATATATGAAAAATAGAGTAATAAAATAAAATAATAAAAATAAAATAATACAAAGAAAATAAAAACAAAAGCCTTGTCTAACAATACAGTAATAGGAGTAACATATTTAGATAGTATATATAGCTTAGCTTAATTTTCAGCACTCACCTCATTGAAAATTAAGCTAAGCTATATATACGATCTAGTTATTACATTACAGCACATAAGGACTCCTTAAAAAATCAAGAGTAACATATTTTTAAAGATTTTATTTTATTTGTAAGATAAACTAAGAGAAAAGCAATATTAACGGAAATGAAAATATTGTACAGTATATATTTTGATATATACAATATTTTAGTATCACAGTAAAAAAAATTACAATCTTAGTATAAAATGAGACATACAAACCATTAACTTTTTAATAAATTAATCTAAATTAAAGAAAGAATCCAATGTTGTTTACACAGCTTTTGTCCTATATGCATTTTTAACTACAGCACAGACGTTATCAAATGCAATAGTTGTTTCTTTATCAATGTTACTGCAGGCCAACACATTCTATTATGTTCAATGCATTTTGGGAATCTTTTTTAGATGGCAAAGTGCGTGCTTCTTCACTTTCACTGCCACTGGTAACAAAAACATCATCGTTTTGTTTGGTATCCAGCAGCTCTTCTAGTGTTGGTGTTGCAGTGGTAGCAACTTCATCATCCACCTTCACAAACTCTTAAAATTCGCCAACAAAATCCATATGCTCCTTCAAATTCCTCCATCCCTCACTGTTGCTATCACATTCGTCTGTTGAACCATGTTTTTTGATGATGTTTTCTCAAAACCACTCTTTCTGAAGCAGTTGATTATTACACTTGATGTAATACTTCCCAAGCAATAACAAGATTACAGATAGCATCCAAGACATTCCAATTTGGCTGCAAATTGTTCCCTCCTTCTATGTTGCAGATCAAGTATGTTTTCAGGCGGGCTCTATATGCTCTCTTTAGGTAATAAATAAAGCCTTGATCCAGTGGTTGCATTAAACTGGTGGTATGGGAGGGGGGTAAAAACAAGCCATTCTTCAGTCCAATTTTGATAACCAAGACTGAAAAATTCTGACCATAAGCCAAGCACTGCTATTGGTCTAATAATCATAGGAATGTTGGTTAACTTCTTTAAAATATCTTGGATTGGAAAACTTACTAATCACAAGTGGGTATAGTTTTGTACTGCCATCTGAATTGCAGCATAACAGAACAGTAAGTCTTTGTTTCCTTAATTTTCCACCATGACAAGACTCTTCTCGAACAGCAAATTATTAAATAAACCTGTCTCATCAAGATTAAAAATATCCTTTGCCTCATATTTTTCAAGGATGGACCATAAAGAACAACCAATCTGTAGCCTTTTCTCTGTCAACTAATCCAGATTCACCGCAAACATTTTGCGAAACCAAGTTATTCCTGTCTTTAAATCTTTGGAGCCGGTCACTGCTGCATTTGAAATCACTAATCCCATGTTGCTGAGCTAGATAATTTCCCTTTTCTTGCAAAATCGGACCTGATATTGGCAAATTAGATGCACACATTTGTTGGTAACCCTCAAAAAGTTTTGTTTCAGGCTCCTCGTGTTTTGCACCACAAATTTGTTTCCTGTTTTTCATCACTGCTCCAGTGTCATACATTGAGTCTTTTTAAATATTGTAGATAAAGTAGGTAAAGGGATGTTGTATTCCTTTGCAATGTCCGTTTTGCTTCTTTCCATCCTATCAGCCTCTTGTATAATTTTTAGTTTAATTTCCAGGCTTAATTCTGCCCATCTACATTTTGTTGCCATAACACTGCTAGATAAGATTTAATATAAACAAATTTTAAATTAATTTAAAGACGTTCTGAAAAAGACATCAGCTCAGATAAAATGGCACAAAAATTAGATTGCTGTATACGATAGTAAAAGACTCTTTAAACTGGGGTAACAACTGCAACTGACCTTATTCCCGTGGAGAGCGAGGGAATAAGGTCAATTCCCTCGAGGGAATAATTTAAATTGTTAAATTATTCCTCGAGGTAATAATTTAACAATTCACCCTTCAGAAAGATGTTTTTCAGAGTGCACTTAATGTTGTAGCTACCATAAACTGCTTTTGTTTACACAAAACTAATTTCTAACAAGTCGGTGCCATCCGTCTAAGTAGCCAGGTGGCCGGGGGGGCAATAATCGGATCACTCTGCCAAGATTTGTATTAAACATACAAATTGACAATATTTATTTCTCACGGGGTGAAAAAGAACTTTGTAATACATATTAACCAAATTTTGTAATAAACGAATATATTTACATAGAAAAGCCTATCCTTTTGCAGGGGAATGGTACATGCTTCATATAAACAAGTACTTTGTATAAATCAAGTTTGTATTAATATATTGAATAAAGTATGCATAAACGGATGTGAAAGCTATTTTGATGTGAAAGTCAAAGTGCCAGTAACTAGAAGGGTTTGGAAAGTAGAAAAAGAAGTGTAGAATTAGATTTGTGAAAGGTGAAAGAATTAATATCCTAAAGGTTATGATAAATTAAGAGAATTACCAAGCCAATAGAAAGTGGGAGAACTGTAAAGTAAAATTAGTACATCAAAATACTAATAAAATAAAAATAAAATAATAGTTTTATAGCTCTCATCAGATATGGGGGAGGGGGAAATATTTAGAAAATGGTCGCATATAAGTAAGGCAAATATGCTTGATCTAATGTCAGCTAAAATAAATATTGATACATGATCAGATATTTCATCAGGGAACTACACCTGACCAATGTATCAGGAACTGCATTTCTATGCTTGTCCATAGTAGTAGAAGAAAAGTGATAGGCCAAAAAGCAACTAAAAATGAAATTAGCACATTTTGATACAGCATGGACAAGGTAGTCCAAACGCATTGTAATTTATTTAGGTAAAAATAAGGATCAAGTTAAATAAATATTTATTTTTATTTATTTATTAAAATAAAAATAAAATATTTATTTTGACTTGATCCTTATTTTACCTAAATAAATTACACTATGTTGTGTAATTATTAATAAATATTTTTTTTATTTATTAAAATAAAATAAATATTTATTTAACTTGATCCATATTATTACCTAAATAAATAAATAACTTTGGACTAGCTTGTCCATACTGTTTTAGAATGTGCTAATTTAATTTTTCGTTGCTTTTTGGCCTATCACTTTTCTTCTACTACTATGGACAAGCATAGAAACGCAGTTCCTGATACATTGGTTAGGTGTAGTCCCCTGATGAAATACCTAATCATATATCAATATTTATTTTAGCTGACATCAAATCAAGCATATTTGCCTTACCTATATTCGACCATTTTCTAAATATGTTTTCCCCCTATATCTGATGACAGCTATAAAGCTATCATTTTATTTTCATTTTCTGTTTATTTATTTGCAATTTTATTTTATTAGTACTTTGATGTACTAATTTTACTTTACAGTTCTCCCACTTTCTATTGGCTTGGTAATTCAGCCCATAATTGTCTTAATTTATCATAACCTTTAGGATATTAACATTCTTTCACCTTTCACAAATCTACTACACTTCTTTTTCTACTTTCCACACCCTTCTAGTTACTGGCACTTTGTGTAACTTTCACATCCATTTATGCATACTTTATTCAATGTATTAATACAAACTTATATATACTCTTGCATCCTTTAATGCTGCTTTGCACTTTTAGGTGCATCTGTCATACCTGATTTATTAATCTTTTATTAATTGAAACCATTGCATCAACAGAATACCTCTTCATCATATGTAACTTTTTAAATATTGCCTTTAAGAATGTTATATTTAATATTCATATATATATATATATATATATAGAGGGGTCCGTAAAATTTTTTTATTTTTTATTTTTGAAAGGGTCCATAGATCTCAGTAGTTTTGGGAACCACAGATTTAAGTCGCAGCATAGGTTTAAAAAGTGATTTTGTCTGTCTGACCAATCTGATTGGATACTATGATGCAGTAACAAATGAACCGAAAAAAAAAATATATATATAGTTTTGACGTTATATATTTAGATTTCAGAAACCTTTTGACACTGTTACACATAAACAACTGCTGTACAAATTAGAGCAATGTTGCACTAGGGGCAAGTTACTGGCATGAATAACAGGATAGTTGAGTGGGAAAAAATGACTTTTATCAATGGACACTGCTCTTTTTAGTGTTCTGCCATTAGTGGTCCTACTGACTTGCTATATTTATTAATGGTACTGATGAAAGCATATATATGTATATAAGTATATGTCTAAGTTTCCATATGATACAAAGATTGGTAAGGTGGTTAGGAAATGATACTAGAACAAGATCTGTTGTTTGTTTGTTTGTTATTTGGTTTTTAGGAGCATTAGCAACTAAGGCCATATTGCTCTGGGGATATGTGGTGGTCATTCCCTGACCTTTGCGCATCCTCCATATTTGGTGATTACAAGCTCGAACCCTGGTCTATTCAAGAAGCGTGTGCTACACGCTGCTGCTCCTGCCCACCTGGCTACGGAGGCGCCAGAAGAGAGAACAAGATCTAGAAAAAATTAGACAGATGGGCTGAGGATCAGCAATTGAAACATACTGCATATAGATATCGGCGATCCCAATCCCACTAAAACATCTGTGTGATTAACACAGTAAGGGTAGCAGAGAATGAGTTGGACAGACCTGGGGTAATTGTGTAGTCAGAAAGAAAGTTCTGTGAGGATTACAAATGGGTTGCTAGGTCAGCCCATGTGGTTTTATCAGTGATGTAAGAATTTTGTTAGCAGCAATAAGGTGATTAACCTAAACTGTATAAGGCAATGGTTAGGCCACATCTTAATGATGCATACAGGTCTAAAGTTCTCATTTTAGGAAAGTATATGTAAACTTAGACAAAAGTATATGTCTAAGTTCCCATGTGATACAAAGGTTGGCAAGGTGGTTACAGGAAATGCTACTAGAAGATCTAGAAAAAATTAGGCAGATGGGCTGAGGATCAGAAATTTAAACATACTGCATATAGGTATCGGCAATCCCACTAAAACATGTGTGGTGAACACAGTAAGAGTAGTGGAGAATGATTTGGACAGACTTGGGGTAATTGTGTAGTCAGAAAGAAAGTTCTGTGAGGATTGCAGGTGGGTTGCTAGGACAGCCCATCTGGTTTTTGTCAATGATGTAAGAATTTTGCTAGCAGGAATAAGGAGGTGATTATCCTATTGTATAAGGCAATGGTTAGGTCCACCTGGTGTTGTGAAAGTGGATATTGTGAATAAATTCAAGGAAGAATTAGACAAATGTTAAAGGGGTGGATAAGTGATATGATAAGTGCTGTGGTTCTTTTTTTTTTGATGTTGCATAAGCTTGCATCATTTGTCACTATTAATACTAATATCAGTTATGAAGAGAAAGACTAATTAAAAATATCTCTTTGCTCACAAGCTTCAAAAAGATGGAATTAAAATGCATCATGAAACCAGTTATGTATTTTTTTTTTTTTTTTTTTTTGTGAAAAATATCTAATGATATTATGAAAAGTACATTTTATTTTGTTTACTTCTTTAGAGTGTTAGAAATATAAATTTCAATGACAAATCTCGATTTGTTGTTTTCTATAAGCTTCTAAATGTCAAGGTGTGAAAGTGGATACTGATGCCATTTAATTGAGGAATGCTTTTTATTTTCTTTTTCAATAAAATAACTAATAACTGTTATGAATATGAAATTTGATTCTTCAAGTAAGCATAGTATCCAAACTAATAATAATTTCCAAACTAATAATAATTACTTTAAATTTTTAATTATGTTCTGGCCATTTAATTTTTTGTCCAAAACATAATTCAAATTTTAAAGTAATTATTAGTTTCTTCACTAACAAAAATATCCTTACTGATGTGTTAATCCACTTATAACATACTAATAATGAAATAGAACTTTATAGTACTGTTAAGAAATTAAATGCCACAACAAAACGTAAAGCAAAATTATGCTTGTGATAAATTTACATTTATAAAATTTAGATTTGCATTAGTACCTAATTGTATAAATTCGTCAATCCTTTTATTTAATTGTTGATAGATCTGCTCCTCAGCACTTGCTCTTGAATCCTTTTAACAAAAAAAAAAAAAAAAACATGTGAAATGCATCTGAAATATATTATTTGTGGAGCAAGATTATAAGAGAAGTTCATATGAAAAAAGAAAAGAAGAAAAAAAAAAACAAAAAACCCTAAAGCTATGTGAAATACAGTAGATCCTCAGTTATTCGAAACAGTGGGTCTTTCAGATAATTAATTTTAAATTCAATCAATATCCAAAGCATAAAAGAACAACAAAAAAAAGTGAAAAATCGTAGTAATTTGTATATGAAAATGACACAAATAAAACTAGACATCAGTAGCGCAGAATGTGCCAATTCTATCTGCAAACATAGCTACATAGTTGTGAACATCCTAAAGCACATGATTGTTTGCAGATGCTTTGTTCACTGGTTTTGTATTATGTTATTAACATGTCCAAAAACTATTTGAGAGTACAAATTGTAAGAGGAAATCTCTATGGAAACTTCAACCAAGGGTCTCTAACAAACAAGAACTTAGAGAACGATATATTCTGTGGAGAGAACAGATAACTTCAAATAGCTCTTATCTGACTTTTAAATCCAGCAGACACTCTGAGAAAGACTTTTAAGAGCCTTCCTTTAATTCTCAGAAACTTTATTATTTGAAGCTCATAGAGTTTGACTTTACTTTATTGTATGTAAGTGAAAACTAATAATATTTTAAGCTCAAAATAATTTCCTTGTATTAAAAGTCCATAATTAAATTGTCCTCACATAGCTTTGTGGTCTTCTTTAAACAATGCTTTTATTGTTACTTGTATATTGGCATGTTGCGTGTGATAGGCCAGTGTTAATGAGTGCTTCACAATTTTTACTACATGGTCATTTAAATTTAGGTTTTATCCTAAATACTTGGAGTTTAACAGGAATTTAAAATAAATTCCATCAGTGTTTTCATAAGTGAACTTTCAGAAACCACAGGCATTCACTGATTCATTGCATTACTATCCCTCCGGCAAAGTGAATTGATGTATGAAGCTAAAATAATTTGAATGCATCCTGCTAGTGGTGGAGAATAATATTTATAATTAAAGGTCTGAAAACTAAGAAGCATTATGGAGGCAGGACAAACCTTTTGGTGTCACTAAATACACTGCTAGGAAGACTTCTCACTGCATCTACTAGTCATGGAATGATGTTACTTGTATGATGCTATCTGATGCTGTAACCTGCTGGATAAGGAGGTGATAATCCCTTTATACAAGGCCATGGTTAGGACACATTTTAGGATGGATGTATATCTGCTGGAATGGGCACAGAGAAGGGCAATGAGATTGGTGAAGGGAACAAAGGGGTGGTCTTACCAAGATAAAATTCCATCAGACTATCTTTTCTATGTTAAAGTGAGCAACTCTTATGTGCTTATGGTTTTAGATGTCAGATTGTCAATGAATGCATTATTCAACTGTTAATTATACTAACTTTTTTTTTATTATATTTATGTAGAAAGCTTATTTAGGTAGCTAAACTGTTCAAATTTTTATCTTAGTTTACCAAAACGTACTGTTCTTTAGCTTGTACATACTTTGTTTTATTGCCAAAATATACTTTACTATTTTGACACTAAGAGTGTATGTTATTTTGAATTAAACTTTCAAATACAGAATATTCATATCAAATGATCAAGTTCTGATACACTAAGGGCATCAGAACCTGTGATTTTAAAGTGTGGAACCAGGACTTGGCCTAAACTTTAAGGTTCAGTTATAGACAAGAAAAGTAAAATAAATACCTTTTTATGGGATGTTATCTTATGTCAAAGAGGGCAGAAAACATACTTTCTTTATGTCAAAGGGGGCACAAAACTTTCTCCCTCAAGTTCAAAATTTGATGACTGTAAACAAAGTGTTATAATGGGTCTTTGAAATTGATTTAGGTTAGGGCTCACATCTGGTGAGTATGGGCAGCATAAGCGTCAAGCTTCCTTGCACGACCATATGGCTAATAATAATAAAACATAGGGAAAAAAAAATTCTAATGTGACTGTGCAAAAAAAGCCAGGCAGGCTACTGATATCAACAATGCCATTCCTATATAATCATAAAAAACTATGCTTATAAAAATAAAATCAGCAACCTGACTATTCTATAAATTTTTATTTGAATTATTTTATGTAATAGCTGTAGTCTTCTTTTAGAGTTAAGTTTTTAAGCATCATATCATATCATGTGCGTGTTATTATACATAAGTGACACAGATTAAAATGATTCTTCACTGCTTTGTTCTTAATGCTTTAAATAAATGGAGTTGTAACTTTCTTAAAACTAACTTTTTGAAGTCATAACTTTGTTTCTTGTTAACTATTTTATGTGTAGACTTATTTGAGTAAAAAAAAAGGAGTAAAAATAACTGCAAAAAAATTTTAGATAACTGGAATTCTACTGCAAATACATATTACTTCTCAAAGCAAAGGATTTATATTTCCTTTCTCTATTGCTAATTGGATTTTGTTTTTGGAGTTTCGTGGTAAAAAAATTGGAACTTATTCATTTAGATCATTTAAGACAATGAATAATTATTCAGATCATTCCTATTCAACTATGGTCAAACTGACTTTCAAATCAGATATGAAGTCGTTCTGAGTAGTGCAGAGAGGTTGCTAGGGCAGCTCACAAGGTTAAGGAGGCGATTATCCCTTTAAACAAGGCCATGGTTAGCCACATCTTCAGTACTGCATACAGGTTTAGAAGCCTAATTTTAGAATGGATGTATATCTGCTGGAAGGGGTAAAGAGAAAGGTAACAAGATTGGTGAAGGGAACAAAAGGGTAGTCTTACCAAGAAAGGCTTCAGTTCTGCAAATTGCAGCATATGGAGACTAGACACCAGCAAGATGATGTGATCTGATTGAGGGATTGAGGTGTTTAAGGCTGTGAATTGGTTGAGTAAGATAAATTCTGATGGCATTCTTCCTCTTGCCCAGACTACACACGAGAGACAAATTCAAACTGAGGAAGGATGGTTAATTGTTGGAACAATCTTTCATTTGCTGTTGTGGAAATGGGTAGTTTAAATAAATTCAAGGAAGAACTAGACAAATTATTGGAGGGTATGAACAGGTGATGTGGGTTTCTTTTTTGGCTACTTTATAAGCATGCTTTCTTGCATCATTTGCCACTATTGATATTGATAGTTTAATACTAAATGACACCAATTGCTATATTAGCAAGGAAAGTAGTTCAATTTATATGTGAATAATTCAACATTGTTCACATATAAATAACATTGGATAAAAAAATAAATTAAATTAAATAAAAAAAAGACCATATTTGAATACTGCTGTATTCAACTATGCATTCAATGAAGACACAACCCTGCTGTCTTTGTCAGATGTCAATCACCACGATTGCAAGTAGAGATGGCACTATTATGTCTCTATTTCTGATGTAAAATATATGTCAATATTCTTTCTTGATCCTTCTAATTCTGTATATATATTTTTGTGTAATTTTTTTCCCTCTCTTCTGCCTACAAATTATTTTTGCTCCTTTACCTAAAAACTATTTATACTTTTCTTATTTCTTTATTACTTTTTTATTTCCTTATTACTTTATTTTCCCTGCATTGCTGAGACAGCTTATACTGCATTAGATTGCTTTTTCCTACTTTCTTTCTTTTCCTCGTATATTTTTAACTATTTTCTTACACTATAAAGCGTTTAGGGCTGAAGCCTCAAGCTATGGAAAAGTCTAGACTATGTATAAGTATAGTGCGAAAGCATCAATAATACATAGCCAAATCTGAATTCACAGAACGTTAGCAAAACGGCATCGTTTTAAGTTATATCTCATATTTTGAATACCTTTGAAATGAGTTGCCATGATATTGCACTACTTCAAATAAGTAACGCTTCACCTGAGGAGAAGACTAATGTTACTTATTCTCAATGGATACCACCACCCAGATGGCACCATTTCAGGGCTATTTGGCCCTTCTTCGGTGGGTGGGTTGGTACCCAAGTGATGCAATGATGGCAAAACAGTTACGAAGTATAACTCCACAATAAGAGAGATGCCTGATGGTGTATGATGTGTTTAGACTACAAGGCGTTTAGGGCTGAAGCCTCAAGCTATGGAAAAGTCTAGACTATGTATAGTGCAAAAGCATCAATAATACATAGCCAAATCTGAATTCACAGAATGTTAGCAAAACGGCATTGTTTTAAGTTATATCTCAACGACTTGCCATGAATTGCACTACTTCGAATAAGTAACTCACCCACCCACCGAAGAATGGCCAAATAGCTCTGAAACGGTGCAGTCTGGGTGGTGGTATCCATCTGAGAACAAGTAACATTAGTCTTCTCCTCAGGTGAAGCGTTACTTATTCAAAGTAGTGCAATATCATGGCAACTTGTTTGAAGGTATTCACAATATATTAAAATATATTACAATATATTCACAATATAACTTAAAACGATGCCGTTTTGCTAACATTCTGTGAATTCAGATTTGGCTAGGTATTATTGATGCTTTCGTACTATACTTATACATGGTCTATTTTCTTACATTATTGTTTATATTTTATCTTCATAACTTTGCCAGGGTTATGTTTTTACTGCCTTGGATTCCTTTTGTTATCCTTCCTTTCTCCTTCCCGCTGTTAGTCTTATCTTCCTTCTCACTTTCCTTTTCCTACCCTTTAATTATACTTTATTTCCATTTTTACTTTCCATCTTTTCATTCTTAATTTTTTTTTGTGTAAACTATATGCAATCTACATAATTGGTCCCTCCTCTTTTTTTTTTTCTACACCTACTTATTTACGTTTACATTCATTTTTAACCAAAGATTTTCACTAAATTTAACTTTTTACTAAATTTAGTTTTCTACTTATACATTGTCTCTACTTTTATTGGCATGTATTTTATATCAGAACTAGAAATTCATTATTGCTGTTTCTGCTTGCAATCATTTGTGTCTTTGTCAAGTTGACACTTGACAAAGACACAAAGGTTGTTGTGAGTAACATGGCGATGTTCTTTCTTGATTCTTCTAATTCTGTAGAGTAAGAGATACGTTCCAGAACTTCTCATGTAAGTTGATTTTTATGGAACTCTTGAATGAATAATAAAATACTGCTACTATTAGCATAGCATTAGCAGGGCATACGATGCAAGAAAGCATGAACCAAAAAAAAAAAAAAAACCACCCTTCCCATTTCAACCATCCATTCACTCCAAATGTTTAAGTTCCTGACTTCCACTACAACAGATGGAAGTTTGTTCCAACTATCAGCCACCCACTGGCTAAAGGCAAATTTCCGCACATCTATTCTACAACTGTCTTCCCTCAATTTGAATTTATGCCCCCTCAGGTGAGTAATCTGAGCAAGAAGAAGAATCCCATTAGCATTGAGCTTGCTGAATCCATTCAAGGCCAAGGTGTATAACCTCAATTAGACCACCTTGCAGGTGCCTAGTCTCCAAAAGCTGCAATTTACAGAACTTAAGCCTTTCTTTGTAAGTGCACGCAATTGTTCCTCTCACCTCTCTGTACTCGTTCCAGCAGCTCTACATCATTCCTACAACAAGATCTCCTATATACAGTACTCAAGGTGCAGCTTGACCATTGCCTTATACAAGGGAACAATCACCTTATCCTTGCTAACAAAATTCCTGTATATCATTGACAAGACACCATGAGCTATTCTTGCAGCCCTTTTGCACTGCTCAGAAAACTTCATATCTGACTGCACAATTACCCAAGTCTTTTTCATTCTCCACTACCCTGCATGTAGTACCACCGAGTTGATACGTTACTCTGGTGTTACTACTACCCATATGCAGTACTTTACATTTGTCAATGTTAAACTTCAGTTGTTACCTCTCAGCCCATCTGCTCAACTTTTGCAGATCCCGTTGCAGTACAGTACTATCATTACTGTCATTAACAACACTGTCAACCTTCATATCGTCTGCAAACTTAGACATTAACCCTGATATACCTTCATCAATATCATTGATAAACACCGAAAGCAACAATAGGCACAACATCAAACCCTGGAGGACTCCATTAATAACATTAGACCATGAAGAGCAGTGTTCATTGATAACCACTCTCTGTCTTCTCCCACTCAACCATCCTTTTATCCATTGTAGCAACTTGCCCTTAATGCCATACTGCTCCAATTTGTATAGCAGTCTTCCATGTGCCACAGTATCAAAAGCTTTCCTAAAATCCAAGTGTATGATATCAAAATTATTCTTTGCATCCAATTCCTTTGTGAGCACATCATAGTAGGCAATAACAAATCCATAACATAGTAGGTAACAAATCCATGCTGTGTCTGAACTATAAATGCAGTCTTGTCTAGATGATCCCATGTATCTTCTAGTCTTGTATAGATGATCCCATGTATCTTCCTTAACCAGTTACTCCATTATTTCCCCCTGGAACAGAAGTTAGACTAACAGGTCTGTAATTACCCATGCCACCCTTATATCCCCCTTTGTGAATTGGGGACACATTTGCACATCTCCAGTCCATGGGAACCTCCCCTGAGTCCAAGGAAGTTTTCATAATTATGACTAATGGTTTGCTTATTTCTTTTGCTGCCTCCTTTAATAGTACTGGATAGATACTATTCACCCTAGGTGCCTTCCTTATGTTTAACTTCAACAATTGCTCTTCCACTTTGCTCTCAGTCATTACAAAATCACTTAGTTCCCTGTTATAGTGTGATAATCTTCTGGCATTCCACTCCTTGAATAACTCCTCAAGGTGTGAATGTAGATGCATAATACTCATTCAGTTTATCAGTTACCTGAGCATGATCATCAATAGTCAAACCATCTATATCCCTGATATGGCAAAATTACAAAAACCACACAATATCCTCAGAAGAATGAAGGAAAATAGTTGTATACCATACCACATGGCTGCCAGGTTTCACTTGGTGAAGATGTAGACTTCTGTAGCTGCTGCAAAAGGATAAGTGTTCCTTGAAATTTTATCATATTTTTGATTAGTTAACATGTTAAATCCTGTTTTACAAATGGATTAAGCAGGCTTAGTAGAGTTCATTAGCTTATTTTTTTAAATTTAGCTAGTGATTTGATTTTGTATTTTACAACTTGCTATTCATATTGCGTGTATGTGTTTTGGCAGGAATATCAGGAATAACTAGTAGCGCAGACTAATAGTAGGAATTGAATTGTAATAAATAAGTATTCTGAAGGGTTTAATCACCTTTTGGACATATATCTTTTGTATTTTATCATATTTTTGAATAGTTAACGTATTAATCTGTGTTTTACAAATAGATTAATATAGGCTTATTAGCATTCATTAGATTATTCATTAAATTTAGCTAGTGACTTTGAAAGTTACAACTCGCTACTTCTTACTGCTATCATATCAGAGTTTTGGCGGGAATATCATAGCATAACCAGTAGCGCAGAAGTATAGTAGGGTTTTAATTATAATAAATAACAATTTTTATCACTTTTTGGGCATATATCTTTTGAATTTAGCCAAGGATATAAGTAATTTAACATTAGTAACAGAGTTGTGTAACTTCATAGCATATACCTTGAACTTGATAGCTAAGGTATAAAATAAAACTATATAGTGGAAAAGTATTACTGCATCAGCTTAGCATAGTATTGTAGAGTAAAGTAGAGTATTGTTGTAAATTAATCAATTAAATTTATTAACCTTATTAATTTTCATTGTTAAATAATTAAATTTTAATCGAAAATCATGCCCCAGACTAGAGCAGCAAAGTAACGTTCACAGAATAGCAGTAGTGCAGTGACTCAGGGGAGAACCGAAGGAGACGATTATTCAACACATCGCAGCCTAAAAAAATGTGCAACTTGTGAAATTTTTGTGGAACTTTCTGGAATGGGACATGATATTGCCAAGTGGTATGTCTTTATGGGTGCTCAATGTAAGGAGTGGGAAGAAGTTAGGAGTCAAATCAGCATTGTCATGGGCCTTTATGAGAACTTGAAGAACAGGATAGATGCTCTTGAAGGACTTAAACTGGGGGACCCATCAAGCTCTCATCTGCCCACATCATCAGAGTTTGCACTTGATCATTAAGCAATACAGTGACAACCTACAGAGTAGAATGCTCTGGTCCCACAAGAGCTAGTTATTGTCGGTGACTTTACTGCCAGGGTGACAGGGAAATATATTGTGCAAAAAAGTATGGGTGGAATACAACCAGGGTATGTCTGCCAGGCACAAAAGTTGATGACGTTGTAGAGCAGATATCTTTTAAAGGCATAAAATGTGATATTGCTGTACACGTTGGCACTAATGACATTAAGTGTAGGAGATCTGCAGATTTACTAAGCAAGTACAGATCAGTATTGAAAAAAAGTAGTGAGTAGTGATTGACAAGGCTCTCATCATATACTCCCTCCTATCCTGTCTGGGCAGGATTGCAGACACTTTCAAATTTGACCCTAACTCACTACTTTTTTTCAATACTGATCTGTACTTGCTTAGTAAATCTGCAGATCTCCTACACTTAATGTCATTAGTGCCAACGTGTACAGCAATATCACATTTTATGCCTTTAAAAGATATCTGCTCTACAACGTCATCAACTTTTGTGCCTGGCAGACATACCCTGGTTGTATTCCACCCATACTTTTTTGCACAATATATTTCCCTGTCACCCTGGCAGTAAAGTCACCGACAATAACTAGCTCTTGTGGGACCAGAGCATTCTACTCTGTAGGTTGTCACTGTATTGCTTAATGATCAAGTGCAAACTCTGACGATGTGGGCAGATGAGAGCTTGATGGGTCCCCCAGTTAAGTCCTTCAAGAGCATCTATCCTGTTCTTCAAGTTCTCATAAAGGCCCATGACAATGCTGATTTGACTCCTAACTTCTCAGAGTTTGCACTTGATCATTAAGCAATACAGTGACAACCTACAGAGTAGAATGCTCTGGTCCCACAAGAGCTAGTTATTGTCGGTGACTTTACTGCCAGGGTGACAGGGAAATATATTGTGCAAAAAAATATGGGTGGAATACAACCAGGGTATGTCTGCCAGGCACAAAAGTTGATGACGTTGTAGAGCAGATATCTTTTAAAGGCATAAAATGTGATATTGCTGTACACGTTGGCACTAATGACATTAAGTGTAGGAGATCTGCAGATTTACTAAGCAAGTACAGATCAGTATTGAAAAAAAGTAGTGAGTTAATTCAGCCCTGGAGAGATTGTGCAGGGCTCATGGGATAGAATTTTTCTCAGCGTGGCCCGTGCTTGTTAACAGGAGAGAATGCTGCTACAGGAATGGGATACACTTAAATAGAAAGGGCGCAAGAATATTTGCTGATGCTATCGAGGCAACGTTAGGTGGGTTGGAAAACTGCTAGCTTGGGGGAGATTCACAGACTAATAGATTAACAGTAGCCACAGGAAGAGGTAAAAATGATTCTTGCACTGCTTCTATTGGAAGGAGCAGCAGCCTGGAAAGCAAGTTGCTGGGGATTTTAAGAAATGCTGGGAGTCATGAAACCAGTAAATACATGGGTTATGTTGGTGTAACTAAGTGTAAGAACAGGTGCATATATACTTGCATGTACACCAATGCTAGGAGTACAGTAAATAAATTTGAAGAATTTAAGGTGCTGGTGAAGACATCAAAGGCTGATATAATTAGGATATCAGAGACATGGTATCACACAGAGATAAGGAATGCAGAATTGGAATTTGGGGAATACAATGTGTACGGGAAGAATAGATAGGAAGGTTGTTGTTGTTGTTGTTATTTGGTTTTTAGGAGCATTAGCAACTAAGGCCATATTGCTCCGGGATATGCGGTGGTCATTCCCTGATCTTTCCGCATCCTCCGTATTTGGTGGTGACGGGCTCGAACCCCGGTCTAATCAAGAAGCGTGTGCTATGCACTGCTGCTCCTTCCCACCTGGAGATAGGAAGGAGAGGTGATGCTACTAGTAAAGAAACACAAAATATAAGGAAGTGCATCCAGTTGAAATGGGTGGACATTGCAGTATTAAGTCAGTTTGGTGTGACATAAGCACTACAGAAACCAAGTTGAGAGTAGGAGTGTGTTATAGGCCTAATGACTCTGATAAGTACAATGAACAACTGTACAGTGAAATAGAGTGGGCCAGTAAATCAGATTGTCTTATAATGTGGGATTTTAACTTTCCAGATATAGACTGGATTGGAACTTGTGGATTGGTCACTTACACACTAGCAAGTGTGGAGTTATTGGATGACTGTTTTCTACAGCAGCATGTTAGAGAGGCAGCCACAGGGAGTAATAATCTTTATTGGATTATCAGCAGTGATTCTTCATGCATTAAGAATCTGCAGATAAAGCAACCATTAGGTGGCAGTGATCACATTGTACTGATGTGGGAATTACTTAAAGATGAAACTACCAACAGGGGTGAAGGTGAAGTGAAGGGTCTTTGCTTTCATGAAGGTGACTACAGCGGTCTCAGAGATTTTTTAAATTGCATGCAGTGGGACCAACTGATGATGTTACCAAAAACAAATTCTAAATGGGAACATTCAAGGAATTAATACAAAAAGGTCCACGAGTCCGAAAATTTGGAAAACATTTTGGACTCTTAGACCTTTACACGCATGTGTAAATAACATTATTTGCATTGGTTAATAAAAATAATATCGTTGTGGTATGCTAAATTGAATCTTATTATTAGTATAAAAGAGAGTGGAGATTGTTAAGTGTCATTTTACTTCTGTGAGCATGGATCACCCTTAAATAACTTTGTCCCTCATTAAGAAGTTTAGTCTATAATATTTTAGCAAATTTGAGAATTGTCTTCAATTTGCAGTCTGTTATTGCTGGATGGTTTAGTTTTTAGTGGGTCGATGTGCATCAGCTTTGCTTTGCTCTTCCTTTTGGCAGTGAGTAGGTTATGGAAATTGAATACAAGATTATTTTTAAGAAACTCCTATATATCAACAATTTTAAACCATAATATCGTGTCATAAATTTAGTTTTATATAATGTATTAATTGGATTATTTGATGTGAGTGGCGGGATGAAGAACATCCTATAAAAAGGTATGAGTTAATCTCTATATTTTACAAATAGTATTAAAGTAGGAAGGATTGAGCTTTATTGCTCTTATATATTTTGAAAACTGCTGAAGGCATATCAAGCTCTATGTCTAAATTTGCAGATTATACGAATGCTGGTAGGGTAGTTAATCACAGTAATCAGGTTATGCTATTACAAAGAGGTCTAACAAATTAAGCAGATGGGCTGAGAAGTAGTAACTGAAGTTTAACGTTGGTCATGAAGGTTCTTCATATCGGGAGAAATAATCCTAGATCAATGTACCAACTCTATGGTATCACTCTCAAGGTAGGGAGAATGAAAAAGACATGGGGTTAATTGTTCAGTCTGATACAAAGTTCTCTGACAGTGTAAACAGGCTGTCACAACAGCAATGGAATGTTGCCAAAGATAAACAGGAATTTCGCTAGTATGGATAAGATGATGTTTATCTTAAAAAGAATAAAAAGTGTCTCAGTAATATACTGCTTAGACTGACTTAACAGTTTACTAAAACAGAAGACTGATTACACGGATAGTTAATAAATCAATTAAAACTGAAATTATTTACAATTAAGAACATAAAACAGTAGACTAAGATTAAGATGAGCAATAAAATATACCTTAAAAACTGAAAATATATACAATTAAAAGCGATAAATGTAAGGCAACATAAAATAAATTAGACAACAAGTCTAATTTATTTTATGCACTTTCAAGGTAATGAGCCTCTTTTTCAACTTAGATGAGATCAACAACATAGAATATAAGAGCATAATAATTTATAGAGAGAAAACTCATGCATGCATGCATAAATATCATATATCTCTTGTGGGGATTATCCTTACTTCTAATATCTCTTGGCATAAGCACATTACAAATATTTCTTATTCTGCATCTAAAAAACTGCATTTTTTCCTTTCGCTCTCAGTGTTACTTTGCTCCCAAAGAGCTGCTCACTCTGTAGAAATCACAAATCTGCCCTTCTATGGAATATTTTCCCAGATCTGAGGCAGTGCCCCCAAAAAACTCTCTCAGGCTTCTAGATTATGACTCATCTCTAACAGAGTCTCTCCACTCTGTCTCATAGACATTCTGTTTCTGCCGCATACCTTTTTTATAGATACTTCCATGGGCACTGTTCTTCTGAATTGTGCTTCTATAATTCCCACTCTCTCTTCCAAAGCAGTCCAAACATGTGTCACAACCAGTCAACAGCATACTGTCCATCTTGAAACTCACACAACCAACTTTTCTTCTTCCTCATTTATTCCTTCAACTTCCATTTTCTGGAACAACCTTCCATCTTAAGTATTTCCTGAAAATTACAATTTAGAGAAATTCAAGTCTAATGTCAACAAGTATCTTCTTTCATCTTCTTATCCTTGAAACCATGCAAGGTACTAAATACAATAGGTTTTAATATCTCTCATTTGGGGTTTTCATTAAATAAAAAAACACAAACACAAAGGATTATATGTTTTGTATTGTATTCAGTAATTATTTAGAAATGTGTCTAGTTGAAATTTGGTTTTAAAGGTGCATGTGTATTTCCAATTTTTTTATTTTTACTTTGTATTAATGTTATGATTTTGATAATTTGTTTGTTGCTGTAAAAAATATTTATATGTATGTTAAAAAAGATGGAATTATATATGTAGTATCTCCATTTTTATATAATATTTTTAAATTTTTTTATTCACGTAGAAAATATCTAAATAATGAGCCAAAAACACACTAAATTTTATGATTCTTAATGTTTTTATAAAGAAAATGAAAAACACAGAGTACATTATCTAATTTTTATTAATACTTAATGTACTCCTTTTTATCCATAGAAACCATCCCATAACCATGATCTTGTTTAAAGACTTAAAGTTCTAATTGACAGTATTTTATAACATTACTTTACATGAAATGTATAATGAAAATGTAAATCAGTTAAAATGCTTAAATGGCTAAAGTTAGTTGTTCATTACAAATTATTAGATGCTTATAAATTTAATTCCAGTAGCCACCATTAAGTTTGTGTCAGCAACGCTTGAAGTTAGCATTTTGCATTGTGTCTTGGGGGGAGGGGGATCACTTGCTTTTTTTTATATAAATAAACTAAACTAGCTCAAAATTAGTATGTTTGATAATTTGTGAAATGTGTGTAATGGATTTTTACTTTTATCGCTCTTGTGTTTGTCATTCAAGGATTCAGGTAACTGACACCAAAATAAGGTTTACTAAAGACAAATTCGACACATTACCTTAATGAAATAAACTTCTTAGTATTAAAGTAACTGAAGTGAGGCAACATGTACACCTGAGAACAAGTAAACCATACTGTTCTCTGCAGTCAACTGCAACACTTATCTGAATTTTTAAGCTAAATTTAAATAAGAAAAGAATCTAAGATTAATTCATAGTCACCAAAATAATAAATCCAAACCATTTAACAGACATTTCTAATTATGACAGGAATAAAAATTCTTGATTTTTATCAACAAAATTCCCTCTTTGTCAAAAAGACGAAGTAAAGTTCAATGTTGCATTTTTAAACAGAATTATAAGCTCTGCATATATTTCTGGGAGTGTAATTTGTAATTTATTCAGTTAAAGTAGCCTCTTTACAAGTTTCCAAATCTTTTTTGCACTTTAGTATCTCTGATATACATAAGAACAGTTTGCAATTTAACTTAAAATCTTAGCAGAGGCTACCTCAATTAAAATGTTAAGTCTAAATTTACAGCAAAATGGCCTTATCCATTTTGATAAGGATAAGGTCATTTTAAAATTAAAATGGATTTAATGCAACCTGAAAACCAAATATTTAGAATATATGTAATGCTTCTAACGATACAATTTACTATATTTATATTCAAGAAAACAGTTACTTACTAACAAAAGTCAATCAGATTGACCACTTTTAGAGATAACTAATCTTTAATTTCTTTTAAAAATTCCTTGCTCTTCAAATTTATCAAAAATGGCATGAACATTTTGGAACAGGCTTACCTTCATATTTCAAATTAAAACAGTTTACCTCTATCGATGAAAAGAAAGGATTTTTCTGTTTTTCTCTTTAATTCTGTTAAGTTATTTCCTAGGTAAACAATCAAACATGATATAACAGGAATATTCCATCCTTACGGTACAGTTGAATAAAAGACTCATAAATGTTAACTTGAACCCCAAATCCTAAGTTGGAAATAATCTTTGGTTAACAGCAAAAAGATATCCATTTTGAAGAACTATTCATTCATTAAGTCCAAAAACTTTTTTAATTGCTTAACTGAGCCTTTTATCTCATCCTTAGCTAAAACCCCTATGTATTATCCCTTATCACTCTATAATTCATGCATCCTCACATGTTGTTGCTGTTAGTTTAGGGATTTGTTAGGCGCATCGGCAACTATGGCCATAGTGTGCCATACATATGGTAAGTATTAATTTTATTTCCTGTCAGATAGAGATAATTTCAACAAATAGTACCAGCAAATTAGTTTTTAACGAGTTAAAGGAGGTGGTATACATTAATCATTTTTAGAAAGGTAAGAATGTTTGAGACATTTGCTTTATTGCCTAAAAGTGAAATAAGTGTAAGAGAGGCTTCTGTTGTGGCTGGAGTAAAAAGATTCTGGCATTCTCTTGTGTATTTTAGACATTCAACAAGGATATGTTTTACTGAAAGCACTGCATTGCAGTGATGACACTCGAGGGGGGGGGATCTCCCCTCTTAATAGATGAGTGATATTTATGTGACCTATTCGTAGGCGTGCTAATATTATCTCCTGTTGTCGAATTGAGTTGAAGCTTGAAAGCCATCGCTCAAGTTTTGGCTTGATACTCCGAAGTTTATTGCTATATTGATTTTTCCATGATAATTGCCATTGGTACATGCATTTTCTCTGGATTATTGATTTGTAGTCTTAATATGGTATTTGCCAATTGTCATTGGGTGGTAAGACTGCTGATTTTGCAGCATTGTCAGCTAAATTCATTTCCTGGAATTCCCATATGTCCAGGGACCCAGCACAGGTGTATGCTTTCCCCAATTTGAAATAAACTATGCAAAGAAGAGGTTATTTCCTTTAATACTGGGTGGGTGATATTCATGGGGCTTTTCAGGGCTTGAAGTACACTTAAGGAGTCTGTAAAAATTATACTATTTTCAATATCGGAGGACTCTATATGCTTCAGTGCAATCTGAATAGCCATTAGTTCAGCAGAAAATATACTGAACTCATATGGCAATTAATAGGCCAATGTGATGTTCAGAAAAATTGCAGCAATTCCAACATGGGCCTCATTCTTTGATCCATCCATATACACTATGACAAAGTTGAGGAACTGATCCACTACTGCACGATACAGTTGTAAGAAATTTTCTTTATGCAGTGTAGATTTATTACATTGATGTAGGGATAAATCGCACGAAGGTGAAGTTGGTTGTGGCTTTTTTTTTAGAAGCATTAGCAACTGAGGCCATATTGCTCCGGGGATATGCAGTGGTCATCATGAAGGTGAAGTAAAGGAGCACAGGAAATTGGAAGTGTATTTGCAACATTATTAAAAGACAGATTAAGATCATCTGAAAGGTACTTTATTCGCATACCTAATGGTCGGTAACAGAAGGGCGGTTACTTTTCATCCACCAGCACAGCATGTGCTGCTGGATGAAAAGTATCTCCCAGTGTGGGTGTTCAGGCATAGTTCTAGTTTTATATGCATAGCGTAATATAAGTTGTCTTCTGATTGAGAGAGGGGGTTCATGTGCTTCAGCATACAGGCATTCAGCATACATATGATGGATAGGGTCAAGCCAGCGAAGGATACTAGGCCTTGCTGAGCTATATACTGGTGCTTCATAGTCAAGCTTTGATCTTATTAAGGCTCTGTATAATCACAACATGGTAACTCAATCAGCTCCCCACTTAGTTGCTGAGAGAACCCGGATGATATTTATCTTTTGTTGACAGGATGTTCTTAGCTTTTTAATATGCTCTAAAAAGGTAAGTTTATGATCTAATGTGATTCCTAAGAACTGTATGCTGGGATGAACTGCTATTGGTTGGCTATTCAGTTGTAGTTCCAGATGTGGGTTTAATTTGACGGCAAAAATGGATGCACAACGTTTTATGTGGACAGAGTTGAAATCCATTAGTTTATGTCCATGAACTGATTTTATTTATTGCCACTTGTAATTGTCTCCCAACAGTATTCACGTTTTTCGCATGCCATGAAATGCTAAGGTCATCTACAAACAGTGCTGTATCAATAGTGTTTGGAATCTGTTCGGCAATGGTGTATATTGCAATTATGAAAAGTGTAGCACTAAGTACAGAGCCCCGGGGGACTCCTCCTTATAAGAACACCTGGGATAATGAAGTTTTAAAACGAACCTGAAATGTGCATTTGTACAGGAAGTTCTAAATGAAAATCGGGAGATGACCCCGAAGTCCATGGTGGTATAATTTGTGGAGTATTCCATACTTCCATGTGGAATCGTAAGATTTACTTATATCAAAACACACCATGATATGATGTTCCGATCTAAGGAATGTATTTCAGATGGAGTTCAAGTCTTACTAGCACATCTAGTGTTGATATGTTTTTTCGGATACCATATTGTGCAGAATGTAGGAGATTAAAGTTTTCTAGGTACCATATCAGTCGATGTTTATCGGTTTATCATCTTTTCAAGAATTTTGCAGAGGCAATGGGCTATAGCTAGTAGGGTTTATTGGGTCTTTTCCTGGTTTAAGGAAGGCAAGGACTGTAGCATGGTGCCATTTTTTAGGGAATGTATCTTCTAGGTAAAGTCTATGGAACAGATCAACAAGTGACAGCAATGATTCAGTACTTAGTTCCTGTATCATCGAGTAGTGAATACTATCTGGTCCTACAGCACTGTGTCTACACGTTGAGAGAGCTCTATGCAGTTCGTGGAGAGCAAATGGTAGGTTGTATTGTTCATTCGTTTTAGACAAAGTCTAATTTTATTTTTCTGTATTTGTTTTAAATCTTCTGAAGACTGGTGTGTGTAACTTTCTGTTGCTGATGCTTTGGCAAAAGTTTCCCCTAAGATGTTGGCAATTTGGGCAGGGTTAGAAATATTGACAGCAATGATTCAGTACTTAGTTCCTGTATCATCAAGTAGTGAATACTATCTGGTCCTACAGCACTGTGTCTACACGTTGAGAGAGCTCTATGCAGTTCGTGGAGAGCAAATGGTAGGTTGTATTGTTCATTCGTTTTAGACGTAAAGTCTAATTTTATTTTTCTGTACTTGTTTTAAATCTTCTGAAGACTGGTGTGTGTGTGTAACTTTCTGTTGCTGATGCTTTGGCAAAAGTTTCCCCTAAGATGTTGGCAATTTGGGCAGGGTTAGAAATATTCTGCCCCCCCCCCCCCAATTCCATGATAGGAACGGGAATCGTCTGGTGTTTACCACTCATTTTTCTGATTATTTTCCAAATTTTATTTGTAGGGGTGTCTTGGTTGAAGTAAAGCAGATCCAAGTTGCCTTTTTATTACAGCGTCTAACATACCTTGCTCTTGCGCGTTTATACTGGATAAGATTTTCTGTACTTGGACTGTGACGAAAGGAATTCCACACTTTATTTTGTTCTTTTTTAGCTGCCTGGCATTCATTACTCCACCAGATTTTTGGGTATATCAGCAGTTTTGAAGAGGATTTTGGTATTGTTTTTTCTGCTGCATGTAATATTGTTTTTGTAACATATTCAATCAAGTGGGGGATTCTTTGATTATTTTCTTGTCAAATTTAGCTAGTTTTTTTTATACATCTGCCAATTTGCTTTATCAGTGAGCCACTGCGGAATTTTAGTAGGATAATAAGAGGGCTTATTCAGTAATTCAATTAGTATGGGAAAATGATCACTATGAAGTGGATCATTATTTACTGACCACTTTAGAGAAGGATATAGGCTGCTGAACAGATAGACAAATCTATTGCAGTATTAGTTCCAAAAAGGAAGGTGAACATATGTAGGTGACCCATCATTTAGCAGGAGAAGGTTGTTATCGTTTAAACATTTTTCAATTTGTTTTCCTCTTTGGTCAGTGTTGTTGTTGCCCCACAGTGTGTGATGACCATTTAAATCTCCCAAAATGAGGAAAGGTGTAAGGAGTTGAGCTGTGAGATTATCTAGATCATTTTGATGAAAGCTCTAGCTAGGTGGAATGTATAAAGAGCAAATTGTAATGTGGATATCAGCAGCTACACGGACTGCTGCTGCTTCAAGGGGAGAGTTTAGTAAAACATGTTTGGCACGAACGTGTGGGTTGACTAATACAGCTACACCACCATGTGCTGTATTTTGATGGGTTCTGTCTTTTCTAAAGATATTATACTGAGACAGTTTTGGTGTATCTTGAGGTTTTAAATGTGTCTCTTGAAGGCACAGACATATTGGCATATATTTAGAGGTAAGATCATAAACATCATCAATATTGGCATGGAAACCACAACAATTCCACTGAATTACTGTGTTCATTATTTGGTTCTTGTTAAGCTTTCAGAACGTTTTCATGTTGTTGAAGTTCCCTGCCTTTTGCTCTTGTTTTTATCTTTTTTTGGAAAGTAAGGCTTACATGTGTCCATGTCTTCTTCAGCAAAAATTTCTAGGACACCATCTTCTGCAGATTTTTCATTAATATCCATCTTCTTGATGTCTGAGAGTTTTGATTGGTTTTTCTTTGCATTCTTGGTACAGGGAATGTAGTTTTTCACGTGGTATGGATATTGGTGTATTGGCTCCTGAGTTTGAGTTGTACCGTACAGGGTTTTGACGTAATTTGAGAACAACTCTTTTGGAGGTACTGATAATTCAGTTTGCATTGCTGTTGGCTGATATTTTTTTTATAACTTGAGCGTGCATAGGTCTATTTGGATGGGTTGGTGGTGAGATGATCTGCTTTGCCTTTTGACAGGAAACATTATTGGTTGTTTTACATTTCTGAATAAGTTTTTCATTTTTCCAGCGTTCACATGTTTTAGCTTAGGCAGGGTGGTCCTTTTTACAGTTTTGGCATATTGGATGAGGGGCAGTACAGGCTTCGCAGTCATGTTCTACTGAACTGCACTTTGCACAAGTAGGGGTTTTCCAGCAAGCTGTCTGGGAATGTCCGTACTTCTGACATTGGAAACACCATAGCGGGTTTTGAATATATAGTCTGACATTGCATACCAGATATCTGGCCTTAATGGATGGTGGAGGACGTGGTGTGTTAAATGTCAAAATCAGATTTCGTGGAGGGGTCAGATTGCCATCTTTTCTGGTGGAGATTCTCTTCACTTGAATAACACCTTGTTCTTTAAGTTCCTCTAGCATCTCCTCTTCAGACACATCTAGTAAATCCCAGTCTGAGATCACTCCTTTGGAGGAGTTCAGTGATCTGTGGGGTGTCACAGTTACTGGTAGTTCTGCAAAGAGTTTAATGCTCAAAATTCACTCTGAATTTTCGCATTAGAAGTCTCTATGAGGATGTCTCCTGACCTCAGTCTTTTTACAGACTTAGGAGGTCCAGCTCTACTTTCTAATTCATTTTGGACTCCAAATGGTGACAGTTTTCCACTTGCATTTTCACCAGTTGAGTGGATAATTAAGAAAGTAGGAATAGGATAATTCTCTGTCTCAGTTTTTTGGCATTTGGCAGTTCCCACATTGGAGCTGTCTTTCATTTTGGATGTCTAGGGTGCATCTGGCAGCCCAGATAAGTCAGAGATTGATTTTCTCATGACATGCTCTTTTTGGCTCTGGGAGATTTTCTTTTTCTCCCAGGTTACCAGCCCCGCCATGTGGAGGCAAGAGTGGTGCCACCTAGTGACCCAAGCAAAGAAAAAAGGGTTAGTATAAATAAAAAGGGATTAAAGAAAGGTGATTTTCCTTTCTAGGTTATAGTATTTGGATAAATATATTTAAAAATAATACTCAAGAGTTACCAGTCTTACGAAATTCACAATTACGTATTTACAATTAAGTGTAACAGAAAATCACTATGAAAGTTGCTGTGGTCACTAATATCGCTTGGCACTCAGGGCCCTCCTCACATGCACATTCTTTCTGTACAACAGAGTAACTTCAGTGATGTATGAAATTTTTTGGCTTATTGACTTAATTCAGAGGCATACTGAGGTTATATGGTACCTAGAGGGCAGTGCAATATATTTGTAACCCGTTTATGTAAAATAATTTTACTATTAGTAAATTTATAAGAGGAGTTTACCTCAATATAGTACGTGGAACACTTCCGTATGATACCCTCCAGAAATTAAAACGGAAAAAACGAAAAAATCGACAACTTACCGGTACATTAAAGTAAAATATAAATAATTAAAGTAAAATATAAATAATTAAATAATCAATTTAACACAATTCAAAATCAATTCAAAACAATTAAAATTCAAATTAACGCAATTAAAAGAATCTAACGAAAATATTTTTCGTTAGATTCTTTTAATTGCGTTAATTTGAATTTTAATTGTTTTGAATTGATTTTGAATTGTGTTAAATTGATTATTTAATTATTTATATTTTACTTTAATTATTTATATTTTACTTTAATGTACCGGTAAGTTGTCGATTTTTTCGTTTTTTCCGTTTTAATTTCTGGAGGGTATCATACGGAAGTGTTCCACGTACTATATTGAGGTAAACTCCTCTTATAAATTTACTAATATTATTATCAACGTAGAACATATTGAGTATTACAGCTCTGATTCATACTATCTAAAATAATTTTACATAAAGTGGGGGTTTAAAGAATAATAATAATTATCTTTATTGTTTTATTCACAAAAGAAACACTTTACAAATGTAAAACAATATCATGCAACAACAGATTTAAAAAATCAATATATTCATATTTACTAAAGAAATATTGTAACACTAAAGATAAATGTTATAAATAAAAAAAATAAAAAATAAAAATTCTAGACATTAATCTTCCTGGCCTTTAATGCCACAGATTGGTCAGTCACTAGAGCCAGATCACTAAATCAAGCTTTTGTCCACTGATGCACTTAGATAGGAGAGAATTAACTTTTAACTCGCAACATCTGTGTCAAGTGGCCCCAACTGCTTCACCACAACCTTAGGTTTTGTGTCTTTACTAATATCACTCTGCCAACACTTCAAACATTGAGAAAACTCACTTCAAATTCTATTTTGTTTAATGCCTTAAGTTAGAAGTTGAAGAAAGCTGAAAATATGCTAAACTGACACCCATCCCTTATTTTTTCCCTTAGAAGGTGATTTCATTCATTAGCATTAGGAGCTGTAACAAGGAGATTTTGACTCATTGTCCTCATGCTACCTAGAAGAAGATAATTTAATTGACTAAGGGAGTGTCAGGAATGGCTTTGAATAAATGTCATTGTTCAATTCCTTGGTTGCAAGTAATGTGTTTCAAATTCCAGATCTTTGAAAATTCCTTCGGTAATCTAACTTTTAGTACATTCAGATGGAGAGTTACTATAAGCACTGGGAAAGCAAAACTGTGGGTAAGAGTGTGTTATAGGCCTAACGACTCAGATGAGTACAATGATAAACTGTGCAGAGAAATAGAGTGGGCCAATAAATCAGATTGTCTTATAATGGGAATTTTTAACTTCCCAGATATTGACTGTAACTTGTGAGTTGGTCACTTGCACACTAGCAAGGGCTTTTGTGGATTTATTGGATGATTGTTTTTTACAGCAGGATGTTCAAGAGGCAACAAGAGGGAGTAATATTCTTGATCTGATTACCAGTAGTGATTCTTGATGCATTAAAAATCTGCAGATAAAGGAAACACTAGGTGGTGCCGTTATCTGCACAGTGATCACAGTGTGCTGATATGGGATTTGCTCAAAGATGTAACTACCATCAGGGAGAAAAGGGAATGGTTTCTGCTTTTGTAAAGGTGGCTATGGTGGTCTGACAGTTTTTAAATTCTATACAGTGAGACCAACTGATGGTGTTACCAACAGCAAATTCTAAATGGGAAGCATTCAAAGAATTAATTTTGGAAGATACTAAAGCTTTTCATACTAAGAAATATTGTTCAAGATTTAGGCCTAAATGGATGTCAGGTGGTAGATGACTTTAATCAACTGGTGAAATACCACCACTTTTCTTATTGGAGGCTTGAAGTGGTGAAACCCATGTTTAGTCTCTAGAGCAAAGTTTCCGGCATCCCCCCCCCATAATTCTCCTTCAACCCATGCACGGTACTAAGTACTATAAGTTTTGATACCTTTCGTGTTTGGGGTTTTCTTAAAAAAAAAAAAAAAAAAAAAAGATGAACTAATGAGACTTGTGGCAGAAAAGAAAAATGCATGAGATACAAAAAAATTATCAGGTGACACAGAAGTCTGTGGTAGATATAAGCTGGTTTGTAATCAAGTCACAAAGGAGGTTAGGCAGGCAAAGGCAGATTACGAGAAATCTTTGGCAAAGGATGCAAAGAGGAGTTATTTACTTATGAAAACTCTAGATGGAAGGGCATAAATCAGATTAGTCCATTTGATATCGATGGTTCAACTGTAGATGATCCTGCTCCGGTAGCTGACATACTGAATGACTATTTTGCATCTGCATTCACAGATGAGGAGTTATCCAGGCAGGGGAGTGCCAGAGGTTTATTTAACTCTGGTAGTGAGCTAAATGATTTTGCAATAACAGAAAGCAAAGTGGAGGAGAAATTGTTCAAGTCAAACATAAGAAAGGTACCTGAGGTGGATGGTTTGTTTGTTTGTTATTTGGTTTTTAGGAGCATTAGCAACTAAGGCCATATTGCTCCGGAGATATGCGGTGGTCATTCCCTGACCTTTTCGCATTATCTGTATTTGGGGGTCATGGGCTCGAACCCCGGTCTAATCAATAAGCGCGTGCTATGCACTACTGCTCCTGCCCACCTGGCTATGGAGGCACTGGGGTTGATTGGATGGGATCTATCCAGTTATATTAAAGGAGGCAGCAAAGCAAGTAAGCAAGCAAACCCTAAGCCATAATTATGAGTGCTTCCTTGGACTCATGGACTGGAGATGTGCAAATATGATCAATGGGTGACACATGTAATTACAGACCTGTCAGTTCAACTTTTGTTCCAGAAAAATTAATGGAGGCATTGGTTAAAGAAGCACTGCGGGATCATCTAGACAAGATGATCCCGCAGTTTGGACATAGCATGGGTTTGTTAAGGGGAAGTCTTGTCTGACCAATTTGATTGGATACTATGATGTGCACACAAAGGAACTGGATGTAAAAAATAATTTTGATATAATATAATTGGATTTCAGGAAAGCTTTTGATACTGCTGAATATGAAAGACTAATGTACAAGTTGGAGCAGTATGGCATTAAGGGCAAATTGCTGCTATGGTTGAATGGGAGAAAACAGAGTGGTAATAATGGACACTGCTCTCCATGGACTAATGTTATTAGTGGAGTGCCCCAGGGTTCATTGTTCATAAAGATATATCAGGTTTAATGTCTAAGTTTTCAGACAATTCGAAGGTTGGCAAGGTTTTTAATGACAGTACGCTACTGCAACAGGATCTAGAAAAGTTGAGCAAATGGACTGAGAGGTGGCAACTGAAGTTTAACTTTGGCAAATGTAAAGTATTGCGTATGGGCAGCAGTAACCCCAGAATAACGTAACAACTCTGTGATACTATACTCAGGGTGGTAGAGAATAAAAATTACCTGGGGTAATTATGCAGTCAGATATGAAGTTTTCTGAGCAGTGCAGATAGTCTGCAAGAGTAGCTGATGGTGTCTTGTGAATGATATACAGGAATTTTTCTATCAGGGATAAGGAGGCGATTATCCCCTTATACATAAACCCCAGGGCTCACATCGTGAGTATGGGCTTGGCACACCCAGGGTCCTGAGCTGGATTTCATCATTCTTCTCTTTCTTGATGATTCCTTTCTACTTTTGACACTCACTCACTCTCTCTCTCTCTCTCTCTCTCTCTCTCTCTCAGGGTAACTTGCGAATTTTTTTTTTTTTTTTTTGCTGGTGCAGTGTAAGCTTCAGGCTTCCTTGCACCATATGACTAATAATAATAATAATAATAATAATAAGGCAATGGTCAGGTCACACCTTTATACAGGTCTGGAGGTCTCATTTTAGGAAGGATTAGAGAAGGGCAACAAGATTAATGAATGAAACAAGAATTAGTGAATGGAACTCTTATGAAGAAGGGCTTCCAGACACTGTAATTCTGCAAATTACAGTGTCTGGAGACTAGGCACCTGCGAGGTGATCTGATGAGGTGTACAAGGCCTTGAATGGCTTGAGCAAGCTCAATGCTGATGGGATTCTTCCTCTAGCCCAGATTAATTGGCTGAGGGGACATAGATTCAAATTGAAGAAAGACAGTTGTAGAATATATGTTTGAAAATTTTGTTTTAGCCACCGGGTGGTTGATTGCTGGAACAAACTTCCATCTGTGATAGCAGTTGACAGCTTAAATAAATTCAAAGCAGAGCTAGATAAACATCTGGAGCAAATGGATGGGTGAAATGGGAAGGTCTTTTTTTTTTTTTTTTTTTGGCTGATGTTGTATAAGCTTGCTTTCTTGCATCATATGCCTCTACTAATGCTAATATCTAACAACTGTAAATTCGTTATGGTGAGGGAAAATGATAACGAGAAATTCATTCATCAGACCTTGGGAGTATATTGCAGTGCCTGCTACTTATATTACTAATGTGCCATCTCTCATTGTGGTGTAAGACAATAACCTCCATCATAGGACACATGTGAGCAACAGCAATACAATTCATAGTTGGACCCGCTACTACTATATGGAGCACCTCCCACCATACGAGGTGGCAAAAGTTTTTAGACTAATCCAATATCTCAATATTAGATAGGAGATTAAAATCAAAATGCTGCTTGTCCTAATAATGTTCAGAGACAGCTGAGTTATCAAAATCAGCCCTGTGGATAGCTCCCTCCTGCTCAGATACCCTATCATACTGTCTATGTTTAGATTTACCCACATAGCAAACCCCACAATCAAGAAAAGTAATATGATACAGCATTTTTGCACAGTGTAATTTAGGAACAATCGATTGGATAGGCAACATCAACTGTAACTTCTTCCAGGAAGTTGCACACAACTAATATTGTAGTGCAGCAATACCCTGGCAATGTGCAGAAATGCCTGGATAGCGGGGAATGTAAGCCACAGCATTACATGATTCACCTTGATGAGGAAATAAACCCATCATCCTACAGCTGAAATTTATCTAGAACATGAGAAGGTTAACCACATTTAGACATATCGGACCTGACCCTGAGAAACTCAGCTTCCCTGTCGACAGCAGAGTCAAAATGAGAGCGTGCACAGTTTACAAATACAACAAATAAAATGTAACACATCAGCCTAATGCCTGAAAATCTCTTTTTAAATTTCCTACTGCTAGTTATAATTCAATATTATTAATTCATCAATAATTTTGTGCATGAATAACAAAGCCAATCCTATAACTTTCTAATAAACATCCCCATGCCATAAAACGAATTACAGGGCACACACATACCTTAATTCTAAAAACTCTTTAACTTCACTTAGTAATTTTGAAGCTATTAAGAAATTTTATTGGTTTGAGGTTAAGCATCAAATCTGCCCATCAGCATTTAAAGAGGAAGGGAAGAGTGACACTGATTGACTGGCTCATATGCTTTTACAGTATTACAAAAATTGCTGATCGTGTAAGAAAAAAATCAATGACAACCATTCATAATTTGGGATACAGTAATTTCTCCAACTTCCACCCCAAACTGTCTTGAGTGGTCACCAGGAGAGATTCAGATACCCCATGTGACTTTGACCTTTTGAAGGCTGCTTCTTCTAAAATTAATTTACTGCCAGCTGACTTCCTTTTAATAGTAGTGTCTAAAAGGTAGAGAAAGTCAACTTCACTGGATGTTACATTTTCGTAAAGAAAATTTCAAAATTTATTAGCATATTTCAAACATCCTGTACACTCAAAGCTTAATGTAACCTGAAAATTAGGCCTAATATACAGTCCATGATGATAAAGCAATTCTCATTAAAATTAGCTTTTTTATGCTTTCCAGTTTCTTTTGGGGGAAACTTAAACTGTACTTAACAACTATTAAAAAAAAAAAAAAATCATATGCACATGCTGTAATATTACTTTTAGATTTTTTTTTCATTTTTATTCATATGTCAAAACTTTATACTCATTGTAACTGCTCTCATATTATATGCTTCTCAGATGAACTAATTCATGTTGTATGGATCTTGAAAATTTGATTAAATTTAAAGAAATCCAAGGGAACAACTGAGTTCATCTTTTGATCCTTCTATATTCTTATTTATTATAATTTATTCAAAGAATTAATGATAATAGAAAAATTATATGATCTAAATGGCAATTCAATATACCCCACAAAGTAAAATTTCAAGTTATTTTACTGAGATTAGTGAATTATCTTACTTTAAGCACTGATCGAATCTGAAGTTTTACAACATGGGAACTGTCATTACTTGAGCTGAAAGTTAAAAAAAAAAAAAAAATTGTATGAGATCATCTTCCTTAACTAAATTTTAAAAAAAGTGCAAAAAATAGCATAGGAGTTATAAATTTATTTTCCTTCATACATGATGAGCTAATAAAAGGATTAAAGGGTTGGACTGCACTTAAAAAAATATTAATTCGGATTTCAGATTACTAAAATTCAAGTTGGTAACAATAGAATACTAATGTTAAATTATAATATGGCTGTAAGGATCAGCCAATTTAAATATCCCTGGAGTTAGACACAGTGTAACTCCAGGGAATATGCAAGAACAAATATTGTTACTTGTGCCAAAATTTAAAGCTTTGTAAGGATGAACAATTTGGCAATAATCATATCATGCTGCCAATCAGAAGTCTAAACCACTGCTGATGAAACTGATATTCTGGACAAGTGCACAATTCCAGCAATAATTACTACATAATTATTATACAGGCAGCACAAAGAAGATTATCTTGCTAAATATTTGTAACAAAATAATCTTCTGGTTACACTTCAAAGTTGTTAAGGCTGCTAATGATACAATCATAAGAGGAGAGAAGAGGGGAGAGTAAAAAAAAAAACATACAGAATTGCAGGGGTAATTTAAATGCATAAGTGTGAAGTGCATTTGAATGCACTTCACATTTGATTTTCAATCATGGGGATCATTCTGATCCCACTGAAGAGCACTGCTAAGTGAACGGCATTAAGTCTTGGGCTAAGTGTTTGCATTGTATTCAAGTTAGAGACAAATGCCATTATCAATAGTTTTCGATATCTTTTTAACCTATTAAATTTTATACCATTGCAAAACAAGTGAATCCATTATACATTTCAATATCTGAGATACTCCTCACGTGTATCAGAGAGTGAACTCGTGCTGCTAGAATGGCTATTGGCTTCTTTTCAGCAAGCAGATGGTCTGGAATTGTGAATTGATAACCATGTAAGATAACAGCCATGTGGAATGGAATTAAAAGCATACAAATTTAATGAAACAAAAACATAAATAAAATAACTAAATAATAATTATCTGCTGTGATAAGCAAATGTGAAGCTGAATTGCCTGTTTTTCATGATGAAAACTGGAACAAATCGTGGAGGGGGGTGGGGAGAGAAGCAAATTTAAGAGTGGCCAATTAGGGCAGCCAAAAGCCAAAAAGCCTTTATGAATTCCTTCCTATCACTGAGAATATATGAAGCCACACAATTCTAGGAAGGGTTTTTCACATGCCATTCTTAGAATTGTATGGAAAAGCACTAGTGAAAGAATGTCTAGGAGGAGCTTCCACAAGCCCTAACAAGCAGCATGCCTAATGGAAAAGAAGATTTCATATGACCTCATTTAGAGATATATTATTATTATCATTAGCTATATGTGCTATAAAAGCACTAGTGAAAGCATGTCTAGGATGAGCTTCCACAAGCCATAACAAGCAGCATGCTTAATGGAAAAGAAAATTTCATATGACCCCATTTAGAGATATATTATTATTATCATTAGCTATATGGTGCAAGGAAGCCTGAGGCTTTTGCTGCACAAGCCAAAAAAAAAAAAAAATTTGAGTTATCCTGTGGGTGGGGGGGAGGGAGGGAGGGAGGGAGGGAGGGAGAGAGAGAGAGAGAGAGAGAGAGAGAGAGAAGAGAATCACCAAGGAAGAGAAGAATGATGATATCCAGCACAGTGTCCTGTGCTGGATATCATACTGTGCTGGGACACTATCACTGGGTGTGCCAAACCCGTACCCACCAGATGTGAGCCCCTGGGGTAATATGAACATATTCTAACAAATTATATTGAAAATTGGTGCTATTATGTATGTACAATAGAATATTTCTATGAATTGAATGGCAGATTTTAGCCTTCTAGTTGAATAACCAATTATCATTATTATTATTATTGCTCTACAGGGCTAAACAATAGTGCATTGGCATTCTGCTTGTCCATTACCCTATTTACAGATTGTCTTGTATTCACTGAACCATAAATTTATTTTGGGCCTTCTAAGAAATGAGTATGCATTTCGGGACCTCTAAGAACTTTGTATGTATTTCGGGCTTCTAAGAACTTTGTATGCAGATTACGTTATCATTTTAAAGTAAAATCAGTTAGAACCAAACCCTTCCTTCAGAAACATGTCTACATGTCTTCTAGATCTGAGAAAAAGTCAAAATTATTCGTGAGTTAAATGTGGTGCAAACAAAAATTTTATTATTATAACATTATGTAACATTTTTACATAAGTTTGTAAAAAGTTTTATTTGTCCTCTTCAAGTGTATTTACATTATGGAAGAATAAAGATGTTTACATATCGGCATTGGAAAAGAACATAGCCAAAAAAAATTTAGAAAGCACGAGGTTACAAATGTTGAAGCAGCATTGCCTCAATTGTTCACTACACAAAGAACTGCTAGATTTTCAATTGATGGTCCAAAGGCCCAAGCAGAAAAATTTGCTAAACAATTTCGACACGACAATTTTGTGTGTAACAACGGTTGGCTGGATCAATTTAAAAACTGACATAATATCGTTTATGCAAAAATTAGTGGAGAATCTCAATCTACAGATCCAATAATGAAAAATGAATGAATTGACCGTGTTTGGGCAGAACTGAGGAAAGATTTCAATGACGAAGACATCTACAATGCCTACAAAACAGGACTTTTTTATAATTTGACACCTGACAATACATTTAAATTCAAAGGGGAAAAATGTGTTGGTGGAAAAAAATCAAAGGCTTGCTTGACGGTGCCATATGTGCAAATATGACAGGAACTGATAAATATGGAATATGGAAATACAATGAGTGAAGTGATAGACAGGATAAAAGGGTGGGGGGGAGGAGTTTATGCTGTTAGTTACAAAGTACATAAAATCTAAGGCAGTGCAACCAGACAAACCTGTGTGGCCAGTGCAATGTTGAGGCAGTCTCTTGTGATATAAGCACTGGGAAAGCAAAAATGAGAGCAGAAGTGTGGTATAGGCCTAATGTTGCTGTTATTTGGTTTTTGGGAGCATTAGCAACTAAGGCCATATTGCTCCAGGGATATGTGGTGGTCATTCCCTGACCTTTCCGCATCCTCCATACTTGGTGATCACGGGCTCGAACCTCGGTCTAATCAAGAAGCGTGTGCTACGCACTGCTGCTCCTGCCCACCTGGCTAAGGAGGCGCCATAGGCCTAATGACTTTGCTGAGTACAACAAATTACGAACAAAGAAATAGAGTAGAGCAGTAATTCAGAATATCTTATTATGGGAGATTTTAACTTTCCAGATATTAACTGAAACTGGTGAGTTGGTCACTCACACATTAGCAAGACTTCTGTGGATTTATTGGATAACTGTTTTCTGTAGCAGTATATTAGAGAAGCAACACCTTGATTTGATTTCAACAGTGATTTTTCATGCATTAAGAATCCTCAGATAAAAGAACCACGTGTCAGTGATCACAGTGTATTGATATGGGGTTTACTTAAAGATATAACCAATGTCAGGGGTAAAGAGAAGGGTTTTTGCTTTTGTAAAGGCAACACACATTGGTCTCAGACAGTTCTTAAATTCTGTAGAGTGGGACAAATGATGATGTTACCATCAGCAAATTCTAAATAGGAAGCATTGAAGGAAATACTCACTGAAGCTTTTAGACTTTTCATACCACTAAAAAATACTATGCAAAACACAATGGATGTCAGATGAACTAATAAGACTCGTTGCAGAGAATAAAAATGCCTGAAATGCATATAAATATGTATTTCAGTATACCATAAAAATATATTGTATACTGGAATATCGAAAGCAGAATTTAAAAAAAAAAATCAAAAATTTTTTTCCATAAACAAAAAACAAAGATTTTATTGAGAAAAAGGAAGAACAATGGGATCGTTACAGGAATTAAACTACTACTGTATGAAGATACAATAACAATAAGCAAATATATAACAAAACCACTGATGGGGTATAATTTGAAAAAGCTGAGTATGAAAAGTCATTGACAAAACACTTAAGAATAACAAAAAGGAGCTCTATTCTTATGTGAATGCAATAAGCAAAAATTATATTTAATGGGACACTATCACTTATTCTGTGCTAGCCAGTGGTGCTATAAACTGCACTGACAGTCCAGCTGAAATTATGGTTAAGGTGAACATGTGTTTTGCGACTATATTTACTACAGAAACCACATTAAAGCCAATGGAAATGGCAAAGCTCTGTTCAACTGTTACTAAATACATGCCCTTAGGTCATATCAGAGAAGCACTCTTCCAAAAAGTTAATGAGACTGATAGAGTAGAAAATACCAGAAGAGTAGTGTGTATCCAATTATACGGTAATATGCAGCAGGTTAGTGGATCCAAACATTATTAATATTAATGAGATCATCATTAGATTCAGAGATCATTTCCTTGGGCCAATGTCTCACCTTTGGTCATTTTCTTTTGTTTCTCCATAAGGGAGCAGAAAAAGAAAACGGCCGTCACAGAGAGCAGACATTCATCAGTCAGATTATACTCAAGAGAGTTAAGAGATTTTGAGGCAACAGTTTAACAAAAAAAATTGTATATTCTTAATATGTTTAAATATAATTTTAATTTCTGTAAATGTTTAAATTTAATTTGAGTAACTTTGAAAAAGTATTTTCTATAAATTTTGTAAATTTTATTCTCTTTTATGAAGATAATTTTGCTGAGTTACATTCTTTTCAATATCTTGAAAGCGGAAATTTTTAATCAGTGGTCCTTCAGGTTGTCACAGACATTCTCTCAGATATACCAGACAAGGTGTACTTGCTACCTGGGAGTCTAAAACACTGATGTAACTGATATACGCATGACACTCAAGTCAAGTGGACCCAATTTTGGCGAAGTCCAGACAGTCTGTGGCAGCCAAATCCTCTGCTTGCACCTTCACGATGGTGGGACTGCTAGTAATCCTGGGTATAACCCTCCATGCACAAACACATGGTGGGTGACCACCCATGTGTGAACCAACATAAGCAGGGGGTGAAGTGTGGCACCTACACCAAATGGAGGAATGCCACCCCCCCTCTGTGTTACCAGGCAGTACTAGGTGTTAGATGACTCTTATCAACCAGTGCAATACAACCACTTTGCTTATTAGAGGCTTGAAGTGGTGGAACGCATGTTTAGTCTCAAGAGCTAAGTTCCAGTCAAACCTTCCCCATCAGCAGTAGGATTGATGACTTTTGAGGTTATGATGAACATCGTGGCAAGATGCAATCTTCCTTACATTTTGAGGATACAGCTCTAAAACGGTGTTCGCAGGTCGGCCACTAGTTATTACACTGGATCGAACCTATTAGTAATTCTCTAGGAGGCATCTGGATCAGCTAGTGTATAATCTTCTACCTCTACTCTGCCAGATAATGACTGGAGGGAGTCCGAGTAGTGTGTGTATGCATGGAGCATTGTCGAGGCCACATTATGTCAAGAATCTGGGTATATTCTTACCATGTGTACGCCATATCCAAAAATTTCATTACTTCATACAGCAGGTCCCACCTACTTTTTCTTACCATTGAATACACCATGAATTGTCAAACTAATAGAGTAAGCTTATCTGCGAAAAGATCTAAACCTCCCAAACACTTCCTAATTCATTTCACAAATATATGTGATTTCAATTCTAATCTCAACGATGTCCATTTCCACTTGCAGTCTGCCAAACCCCATGTACTTTTTCTGACAGAATCTCAGTTATCGGTTGATTGAACTACTGCTCATCTCAGTTGCTCAAATTATTTGCTCTATGATTCCTTTCACCTCAAAGGTGGTACTTGTGCATATGTCGGTTCTGATATTCCCTGTCAGAGACATGGCAAGTTGGAATCTCCTCACTTTGATCTTCTCTGGCTTAAAATCTCTCTACCTCATTGTGTCAACTTCATTTGTTGTCTCTACCGTTCTCTCAATTCCACTAATAATTTTGAGCTCTTTGACTTCCTTTCTTTGCAACTTGACTTTCTCCAGTCCAACTTTCCTAACAGTGAGATAATTTTCCTTGGTGATTTTAATGTTCACAATTCCAGCTGGTTTCCATTTGCTAATCACACCGACCCAGCTGGTTGAGATGGCGAGGCTTTTGCAATTACTAATAACCTTGCACAGATTGGTCATTTACCTACAAGAATACCATACAATCCTAACCACATAGCCAATACGCTTGATCTTTTTCTCACAAACCACTCTTCTAAGTACACGGTCAAAGTGAGATGTCCTTCAGGCACCTCAGATCATAATTTGGTGGTTGCCTCTTCTCCAATGGAGCCTTTATCTCATGGCTATTCCCAACCTCATATTGTTTGCCATTACAAGAATGCAAAATGGGCTGACCTGCGACATTTCTTTTCTTCTTTTCCTTTGTCAGATTACTATTTCAAAACTTCTGATGTCAACGTTTGCTCAGATTGTGTCAGTGAAATTATTCTTGCAGGAATGGAATCCTTTATCCCACACTACACTTTAAAATCTCATCCTTTATCTAAACATTGGTTTTCCAATAAATGTGCTAAGGCTGTTCAAGAGAAGAATGTTGCATGTTGTAATTGGCTTGTTTCTAATTCTTTAGTTTCATTTTCTGCCTATACCAAAGCTTGCAACAATTGTAAAGCAGTTATTAATCAGTCCAAACTAGAGTTTGAACAGGCTAAATGTAGAGAATTTGCTTCTTGCCAAAGCTATTGGCCGCAAGTTTTGCCCATCTGTGCTCCCACCTCTGTCCAAACCAGATGGTTCTGTTGTCACTTCGGCCCAGGATAAAGCTGACTTGCTAGCTTTCTATTTTGTTTCAAACTCACGTATTAATGATCTTGGTAAATTACCTCCCAGCATTCCCAACATGCTCCATTCAATGCTTCCTGTATCTTCTGTCAAAAGGATGTCAGAAGGATTTTGAAGAATCTTGATGCTAAGAAAGCTCCCGGTCCTGATGGTATTTTTCCAATTGTTCTCAAAACCTGTGCTCCTGAACTTACTCCTATTCTTTGCCGCCTTCTTTCACTTTCTTATTCTAAAGGTGTTTTTCCTTCTGCTTGGAAATTTGCTCATATCCAGCCAGTTCCTAAATCAAATCCCTCAAATCCCTCCCATCCAATTATCGTCCTATTAGCATTAATAGAGCCATATGATGCATGGAAGCAAGCTTATGCAGCATTAGTCAAAAAAAAAAAAAACACTTCCACTTCATCCCTCCGTTTCTTCGGAATACTTGTCCAGCTGAGCCTTCAATTTATTTAGGCTATCAACTTCCACAACAAGGGATGGAAGTCTGTTCCATTAGCCAACTAGCCGCAGGCTAAAGGCAAATTTCCGCTCATCTACATCTTTCTTTCCTCAATTTGAATTTATGCCCTCGCATGTGATTATTCTGAACAAAAGGAAGAATTCCATCAACAATGAGCATGCTCACACCATTCAAGGCTTTATACACCTCAGTCAGATAACCTCGCAGGTGTTTAGTCTCCAGACACTGTAAATTGCAAAACTTAAGCTTTTCTTCGTAAGAGCAACCCTTTGTTTCATTCACTAATCTTGTTGCCTTTCTCTGTACTTGTTCCAGCAGCTCAGCATCCTTCTTGAAACGAGGCCTCCAGACCTGTATACAGTATCAAGGTGTGGCTTGACCACTGCCTTATACAAGGGAATAATCACCTCCTTATCCCTGCTAGAAAAATTCCTGTATATCATTGACAAGACACCATGAGCTACTCTTGCAGCCCGTCTGCAGTGCTCAGAGAACTTCATATCTACCTGCACAATTACCCCCAGGTCCTTTTCATTCTCTACCACTGTCAGTGTAGTAGCACAGAGTTTATACATTGCTCTGGGCTTGCTGTTTCCCCTATGTAAAGTACATTTTTCAATGTTTAACATTGACAACTATATTTTACATCTGTCAATGTTAAACTTCATTTGTCACCTCTCAGCCGATCTGCTCAACCTTTCCAGATCCTGTTGCAGCAGCATAGCATCAGTAGTGTCCTTAACAACCCTGCCAACCTTTGTATCATCTGCAAACTTGGACATTAAGTTTGATATACCTTCATCAATATTATTTATAAATACAGAAAACAATAATGGACCCAACGCTGAACCCTGAGGAACTCCACTAACAACATTAGTCCACGATGAGCAGTATCCATTGATTACCACTCTCTGTCTTCTCCCCCTCAACCACCCCTTTATCCATAGCAGCCATTTGCCTCCAATGCCACACTGCTCCAATTTGTGCAGCAGTCTTCCATGTGCAACAGTATCTGAGATCCAAGTATATAATATCAAAGTTATTCCCTGCATCCAGTTCTTTTGTGACTGCATCATAGTATCCAATCAAATTGGTCAGGCAAGACTTCCCCTTAACAAAACCATGCTGTGTCTGAGCTATAATTGATGTCTTGTATAGATGATCCTGCAGTGCTTCTTTAACCAGTGCCTCCATTAATTTTCCCGGAACAGAAGTTAAACTCGCAGGTCTATAATTACTTGTGTCAGCCTTTGATCCTCCCTTGTGAATTGGGGTCGCATTTGCACATCTCCAGTACATGGGTACCTCCCTTGAGTCCAAGGAAGCTCTCATAATTATGGCTAAGGGTTTGCTTACTTCCTTTGCTGCCTCCTTTAATATAACTGGATAGATCCCATCCACCCCAGGTGCCTTTCTTGTGTTTATCTTCAATAATTTCTCCTCCACTTTACTCTCAGTTATTACAAGATTCTCTAGCTTACTGCTAGAGTTGAATACACCTCTGGCATTCCCCTCGCTGAATAACTCCTCATGTGTGAATGTCGATGCAAAATATTCATTTAGTTTGTTAGCTACCTGAGCAGGATCATCAACAGTTGACCCATCAATATCAAGTGGACCAATCTGATTCATCCCCTTCCTTCTAGAGTTTACATAAGTAAAGAACTCTTTGCTGTTTTTCTTCGCATCCCTTGCCAAGGATCTCTCGTAATCTGCCTTCGCCTGCCTAACTTCCTTTATAACTTGGTTACAGATCAACTTATATCTATCATAGGCTTCTGTGTCACATTAATTTATGTATCCCATGCATTTTTCTTCTCTGCCATATGTCTCATTAGTTCATCTGACATCCATTTAGGCCTAAACCTTAAACAATATTTCTTAGTTGATATGTAAAGCCTAGTAACTTCCAAGATAAGTTCTTTGAATTCTTCTCATTTTGAATTTGCTGTTGATAACATCATCAGTTGGTCCCACTGTATAGAATTTAAATACTGTCTCAGATCATCGTAGTCGCCTTTACGAAAGCAATAACCCTTCCCTTTACCCCTGACGGTGGTTACCTCTTTGAGTAAATCCCACTTCAGCACACTATGATCACTGCCACCTAGTGGTTTCGTTATCTGCAGATTCTTAAAGCATGATGAATCACTACTGATAATCAAATCAAGAGTATTACTCCCTCTATTTGCCTCCCGAACATACTGATGTAGAAAACAATCGTCCAATAAATCCATAAAAGCTTTGCTAGTGTGTCAGTGGCCAACCCACAAATTCCAGTCAATATCTGGGAAATTAAAATCCCCCATTATAAGACTCTCTGATTTACTGGCCCACTATTTCCCTGTACAGTTTCTTATTATACTCATCAGAGTCATTAGGCCTATAGCACACTCCTACTCTCAATTTTGCCCTCCCAATGCTTATGTCACACCAAACTGACTGGACACTGCACTGTCCACCGATGTCGACTGGCTTCACTTCCTTGGATTTTATGTGTTTCTTAACTAATAGCATAACCCCTCCTCCCTTTCTATCCTGTCTATCCTTTCTGTACACATTGTACTCCCCAAATTCCAGTTCTGCATTCCTTATATCTGTGTGACACCATGTGTCTGATTTCCCAACAATATCTGCCTTTGATGTTTTGAGCAATACCTAAAATTCATCAAATTTATTTACCAAACTCCTAGCATTAGTATACACGCAAATATCCATGCCCATGTTCCTATTTTCTTAGCTACCCTAACACAACCCATGCATATATTGTACTGTTTATTGTATCAGAGACTCCCAGCAGTCTGATCTATCCTGCATCTTGTTTTCCAGTCTTCTGCTCATTCCAATAGAAGCAGTACAAGAATCTCTTTCACCTCTACCAGTGGCTACTGATAATCTATTAGTCCTTGTATCCCCCCCAAGCTAGCAGTTTTCCAACCCACCAAACACTGCCTCGATAGCATCAGCAAATATTCTTGCTCCCTTTCTATTTAAGTGTATCCCATCCCTGTAGAAGCAGTCTCTCCTGTTAACAAGTACAGACCAGGCTGAAAAAAATTCTACCCCTTGAGCCTAGCACAATCTTTCGAGGGCCGAATTGATCGTCAAAGCTCTCATCATATACTCCCTCCTATCATGTCTGGGCAGAATTGCACACACTTTCAAATTCAACCCTAATTCATGGCTTTTTTTCAACATTGACCTGTACTTGTTAAGTAATTCTGCCGGTCTCCTACTCTTAATATCATTAGTGCCAACGTGCACAACTATATCACCTTTTGTGCCCTTAAAAGATGATATCCGCTCTAAATCATCAACCTTTGCCCCTGGTAGATATACCCTGGTCCTGTTCCACCTATCCTTTTTACAAAGCATGTTCCCCGTTTCCCTGACAATAGAGTCACCAACAGCTACTAGTTCCTGTGGGACCAGCGCATTCTGCCTTGGTGTTGCTGCTGTGTTGCGTGATCACCAAGTGCAAGCTCTGGCATTGATGTGGGCAGCTGAGAGCTTGATGGGCCCCTCAATTTAGATCCTTCGAGGGCATCCACCCTGTCCTTCAAGCTCTCATATAGGCCCATAACAACACTGAGTTGTCACCTGATTTCGTTACACTCCTTGCATCGCGCACGCACACACACACACACACAAAGACATCCCCCATGGTAATATCATGTCCTGTACCTGATTGCTCCACAAACATCATGCAAGCAGTGCATTTTAAAAGGCTGTGATTCAGAGGGCAACTTCCCCCTCCCCCACTATTGGGGGGGGGGGAGAAGGTAATATACACACATTTATATTATCACATGGGCCAAAATAATGCTCACACGCATCTTGAGTTCATGGCAACAAAAGATATACTGACAAGATATGCAAGGATAGCAAAGCTACAAATGAATTGGAAGCTAATGCTAGGAAACAAGCTTAAATAACTTCAAGGGATGAGTCAGTGCAGAACCACACTATACAAGTAAGTGCAGAATCTTCATAAATTGGTGATCTTATATGGTTAGACCATATAAGTTAAACCACCGTGTTCTTATATGATTAAACCACTAACTGCTGTCATATATTTTTCTACAAAAATAGCAAAAATGTCAATAAAATGAGAGAATTCTGGACTTCTGGTTAGGAAAATAACCCTGAAATAAAAGGGCTGATGGAAATGTCATTTGGAAACATGAGATGAACAGGGTCATACTCTATGCAGAGAGTTTTTAGGAAGACAGAAGGGATATAATTATGCTTCTTATCAAAAGCATCCTGAGTACAACAAAGACACTTTGATACAGCCTTTGCTGCACTCCAAAATTCAGAATTTATACATGACAGAGAACCTGTGGCAGGAATTAGTTGGTTGTTGTTGTTATTGGATATGAGATAAATTAGATGAGATGCTCAATTTTAAGAGTGACCGGAAAGTGATTGAATGGTTAAATATAAGGGACATTCAACCAGAAAATGACGAACCATAAGTTGCATCTGACAGGATGAGCACTTAGATAGGTTTTCTCCCAGTAGCAGGAAGAGATGGGTATGGTGAGTGTGTCCAATTCTGAGCCTTGCCAATACCACTTCTTCTCATCTTTTTTGTCAGAAGCTAGAGAACCACAGCTTTGGATCTTCTTTTATCTGGTAAAGTTTATTGTTGATGTTACCTTTCCAGATCTGTGACCATTTATCGTAGCACGCTTTATGAATGACAGACTTATAGTCAGTGTAAGGAACATGAGGATATTGTGAGAGAGCACTTTGAGGATGTTTAGCAGCAAAGTCAGCACTTTGATTTCCAGGAATGCCAAAATGGCCAGGGATCCAGCAGAAACCAGTCGAACATACTGCAGCAGAACAGCTGGGAATGAATCTATTTCAAGATAGGATGAGAATGAGAACTTCTTCTTTATGGCAGAGACAGCACTGAGTGAGTCGGTGTAAATTATGGCAGGTGAGATGGAAAGCTCAATTATCTTACTAAGTGCTAACTTAATGGCATATAATTCAGCTGTGAAGAAGATGCAAGCTAGTGGTAGTGTGGCTGAAATTGTACATGAAGGAAAAACTGCAGCAGCACCTACCATTTTGTCAGTTTTGGAACCATCTGTATAAATTTTATAGGCATGGTTGTTCATAGTAGCATGAACTGAGTGTAAATGTCTGATATTGCAGGGTGGTATAATATTTTACCCCCACTGGACTAAGTGCACATTGTGAGAGACAGACACAAGTCCAATGTGGAACAGGTGCAGTTGTGTCCTGAAAAATATCATTTAAATTGACAATCCAACTCTGAACAAGCTCTTTAATCCTGAGTGAAGCAGATCTATTTTCATTTGGCTTGCTCTCATAGAACGATTCCCACCGAGTATTATAGAGATACTCCCATCTGGGGTGCGATGGTAGACTCTGGATCTTGGCAGCATAGTGGAGCTGTAGTGTTTTTCTACGCAGGTATAATGGGGGATCATGCACTTCAATATATAGAGACTTTGGATCAGAGAAGTCCTGAAAGCTCCTAGGGCTGTCCTCAGAGAACCGTGCTGTATGATGTTCAGCCTTTCTAATGTGCTTACCTTAGCAGAGTCATATGCTGAAGAACTGTAATCCAAGCGTGAACGGATTAGATTTGTACAGGTGTAGTAAGATATACCAATCAGCTCCCCATGACATGGACAAGACTGACTGAAGTATATTCACATGCTTTAGACAAATAGTTCTTAAATGAGTGACATGAGCTTGGAAATTTAGCTTGCTGTCCAATATCAGTCCAAGAAATCTAACTGTAATAACAAGTGGGATTGGAGTTTTGTTTATTGGAGTCTAGTTCAGGGTCAGGATGGAGAGCCCGTAACTTGCAGAAGTGAGTGGCAGTGGATTTATTTTCTGACAGTCAAATAACCATTCCGTGAAGTCCAGGATTCTATTTTGGTTATGGCTAGTTGGAGCTGCCGTTCAACGGTGTTCATACTTTTGGACTGACAGGAAATGGTAAGATCGTCTGCATACATGTAAGTTTCAACAGTTTTCGGATGTTCCATATCATATTGCTAACTTGAATTGTGAATAGTGTTGGACTAAGTATCGAACCCTGTGGTATGCCTTCCTCTTGAATGTGAGATGTTGAGAGAGTGTTTTTATATCAGACCTGCAAATACCGAAATGGCAAGAAATTTTGAATTATTTCAGGCAACTGTTTCCTTAAATCTTGATGGTAAAGATCCAATATAATACCATGACGCCAAGTAGCGTCAAATGCCTTTTCAAGATCTAAGTTGAACATGACGCCAAGTAGCGTTGAATGCCTTTTCAAGATTTAAGTTGACTAGGACTAGATGTTGTCTCATGACAAAGGCATTGCGAATATGAGATTCAGCTTTGATAAGCACATCTAGCATTGATCTGTTCTTTCGAAATCCATACTGATGGTCTGGAAGGAGATTCTTTGACTCCGGGATGTAAATGAGTCTTATATGAATCATCCTTTCGAAATTTTCCCTATGCAGCTCGTAAGAGATATTGGATTATAATTTTGAACCAGGGTAGGATCTTTGCCTGGTTTTGGAATGGCGACAATGAACGAATGGCGCCAGGAAGAAGGATAGACATTTTCAGAGAAGATCCGATTGTAGAAAATCAACAATCGTCACAAAACGGTACACAAGTGCTCTTCATGTAAATGCTTTAGCATAATGTAATGAACACCATCTGGCCCTGAAGCACTGTTGTAAGATCTATTTAATGATTCTTTCAGCTCTATTAATGTAAAGGGTTGGTTGCGGAAAGGAGCGGCATGCTGAGAAGTTAATTTTATACTGTTCTGCATGATCTTTAATGCTCTGGAAGGAGGATGCATAGGAAGCAGAAGCAGAGATGGTGGCAAAAGATTCTGCTAATGCATTGGCAACTTCTTCGGGTGTAGACATGTCTTTTCCTTTCCACTGAAATATAGGAGAGGGCAGCCGAACAAATTTGCCATTTAGTGCCTGTATCCTTCTCCATATGATCCATGTGTCAGTGTCTTTTGTGATGATTGATGCAAAAGCGATCCACGAATCGCATTTTGCTTTCCTTCTAATTTGCCTTGCTTTTACTTTAAGACTTTTATAAGCAACTAAGTTAGTGGTAGTAGGACACTTCCTAAAATCATTCCATGCATGGTTTTTATCTTGTTTGGCAATAGATCACTGCATTCCACCAGTGATTTCGGTTAGCACGAAATGTCTTGGATTTTGGAACGAAAGCATTTGCTGCAGTCAGAATCTGATTGGTAATGTAAGTAAGTAGTTACATCATCAACATGTTTCTGTTGGACATAAATTCTGTCTAAGAGCATTTGGGCAGAATAGCCATCCCAGTTCGCCTTACTAAACTGTGGATCATTGGTTAGCATTTTGAGTTACCGCTGTTTGTATTGATCAAATAATTGGAAAGTGGTCACCGTTAAAGGGGATCAGATAATATCGACCATGTCAGGATTGGAAAGGTGGATGGAGAGCAAATTGACAAGTCAACTGCAAAAGTAGATCCTGTAGGTAGGTGAATGTAAGTAGGAGATCCAGTGTTTAATAAATTAAGCTCACTATTATTCATAAATTAATCAATTAATTTGCCTCTTCTGTCCATTGTAGCAGACCCCCCCCAATGGATGATGTCCATTAAAGTCACCAAAAAGACAAATTGGAGTTGGGAGTTGTGTAATGAGACTGAATGGGGAAGAGGTAGAGATGATGGAATATAAATGGTAACAAGAGTAACTGATGTACCAACTGCAATATGTGTAGCCACAGCTTCTAGATTTGTTATTAACTGGATCGGCTGGGATGGCACGTTAGAATTAACCAGAATGGCTACTCCTCCATGTGCAGGAGACTGAGTTTCTATCTCGTCTATATATCATATAATTGGAGAATTTTGGCGAAACTTGGGGTGACAAGTGTTTCCTGTAGGCATACAGCTATGGGGCTGAATTGAGCTATTAAATCATGCGATATGTGGAAGACTGGAAAGAAAATTCAGAGATACAAAATAGAACATAAAGTAACATATCCTGAGGCATGCAGACAAATTATGTCGACCGAACCACCGAACACGTCTTTGGCAAATTGGGTTAAAGAAACCTTATCAGCCTCCAGAAAAGATGCTCCTAAACCTAAAACCAATGAAGCCACAAACTCCCTAATTAGTATCCAAATCTCTTAAGTCATCAGAATGCCTAATTAGACCTGTGCAATTCCACTGTATGATGTTATGCATTATTTAGGTTTATTTTAGGATCATTCATCTGGCTGTTTTTTGGATGTGGGACATTTTTTCCGGTCTTTTTTTTTTGGGAATGTGGGATGACCAGTATCCATAGTGTCATTGGCTTGCAATTCTAGGATGGGTTCCTCATAATCCAGGTGTACATCCACTTCCATACTGTTTGTTTGTGGTTCAGGTTTCTTACAATCTTTAGTAGTTTTCATTATTTCAGTGTCCTGTGAGACTGTTGGAGTATCAGTTTGGATACTAATTGGGGTGTTTGTGGCTTCATTGGTTTTAGGTTTAGGAGCATCTTTTCTGGAGGCTGATAAGGTTTCTTTAACCCAATTTGCCAAAGAGGTGTTCGGTGGTTCGGTCGACATAATTTGTCTGCATGCCTCAGGATATGTTACTTTATGTTCTATTTTGTATCTCTGAATTGTCTTTCCAGTCTTCCACATATCGCATGATTTAGAAAATGCAGGATGACTTCCTTTGCAGTTGGGACACATGGGGGTTGAAGCTGAGCAATCTGCTTGCGTATGGACCTTAGAGCATCACTCTAAGGTCCATACACAAGCATGGCATCACCTCTGCATGCCTGCTGAGAATGGCCATATTTCTGGCATTTAAAACAGCGAAGAGGATTCGGGATGTACAGCCGAATCCGGCAGTTTAAATAGCCAGCTTTTACAGTGGATGGCAAATCAGGAGTGCTGAAGGTTAAAATGATGGATTGAGTTGGTACGAGATTTCCATCTTTTTTAATCATTATGCGCTTCACACTGATTACTGAGTTTGTGGACTAATTCCTCCTCAGACACTGAAAGCAGGTTCCACTCTGTGATGACGCCTTTCGACGAATTTAAAGTGATAAATATAATCACTTGAGTATTGTGGGGAGTAACAGATACTGGCAACCCACTAAATGTTTATGTCTTTAATAGCCACTCAGAATGTGTGGCGGTGGCTGTTTCAACCAGGAGGTCTCCTGATTGTAGTCTCTTCACCATTTTTGGTGATCCTGCACAACTGATTCTAAATATTTTTGAATCATAAATGGTGATAGCTTGCCCACAGGCTGAGTAGACAGAGAATGTATCACCAGAAAGTTAGGGAGGTTATAACACTCTACTTCTCTTCGAAGCCTTTTAGGTTGGTTTGAGTCATTTTCATTGGACATTTCTAACCTTGAGTTGATGGCTCTAAAGGAGAAAAATTATTTAAGTCCATCTTTGCTCCTTTTAGCCCCGGGAGGGTAACTTTCTTCTCCCAGGTTACCGTCCCCGCCAAGTGGAGGCAGGAGCTGTGCCACCAGTGACCAAGTGGTTGAGGAAATTAGTTGGGGTAGTACAGATTAAATAAATATATACAGTTGGTCGTCGACTTACGACCAACTTCCGTTCTGACTGACAGGTCGTAAGTCGATCTGGTCGTATGTCGGCCATATATTTTTTATTAACAGTATTTTTTAACCTTTCTAATCTTTTTATCATCTTTATGATTTATTTTTATAATCTTTTATTTTTCATTTTAAATACAGTAATGTTTTTATCTTTTACTTAGCGATACTGAATATACCTTCGTTTCTACGCCTAGGCTATCGCTCTCTCTCTATGAGGTTAAATTCAAACGTTCTCTACATTTTAATTGGTTTATTGTTTATAAAAAAACAAAACTGTTTATAAAAAAACAAAACTACAATCTATAATTATATTGTACATAATGTACTGTAAACACAAAAATACAATCTAAAATTAATGTAAAAATTAATACAAATGAAATTTACAAAATCAATTTTCAATTTTTGCTTGTGCTGGGTTGTGCATCGTCAGGGCCATGTTCTTGGGTTGAGGTAGGAAATGTTTATTTATAGAGACATTATGCAAAGAAAATCTTTTTTAAAAACGCTTAAACCACCCAGTACTAGCCTGAAAATCTTCTGTGTAATCGTCTCCGGCGCGTGATTTTAAACTGAAACAAACTTCTAGCCTTTGCTTGCACTGTGTGAAGGCTCATGGGTGTATTTTTTTGTATTAAATCTTCCATCCACATAAACAACAATTTCGCCATTTCATGGATGGGTTCCTGTCGTTGTTTGGTTAAAATTGTAGACTTAATAAGTGCAGAACCTTTCACAGCTTCCCGAATTCTTTCTTTGTCCTTAAGTATCGTCAATACCGTGGAATGTGATAACTTCAAGTCACATGCTATCGTATTCACTTTCTTTCCGCCTTCATACTGCTGGATAATTTTCATTTTACACTCTAAATCAATAGTTTTCCTTGACTTTTTAGCTGGCGTATATGTAGATGAAGTCATTTTCCTTTTACTAAACATTTTATGCGTATTTCAGTAGAATTTTAATTAATACACCACACGCAACAGATACTTGAAAGCGACTGGGTGTATGTGAGAGAGAGTGACTGGGTGTATGTGCCTGGTGCTGTCTTCAGGCCTCCCGTCATCGATTAATTAATTTATTATTATTATTTTTTTTTTGTGGTCGTAAGTGCGGCCAGTCGTAAGTCGCATAGGTCGTAAGTCGACGACCAGGTGTATGTATAAGGAAAGAAAGGTGCATTTCCTTTCTGGATTCTTACTTGAAAGCTTTTAAGTAAAGAATCACTTGAGTAAAACAAGACACTAAAATAAATATAACTTATTCGCTGAGTAAGAGCACTCTATATATATATGGCACAAAAAATCACTAGGTCACTATTGCTTGGCACTCGGGGCCAGGAATTAGTTGGATGCAAAGGGAAAGTAAGAGTGGAGTAGACAGAAAGGGTGAACAAGTATGAATGTCTGATTATAAGTTATTCCTATTTGCCCATCATTAATGAGGCGTGTGGGAGGGAAACACTGGGGGGGTAGAATTTCTAAACAAACTGGAGGATTATTATTTGTACCAATATGTTAGAAAAAATAATAGGGGTAAGATTATTTCAGACTTGATCATTCCCAACAAACCAGGTGACAGAATATGGCTCACCATACAGGACCCATTAGCAAGAAGTGATAATCATAATTAGGAACAAAGAAGTCAATTTTTAAATGCAGAGATTTTCATTTTCAGGAAAAGGGATTATGATACTTTAAGATACTACATAATTTGGTCCTTGAAATTTATCAGAGACATTCTCACATGTGTGATATTTAAGACTCATTGCCTGGGAGTCAAAAATGCTAAGAAACTGATATTCAGGTAACACTTGTAAGACAATTGAGCCAAATTTCTGTGAAGTTCGGTCATTCTGTGACAACCAAATAACTTCATGATGGCAGGACTGTTAGTAGCACTGGGTAAAACCCCAGGTGAAAGTTCTGAAATGCTGCACCTAGTACAGTGGAGGTGGCCACCCAGGTGTTAACCAATGTAAGCAGGAGTAGAGGTATGGTGTCCACACCATACAGAGGAATGCAGCCCCCCCTCAGTGTTACCAGGCAATACTAGGGGATAGATGACTCTCATCAACAGATGTGATACCATTACATTACTTATTGAAGGCTTAAAGTCATGAAACCCATGTTTAGTCTCCAGAGCAAACCTCTCGCAATCCCCCATCTTGCAATCATGCAGTATGATTGATGTCTTTTGAAGTTATATCATGGCAAATTCCAATTTTCCTTATATTTTGAGGGTACAACTAAAATGGTATTCACAGGCCCAGATGCTAAATAATCCACTGGACCAAACCTACGGACAACTCTCTAGAAGGCATCCAGATCAGCTAGTGCATAATCACACTGCCTCTACTCTGCCAGACAGTGACTGGAGAGAGTCCAAGGGGTGTGTATAAAGGAGGCATTATCGAGACCACATTACAACAAGGAGATAGTATATTCTTGCTGTGTGTAAACCATAACCAAATATTTCATTACTTCATGCAAGATGTCGCCCCCACTTTACAACTGAATATATCATGAATAACAGAATAAAATTAACTACGAAAAGATCTAAATCTCCAAAAAACTTCCTCAATCATTTCACAAATATATATGATCTCAGTTACAATCTCAATGATGCTCACCTGCAGTCTGCCAAGCCCTGTTTACTTTTGCTGAAAGAATCCCAATTATCAATTGACTCAAGCACCACTCATCTCAGTTGACCTAATTATTCAATGTATTATTCCTTTATCATGTAGCTGATAATACTCTCAAGATGTTTAATTTCCTGAAATAGGCAGTTCTAAGCTGTTTGACATGGTTAAGAAAGATCAACTTTTTATGTAAGGTTAAGCCAAGAAATTGGACAGTAGGTACAAGAGGCATTACATGGTCACCCAGTTTTAGAACTTGGTCAGGATGAGTTACATCTTTTACAGAAATGAACTGCAAATGTTTTTTACAGTTGATATGCAGAAACCGTTAATTGCAGTGCAAGTTGTAATTCTGTTAAGTGTACCTTGAAGTTGCCTCTCGATCATTCTCATATTTTGAGAGTGGCAAGATATGCTAAAGTCATCTGCGTATAAGTAGCACAATCAGTGGTTGGAACAGTCTGAGTTACTAGGGTGATTTTTATAATGAAGAGGGTGGCAATTAAAACTGAGCACTGCTGGTACATGTTCTTCTTGGATGAATTTACGAGAAAAGATGTACTGAATGTGGACCTGGAAAGTTCTGTTTAAACTTTTGGAGATTGCCACTTAGGCCTAATGTGCTAGATCACGCAGAAGAACATAATGCTAAGCTGTATCAAAAGCTTTCTCAATATCTAAATAAGCTGTAATTAAATGTACCTTATTTATGAATCCCATGAATCTGGGTTTCTGTTTGAATCAAGAGGTCTAAAGCTGATCTACTAGTATGAAATCCACATTGTGATGAGCTAGCAAGGCCTGACGTAGCCCAGTACCCTGACGTAGCCCAGTAGCCCTGACGTAGCCCACTCTCGCTCCTGACGTAGGTCAGGAGCGAGAGTGCATCGCACGCGTTCCTTGAGTGGACCGGGGTTCAAGCCCGTGACTACTAAATACGATAAATATTTGTATTGACGATTTATTGTAAACTCTACTGACTTGGTTGTCGTGCCGGAGTATAAACAGAAAATTTATTTATTTATTAATAAGACTGAATTTGATCAGTAACTATGATAGGGAAAAGCTTACCATTTTTTCCCATACAGCTGGTAGGCTGATAGTGACAATGGCAAAGATTCAATGGATTCATTGAATCTTTGCCAGGTTTTAATAATGCTACGACATGTGCATGGCACCAGGTATTAGGGAGAGTGTTTTCTGTAAAAATACAATTATTTAGGAGTAAAATATGAAATGACACTTCACTTTGCTCTTTTAACATGGAATAGTGAACTCCATCAGCACTAGGTCTTTAACTGTCCTTCACAATAATCAAGCTGTAGTTCGATTATTGTAAAGGGGCAGTTGAAAGTTTGATGGGGAATCAGTGTAAAAATTTAGGGTCTGTTTTTCAGCATGGAACAATTTCTGGAAGACTGGTTTTTTTTTTTTTTTTTTTTTCCTGTTAGTTGTTGGCACATGGGCTTCTGTGGCCATAATGCACCTCCCAAAGTTTTCTGAATTTTACTGTGATCCAAGCCCGTGGTTGCCAGGCAGGCACTTTAGCCACCTGGCTACCCGGTCGGCGAAAGGCTGGTGAGTGTGAGGATATAGCAGTGGTTTGAGCAAAAAGCTCCACAAACGTTGGCTATATTTTGAGGTAGCGAAATGTCATTCACATTCAGTATGCTCCAATATTTTTCCAATAGTTTGATTTAGTGGGCTTTTTTTTTCTTTTTCTTTTTTTATAGCAGCGAAACGGTTCCATGAATCTCTTTTCTATGCTCTTTGAATGTATCTGGCATTGGATCTGGCTTTCTTAAACTTCATTAGATTTGTGGCAGTACTCTATGACTTTTAAACATTCTTGGCATCATCATTTCAATGGGCTATAATATTCGATTTGATGTATAAGTTACAGCAGCATTAATTGATACATTTAATTCAACTGCCCATATTTTTGCCAAGTTTCCGTAAGATTAGGGCAGGATGGAAAATTTGCTCCTATATGACAGACTATTGGGTAGTGGTTACTACCCAGAAGACTATCAAGAACAGACCAGTCAAACAGTGGAAAAAGAAATGGTGAGCATATGGAGAGGTTGACTGCCGAGCTTAATCCAGAAGGCAGGTGAAAATAAGTGAGTCAGTATGTCTGATTTAGTTAATCAAGAATTTTTGTTTAAAAAATTTGTTCCCATTTATCACATATCTTATCCCATAAAGGATGATATATACCAAAGTTTCCAGTGATGCAGAATGAATGAGGGAGCCAAGATACAAGACTTTTGAGATCACTATAAGGGATTTCTTGGTTATGGGGAAGATACAAGGAGACAATGGTAAAGAGAAAAATGGATGGATATTCGAGCAGCCACAAGTTCTAGCTTTCTTTTTGTAGCATTAACAGTTGGGAAAACATTTGAGCTATTGAATATAAAATTGCAATTTCTACACAAGCTGAATAAGTCAAATGAGAGAGATAGTCTTTTCTGTCGATGACATGATCTTAAGTGATGCAGTAACAAACAGATTTTGTTAAGTTATTTTCTTGAAGACAAAATATAACTGGGTTATACTGGACAAGAAGATCCTGCAACTCATCAAGGTTGCTACAATATCCTTTACAATTCTATTGAAGGACACTGGGAATTATTTAGGTTTATTGCAGTCCACAGTTTGTGCTGGAGGGGGGCTGATGGCTTATGGCAATCAGGTTGTGTGTTTTTTTTTTTGGAAGTATGGTATAAATGTGTCCATCTCTTCCTCTGTGAACAAGTCAAGAACTAGTTCTACTTAGTGAGTGCTTTTCTCGCTTTCCATGCATGCTGAGTCAATTTGTATAGCATCATCAGGAATAGTGCTTCTTGAATTAGCATTAGCATTAGTAGAGGCATTCGATGCAAGAAAGCAAGCTTATGCAGCATCAGCCAGAAAAAAAAAAACCCACTTCCACTTCACCCCTCTGTTCATTCAAAATACCTGTCCAGCTGAGCCTTAAACTTATTTAGGCTATCAACCTCCACCAAAAGGAATGGGAGTCTGTTCCACCAAGCAACCACCCGCTGGCTAAAGGCAAATTTCCGCACGTCTATCCTACATCTGTCTTTCCTCAATTTGAATTTATGCCCTCTCAGGTGATTTTTCTGAGCTAGAGGAAGAATCCCATCAGCATTGAGCATGCTGAAACCATTCAAGGCTTTATACACCTCAGAAGATCACCTCGCTGGTGCCTAGTCTCCAGACACTGTAATTTGCAAAACTTAAGCCTTTCTTCGTAAGAGCACCCCTTTGTTCCATTCACTAATCTTGTTGCCCTTCTCTGTACTCGTTCCAGCAGCTCTACATCCTTCTTGAAATGAGGCGTCCAGACCTGTATACAGTACTCTAGGTGTGGCCTGACCATTGCCTTATACAATGGAATAATCACCTCCTTATCCCTGCTGGAAAAATTCCTGTATATCATTGACAATACTCCATGAGCTACTCTTGCAGCCCATCTGCACTGCTCAGAGAACTTCATATCTGCCTGCACAACCACCCCCAAGTCCCTTTCATTCTCTACCACTGTCAGTGTAGTACCACAGAGTTGATACGTTGCTCTGGGGTTGCTGTTTCCCATGTGTAGTACTTTACATTTGTCAATGTTAAACTTCATTTGCCACCTCTCAGCCCATCTGCTCAACCTTTCCAGATCCTGTTGCAGCAGCATAGTGTCAGTAGTGTCCTTGACAACCCTGCCAACCTTTGTATCATCTGAAAACTTGGACATTAAGCTTGATATACCATCATCAATATCATTTATAAATACAGAAAACAATAATGGACCCAACACTGAACCCTGAGGAACTCCACTAATAACATTAGTCCACGTTGAGCAGTGTCCATTGATTACCACTCTCTGTCTTCTGCCACTCAACCATCCCTTTATCCATAGCAGCAATTTGCCTCCAATGCCACGCTTTTCCAATTTGTGCAGCAGTCTTCCATGCGCAACAGTATTAAAAGCCTTTCTAAGATCCAAATATATAATATCAAAGTTATTCCCTGCATCCAGTTCTTTTGTGACTACATCATAGTATCCAATCAAGTTGGTCAGGCAAGACTTCCCCTTAACAAAACCATGCTGTGTCTCAGCTATAACTGAAGTCTTGTCTAAATGATACTGCAGTGCTTCTTTAACCAGTGCCTCCGTTAATTTTCCTGGAACAGAAGTTAAGCTCACAGGTCTATAATTACTTGTGTCAGCCTTTGATCCTCCTTTGTGAATTGGGGTCACATTTGCACATTTCCAGTCTATGGGTACCTCCCCTGAGTCCAAGGAAGCTCTCATAATTATGGCTAAGGGTTTGCTTACTTCCTTTGCTGCGTCCTTTAATATAACTGGATAGATCCCATCCACCCCGGGTGCCTTTCTTGTGTTTATCTTCAACAGTTTCTCCTCCACTTTACTCCCAGTTATTTCAAGATTCTGTAGCTTACTGCTAGAGTTGAATACACCTCTGGCATTCCCCTTGCTGAATAACTCCTCATGTGTGAATGTCGATGCAAAATATTCATTTAGTTTGTTAGCTACCTGAGCAGGATCATCAACAGTTGACCCATCAATATCAAGTGGACCAATCTGATTCATCCCCTTCCTTCTAGAGTTTACATAAGTAAAGAACTCTTTGCTGTTTTTCTTTGCATCCCTTGCCAAAGATTTCTCGTAATCTTCCTTCGCTTGCCTAACCTCCTTTGTAACTTGGTTGCATATCAACTTGTATCTATCATAGGCTTCTGTGTCATGTGTTAATTTGTAAGTATCCCATTAGCATTTTAGCATTAGCATTAGTAGAGGCATATGATGCAAGAAAGCAAGCTTATTCAGCATCAGCCAAAAAAAAAAAAAAAAAACAACCACTACTCCCATTTCACCCCTCCATTCGTTCGAAATACCTGTCCAGCTGAGCCTTAAATTTGTTTAGGCTATCAACTTCAACAACAACCGATGGGAGTCTATTCCACAAACCAACTGCCCACTGGCTAAAGGCAAATTTCCGCACATCTATCCGACATCCGTCCTTCCTCAATTTGAATTTATGCCCTGTCAGGTGATTATTCTGAGCAAGAGGAAGAATCCCATCGGCATTGAGCATGATCAAGCCATTCAAAGCCTTATGCACCTCTATCAGATCACCTCGCCGATGCCTAGTCTCCAGGCTCTGTAATTTGCAAAACTTAAGCCTTTCTTCGTAAGAGCAACCCTTTGTTCCATTCACTAATCTTGTTGCCCTTCTCTGTACTCGTTCCAGCAGCTCTACATCCTTCTTGAAATGAGGCCTCCAGACCTGTATACAGTACTCAAGGTGTGGCCTGACCAATGCCTTATACAAGGGAATAATCACATCCCTGTCCCTGCTAGAAAAATTCCTGTATATCATTGACAAGACACCATGAGCTACTCTTGCAGCTCGTCTGCACTGCTCAGAGATCTTCATATCTGCCTGCACAATTGCCCCCAGGTCCTTTTCATTCTCTACCACTGTCAGCGTAGTACCACAGAGTTGATACGTTGATCTGGGGTTACTGTTTCCCATATGTAGTACTTTACATTTGTCAATGTTAAACTTCATTTGCCACCTCTCAGCCCATCTGCTCAACCTTTCCAGATCCTGTTGCAGCAGCATAGTATCAGTAGTGTCCTTAACAACCCTGCCAACCTTGGTATCGTCTGCAAACTTGGACATTAAGCCTGATAAACCATCATCAATATCATTTATAAATACAGAAAACAATAATGGACCCAACACTGAACCCTGAGGAACTCCACTAATAACATTAGTCCACGTTGAGCAGTGTCCATTGATTACCACTCTCTGTCTTCTGCCACTCAACCATCCCTTTATCCATAGCAGCAATTTGCCTCAAATGCCACGCTTTTCCAATTTGTGCAGCAGTCTTCCATGCGCAACAGTATTAAAAGCCTTTCTAAGATCCAAATATATAATATCAAAGTTATTCCCTGCATCCAGTTCTTTTGTGACTACATCATAGTATCCAATCAAATTGGTCAGACAAGACCTGCCCTTAACAAAACCATGCTGTGTCTGAGCTATAACTGAATTCTTGTCCAGATGATCCTGCAGTGCTTCTTTAACCAGTGTCTCCATTAATTTTCCTGGAACCGAAGTTAAACTAACAGGTCTATAATTACTTGTGTCAGCCTTTGATCCTCCTTTGTGAATTGGGGTTACATTTGCACATCTCCAGTCCATGGGTACCTCCCCTGAGTCCAAAGAAGCTCTCATAATTATGGCTAAGGGTTTGCTTACTTCCTTTGCTGCCTCCTTTAATATAACTGGATAGATCCCATCCACCCCGGGTGCCTTTTTTATGTTTATCCTCAACAATTTCTCCTCCACTTTCCTCTCAGTTATTAGAAAATCATCTAGCTCACTGCCAATGTTTACAGTGATCACAGATAAGATACTTAAATGGATTATGGGAAGCCTACACAACAAGCAAAGGTTGTAATTAATAGCTACTCTTTAGAATTGATTAAGGACAGAAGAGACGTGCCTCAGGGATGATCAGTGTTTACTACTAATTTTTCTATTTGTTACTTGGTTTTTAAGGAGCATTAGTAACTAAGGCCATATTGCTTTGGGGATATGCGGTGGTCATCCCCTGACCTTTCCGCATCCTCCATATTTGGTGGTCACGGGCTCGAACCCCGGTCTAATCAAGAAGCGTGTGCTACGCACTGCTGCTCCTGCCCACCTAGCTACGGAGGCGCCTAATTTTTCTAATTTTCTTAAATTACATTGATGAAAGAATACAGGGTGTGATGTCAGAATTTGCTGATGATGTGAAGATTAGAAGAGTGGTTAATGATCAGCATCAAGTATTGCTCCTTTGGGATGATATAGACATTGTTCAGGGATATTCAGATTAATGGAAACTACATTTTAATTCGCCAAAATGCAAAAGTTTTACACTTTGGATATAGCAACCCCAAATTAATCTATATGCTTGAATTAAAAATGGTAAGGGGAAGAAAAGGATTTGTGAGTTACAATATAGGCAAAAATGGGATTCTCAGTGATGCATTTTTCTTCTCTGCCATATGCCTCATTAGTTCATCTGACATCCATTTTGGCCTAAACCTTGAACAATATTTCTATATGGTATGTAAAGCCTAGTAGCTTCCAAGATAAGTTCTTTGAATGCTTCCCATTTCGAATTTGCTGTTGGTAACATCATCAGTTGGTCCCACTGTATAGAATTTAAATACTGTCTCAGTCCATCGTAGTCGCCTTTAAGGAAGCAATAACCCTTCCCTTTACCCCTAATGGTAGTTACCTCTTTGAGTAAATCCCACTTCAGCACACTGTGATCACTGCCACCTAGTGGTTCATTTATCTGCAGATTCTTAATGCATGAAGAATCACTGCTGATAATCAAATCAAGAGTATTACTCCCTCTAGTTGCCTCCCGAACATGCTTGATGTAGAAAACAATCATCCAATAAATCCACAAAAGCCCTGAAAAAGTAACAGAGCCCAGTCTGACATTCATCTGTTTTAGGGAAATGTCACTTCTGTTTGGTACCAGTCATTGTTCCTTGCACAGCAGTGGTTATTTTGAATTAAATGAGTGGAAGTCAGTCAGGTGTTACTTTGAGCCCATACTGAATTTTTTGGCGGGAACAATCTCTGTTCCCTCTGGAGCAGGCAGCGAATATACTACTGCAATTTTAGCATTTATGCTGCTCTGCTTTACAGCCAGTGCAAATATGCTCACATGAAGCAAAAGCAACACAAGTGGCTAAAACTGCAGATATTTTGGAAATGGCAAAATTTTGAGCGTTTGAAACGTGTTGGGTTAGGAATGTATAATTTTATTTTTGACAGTTGTGATACTATGCTTTGACAGATGTTGGAGGTTTGGGGGTATGAAATGTTAGGATTTTGCTCCAGGTCAGAACTAAAACATTGTTTCATTTAGTACACAAGCACAAATCCCTGATCTTGTAATTCATTTTTCAACTCTTTTGAGAGGTTTATGGGATTCCACTCATCTATCATGTCCCTAAAAGCATTTAGAGTGGTTATACTGAGATCACTAGATCTCAGATGTGTGGTTGTTTATGAAGATCCTATGAGATTCTGTAGGTATTTCTGAATTTTAAAAGGTGAGATATGGCCTAGAGACTGTTGTTCTTGAGAGAGAGTTCAATGCAAGATGCATTGCACTCTACTCAAGATCTAAAGAAAGATATAGAAATTCCGGAGAAATTGTAAAGGGTAACTAGATTGGTGAAGAGTGCTAAACATTATTGCTAGGAGGAACAGCTTAGAAAGTGTAGCTTAAAAACTGGGAGAGGAAATTTGAAGAGCACAGGGTCTTGATAGACCAATAAAATGAATCAGGGAAGAATGCCTTCAATTATAAAAAAGACAAGGACCAGAGGCACAATTTCTAGAATCTTTCAAAAGAACAGACTATAAAAAGTTACCTTTGGTATAAAGTTTATAAAGTTTTACTTTTGGGCAGTGTGCTGTTTGTTTGTTATTTGATTTTTAGGAGCATTAGCAACTAAGGCCATACTGCTCCGGGATATATGGTGGTCATTCCCTGACCTTTCCGCATTTGGTGGTAATGGGCTCGAACCCCAGTCTAATCAAGAAGCGTGTGCTACGCACTGCTACTCCTTCCCACCTGGCTACAGAGGCGCCGGCAGTGTGCCGAATGTTGGAATGAGCTACCTGCAAGGGTGGCCAAGGCAGAGAGTTTGGCAAAATTCAAGGGAAAATTGGATAGGCGCTTATAATGCTGGAAATAATCAGCCCCTCCCCCAAGCAAATGAAGAATAAGTTTGCTTCCTTGCATCATTATGCCATTTTAATATTAATAGTTAGTCTGTTCACCAAAAAGAACTAATTTTCTGCAATTTTAAACTGAAATAGGCTATTTTTTTTAAATGACCTAGAGCATCTGAATTCAATTCTCCTCCACTCTTGAAAATAATACATTCTGCTTTTGCCAACTTGCATTCTTGTTTGTATATGAAGTAATTATTATGGTAAACTTACTCTTTTCACAATCACACCAAAATCAAATAAAGAATTTTGTACAAAATTACAATGGAAACTGAATGAAAAAGAAAATAACACTTTCTCCTATATATGAAACAAAATAATTTGTGGAATAGGTGTCCAAGATCTGATACCTTTGAAAAAAATACTACTTTTATCAAATAAGTCAATCCTCTGGTTATGCTGAAAGTTACCAATATTTCTGAAGAGCTATTAATCGAGCAAATAAACCTAAAACATTAGAATCAGACAAGCATAAAAGAGAACAAGTGAATCACAGAAAATAAGAATATTCGGCTGCTGTGAAATAAGCAAAAAAAAAAACCAATGCCAAAGAATATACAGTCTGTAGTAACAATAGATCACATATGGTTTCCTCTGTTCTCAAAAAAAAAAAAAAAAAAACCAATCAAACAGAGGTGTTTTCTTAAATTCAGCAGGTCCACATTTAATCATAATATAAACTATGTGAGATCCAGAAGAAAATAAAACTTTTTTTAACTGCAAAAGATATGTTAATTCCAGAAATACAGCAAAACCAGAAAAATTTAACAGGTAAGGTGGTGGTATTAGAACCAAGATCATTATTTCCAAATTCTCAAACAATTGTGTCCACTAGTGTTCACCTTCATGAACATTCAAAATTATACTGGGGAAAGCTTTAAATAGCATGCTACTTTTCATGTTTGTGCTTCATCCAGATACAGCTCTTAGCTTTCAATGAAACTTATCATTTAAAATTTTCAATATGAAGTAACATGACTTTAAACAACATACTAAATCAATCCAAAAACATAAAAAAAAAGAAAAAAAAAGGAATTAAACATACTTACATTCATTCTTTGAAAGTCTTTTTTTGAATAAACTTGTTACTACTGAGATAATGATGACATGCTGTAATTTATGGCTTGGGTCATGTTTGACAGAAGTGGCTGCGAGTATACAAATATGTACCCAGCATTACTTTCACTTGTGCATATAATTCAATGGAAGATTGCATACTATAGAAACTATGGTGATATTTCCAAAAATCACCTGACAGTAAAATTGGAAAAGTTTACGTCAGAAAAAAAAAAAAAAAAAAAAAAGAAAACACAATAAAAGAACTACTGAAGCCATCAAATACAATACTAAAAGTGGAATTAAGAAAATTTCAGAAAGTAAAAGATAATCCTAGAAGTGGAATACATATAGAACTAAATAACGATAAAAAGAAAATGAAAAAAAAAAGAAAGAAAGAAAGAAAAGAAAAGAAAATGAAAAGAAAGGGGGGGGGGGGGAAGAGCCCTATAAGTTAGGTGAGTTGAAAAATTTTAATTTGCTAGTGCCTTCAGATCAGTTGGTTAGAGTTTACTCAAAATGTGGATAAAGAAAGACACCCATCCTTGGAGTGGTGAAATCCAAAGAATTTTCAGAAAATGCAAAAACTTGATTACTCTATTATTAACATTTTATTGGAAAAATTATGCAAGGAAGCACGCTTATGTAGCACAAGCCAATTATTTCAAAACAAACAAAAAATATATATATAAGCAATAAAATAATGAACTACTATCAACTTCTCTCAGTTCATTTACCTATTTCTTTCAAGTATTTATCCACTCCCTCTATTTTTTGATTAATTTCCAATTGCTACAAGAATAGATAGTAGTTTAGCCAATCAGTCAATTGCTTTTTTTGAAAAGATGAAAATTTTCAGACATCTGGCATAACCTGATTACTCTCATTGACTATTGAGCTTACCTTTATATCAAAAGCAAACTTAGAAACGAAAAATACAATTGCCACGATGTTAACAGGAACTCCCCGAATTAGGTAATACTTGACTTACGGAAATTTGACTTTACGTAAGTTTGTGCCAGCTGGTGCAAACTTAAAAAAATCGTGAAAAAGTATTTTGCATCCTGTAGAAATAAATGGAGGTATCGTGAAAATATCATAATGTGAAACCAATAACACATGATTTTCTTATTTTTTTTTCCTGTAATTCGTTCCTAAGCTATTTTCTCTCTAAAAGATCATATTTATAATGGAAATTGCACTACCATTTTCATCGTTATCATATATTCCTGTTATAAACATCAATTTTGAACGCCTTTGTGATATTTTTCTAAAGCACATTTCTGGAGGTCATGACCAAAAAAAACAATAACAACAATTTGCACTTTCTGGTTTTTTGGGTTTTCTGTTAGCACCATCTATTATAAACGGATAGTAAACTCGATCTTATTCCATCTGAGATAATACAGATAACTGCAGTTGTGTGGGTTTTTACGTTATTATGGTGAAATGTGTTCCCCATCACTGAAATCTTCAATCATATAAAAGAAACATATTGAAGAAACTTCTCTTCATTCCTATTTATGAATTACAACAGTGTTCAGGTTCCTCTGTTCTCACAAAAAAAAAAAAAAAACACCAATCAAACAGAGATAGAACAGTTTTTTTTTTTTTTTTTTTTATGTACACCCCAAACACGAGAGGTATTAAAACCTATAGTACTCAGTACCGTGCTTGGGTTGGAGGTTGAGAAGACGAAAGAAGATATTTGTTGACATTAGACTTGAACTTCTGTAGACTGTAATTTTCAGGAAATACGTATGAAAGAAGGTTGTTCCAGAAAACAGCAGTTGAATGAATAAACGAGGAAGATGAAAAGTTGGTTCTGTGAGTTTGAAGTTGGGACAGTAAATGGATGTTGGCTGGTGGCGGCATGTGTTTGGACTGTTTTGAAAGAGAGAGCAGGAATTATAGAAGCCAATTCAGAAGAACAGTGCCCATGGAAGTATCTGTAGAAAAGGCATGCAGCAGAAACAGTATGTCCATGAGAGAGCGAGTGGAGAGACTCTGTTAGAGATGAATCATTAATTAATCTAACTGCCCTCTTCTGAATGTAATCAAGAACCCTGAGAGAGGTTTTGGGGCACCACCCCAGATGTAGGAACAATATTCCATGACAGGGCAGATTTGCGATTCATACAGAGTGAGCAGCTGTTTGGAAGAAAAGTAACGCCTACAGCAAAAGAGAAAACCAAGTTTTTTAGATACATAAGAAGCAATATTTGTAATGTGCTTGTGCCAAGAGAGATTAGAAGTCAGGGTAATCCCCAAAAGAGATATATCATTTTTCCTAGAAATCCGAGAGTCACTAAAGATAAGCATAGGAGCAGAAGAATCCTTTTTGCGAGATATAAAACAAGACTCAGTTTTAGAAGGCTTGAAATCAACTAAGTTGTCATTGCTCCACTGGAGAATTACCTGAAGATCAGCATTTAAAGAATTGGTAGCAGATTTTCGAGAAGTTGAAGCTGATTGAGGAGGGCAAGGTTTCTCAAAATGGAAAGTAGAATGCAATGTGCTATCATCGGCAAAACTATGGATAGGATTTCCAGTCAATGGAAGATGGTCATTAATATACAGGAGGAAAAGAGTGGGGGAAAGAACTGAACCTTGGGGAACACTGGCATTAGTGGAGAAGTTAGAAGACAGAGCCATCTACCATCACCCTCAGTGAGTGTTCAGAGAGAAAACTGAATAATCAATTACTAAAAACAGTTGCCAAACCATAAGATGGAAGTTTGTTTAGAAGACCTTTATGCCAAACACGATCGAAAGCCTTTGAGATGTCAAAAGCAACTACTTGTGTTTCACCGAACCTTTCCATTGAATTAGTCCATAAATGGGTAACACAAGCCAGAATATCACCAGTGGATCAACACTGACAGAATCCATACTGGCGATCGTTGATCAGACGGAAGGTTTCTAGGTAGTTTAAGAGTTGGCAGTTAATTGATTTCTCATTACTTTAGAAAAAGTAGAAGTAATTGCAATGGGACGATAATTGAATGAGAGGGATTTGTCATCTTTTTTAGGAACTGGCTGGATATGAGAAAATTTCCAAGCAGAAGGAAAAACACCTTTGGAATAATAAAGTGAAAACAGGCGGCAAAGAATAGGAGTAAGTTCAAGAGCACAGGTTTTGAGAACAAGTGGAGAAATACCATCGGGACCTGGAGCTTTCTTAGCATCAACATTCATCAAAATCCTTCTGACATCCTTTTGACGGATGACCACAGGAGGCATTGAATGGAGCGTGTTGGGAATGGCGAGAGGTGTTTTACCAGGATCATTAATACATGAGTTGGAAGAAAATTAAGCTATTAATAATATGGATGGAAAATCAGATTCAGAAGCAAGTGACCCTGAGTCCAATGGTCATTCAAGCAAAAGCAAGAAGTATTTATGAAGATATTAAGTATAAGTACGGTGAACCCCAACCCAAGTTCGTGGCATGCAATGGGTGGTTTAATAGGTTCAAGCATCGTGTTGGTTTCCATAACGTTAAAGTATGTGGTGAAGTTATAAGTGCCGATTCTGCAGCTGCAGAGAAATTTTGTGATGTGTTGGAAAAAACTGATGAAGGTGGCTATTCAATGCAACAAATCTTTAATATTGATGAGACTGCTCTGTTTGGGAAAAAAAAAGGATCAAACATACATTGCTAAAGAGGAAAAGACAATGCTAGGTTTCAAGGCTTCAAAAGATAGGGCCATGATCTTGCTTGGGGATAATGAAGCGGGAGATTGCAGATTAATACCATTGCTTGTGTACCGTTCTGGAAATCCTCGTGCATTTAAGGGTATCGATAAAGCTACCCTATCTGTGCATTTCCAATCGAACCAGGGAGCATGATTAACAATATCTCTCTTTGAGTACTGGTTTAAAAGCCGCTTCATTCCCGACGTTGAAAAATATTGTAAAGACAATGATGTTCCTTTCAAGATTTTGCTTCTATTAGATAATGCTCCTGGACATCCTACACATCTAGATGATTTCAATTCGAACGTGAGAGTCAATATTTCTACCACCAAACATGAATTCATTCATCCAACCTATGGATCAGGGTGTTATTTCAAATTTAAAAGCATACTATTTATGCACAACATTTTGCTCAGGCATTGTCTGCCGTAGACGATGAGAAAAATTTACGTTAAGAGAATTTTGGAAATCTTACGATATTTACCACACCATCTTAAATATTAATAAGGCCTGGGTGGAAATTACTAAAAGTTGTTTTAAATGGCACATGGAAGAAAATATGGCCAAGGTATGTAAAAGGCTTTGATGGATTTGTAAAAGATTAATTATATGAAGAGGTTACAGATAAGATTGTAAAGGTTGCAGAGCTACTTCAGTTGGAGGTTGATGCCAAAGACGTGAAGGAGTTAATAGAAGAAGAGAAGGAATTGTCTAACGAAGAATTTATTGCCTTGCAGGCAGCAAAAGAGAAAGAAGAAAATGCTCTCGAAGCTCAATATTAACCAAATGAGGAGCCGAGACGCTTCATCACCAGAGAGATAGCAATGGCATTTCGTGAAATTGCATCAGCAATTGCGATGTTTGAGAAGATGGATCCTGACAGCGAACGATTCTTAAAAGTTAACAAAGAGGTGAATGATATGCTTGCTTGTTACAAAAAATCTATAATGGGAAAAAAAAAAAAAAAAAACCACCATCCAATCATATGTTCTTTTGTAAGGTTGAGCAGCCGACCCCTTCTAAATCTCCACAGCAGCAGCATACTTATCAGCTGAAGACGTTGATTCTGGCAACGAAGCTCGAGAGATAAAACCTACTGACGTTATGCCTGTCTCCTTTCCTTTTTTTTGTAATTTTGTGAGTTTGATTTTTTTTAAATTGCACACTTTTGTAATTTTTCCTGCATATGAGATAAAAAAATTGAATAAATACAATAAATAATTCTATTTACATGTTCGTCGGACATTTCTTTTTTGATTCAATCAAATCAGCAAGCACAGTTGCGTGTGCTGCACAAGCATGGGGGAAATTCTGACTTATGTAGCTTTCCGTGGAATGCAAGCCTTACGTAAGTTAGGGAGTTCCTGCATTCTAATATTTTTATTAATAATTAATTTTAACAACAAACAATTTAAACCAAAATCATATTTGGCTCTGTGAGACCATTTAATTCATTTAACATTGCAAGTCTGTAGGCTAGAGTGGATTCACACTGCGCAATGAGTAAAGAAACTATACCATAAACGTTGGGTGGTAGGGACTGGGGTTTTTTGTTTTGTTTTTTTGATAACTAGGACAAATAATAGAGCATGATAAATATACACAATAAACTATCAAACAAAAAAAAAGGAAAAAATACACGGAAATCATATATGGCTGCACTCTGCTAGGAAGTTGATATTTATTTTAGGTTAGTCATTACAATCTGGTACTCCCTTTTGATCAATCATTGCAAGCAGCAGTGATTGAGAGACCTAGCCTCTCCCATCAGTTGCATTTTACTTAAGTGAATTTCTCCCCACAACTGCTTTAAAATTGGAAAATAAGTTCCTGATTTTAAAATGGCAAGCAAGGGGAGGATGATTATTCACCTTCCTTCCCATTTTTTTTTTTTTTTTTTAAATGCAGGAACTCATTTTCCTATTTTAAAACAGCTTCAAGGGAGAAAGCACACTAACTAAAATGGGTACCATATACCAAAGAGGCCAGAGGTTCTAATCGTTGTGAGGAAAGTAATGAGTAAAAGTGGCTAGGCCCGTCAATCACTGCTACTCGCAACAATTGATTGGAAGGGGTACCAGATTGTAAAAATTAACTTTATTTTATATTAAAGAATATGCAATATATGTGAAAGTAGATTAACGCTACTTGAGCAGTAAGGTGAACCACAATTAGGGATTGTTTCTCGGGATCCCGGGACTGCAGTTAATTTTTGCTGTGGGATTTATCCCGGGATTTCCCGGTCTGAATTACTAACTTTAATAATCAATACTAACAGTCTTACACACGCATTATAAATAAATATATATATATATATATATATATGCGATCATCGTGCGCTGGCAAGATAAATAGTTTCTTCATAATTTGAGATATCGCCAGCAATAAAGATGTTATTATTTTAATTTAGAAAAATATTTATTTTCATACATTACATTTGCAATATATATATAAAGCAGAAAGCGAAAGGCCAGCACTTTCTTACATATCTCTGTAATGTCATCGTCGCCATTTCTTGAGTCTCGACTCTTCTCGATTATATATGTCATTTGTCCTAGAAAGATCCTCTTGCAGTTAAGCCACTTTATATATATTTTATTGTTTTAATGTTTTGTGACAATGGAGAGATCAAAAACATTCACCTGGCAGTACTTCATTAAATGTAATAATAATGAAGAAGCAAAGTGTAGTCATTGTGGTGCAATACTGAAATGTAGAGGTTTTTCTACAAGTGGCTTGCTTCGGCATTTAAAAATTAAACATTCTATTGAGAAGCCTACGTCGGCAAATGATTGTAACAGCAATTCGATTGTAATGATTGTAAAAGCTCTTCGAAATGTTTAAAAAGTTTTCAATCTCAGCCAACATTGTTTAGTTTTTTTAAAGAAAGACACAAAAGAAGAAATCATCGCAAAGCTTGTAGCTGTAGATGGATTCCTATCAGTGCCACATGTAAAATTGAATTTATTCAGCAAGCATTCAGTGAAAAAGGTTTGCTTCTTCCTAAAAATCCCAATCATGTTATGCAATTAGTGTATAAACAGTATAATATTATAAAAGAAAATATAATAAAAGAAATTGAACAATCATTAAAAAATGGTAAGAGATTCAGCCTCTCTCTAGACGAATATTCGTCGCTTAAAACAAACGTTATTTAAATATCAATGTTCATCAAGATAAAGACAAATTTTGGAATCTAGGAATGATTGCTATTAATGGTAGAATAAATGCCAAAGAAATGGTTGAAGAAGTAAAACAGAAGTTATTGGAGTTTAAATTATCAATAGAGCATCATATAGTTGCATGCGTAACGTATGGTATATAACGAAATTCGGACAGTTAATAGATTGTGAACATCAGCTTTGCTATGCCCACGGTATACACCTTGCAATATGCGCCGTTCTATACAAGAGACAGATTGATTCGGAAGGTGTAATCGAGGTAGAAACAACTGAAGACAGCGAGGAAAATTTAGAAGAGGATGAAACCAAAAATTAAGATTCAAATCTAAGCTTCGAAAACAATCCTGATAAGGAACAAAAATGTGATTTCAGAGATGACCGGTGCATTAAACATAGCTAATATCATTAATAAAGTTAGAACGATTGTGCAAATGGTTCAAAAGTCTCTCTTGAAAATTGACTCTTCAGAATTATGTTAAATCTTCATTCAAGCAAGAAAATTTAAGCCTAGTACTCGATTCTAAAAGTAGATGGAACAGTTTGGTAGCTATGTTAGAACGATTCTTACAGTTAAAATCACAAATTGAAAAAATAATGATTGACTATAACATGAAAAATCGAATAGGTGAAGCAGAGAATACAGCTCTTAATGACCTTGTGCGTGCGTTGAAATCCTCCGAAATCGGATCGTAAAACCTTTGCAGTCATGATGCGACACTTCTTACTGCAGACGGAGTTTTTTCTTTCATCATACAAGAACTTTCTGGGCAAAATTCTATCTTTTCAAGAAAAGTTCAGGAAGCACTAATTTTAAGGATAAACGAGAGAAGGCAAAAAGTTTTGTTTGGATTATTGAAGTATATAAAAACTGGAAAACTATATTATAAAAGAAATAGAAAAAATAGTAGAAACCGAGTTGCAACCATTTCCAAGCAAGTCAGCCTTCTTAGTTACAGCAAAATGAATAATAACTCGTCTTGGGTTTTCCTCTTCTGAATCATCGCAATCTGATTTGTCACATTCCAACTCCGAGAAAGAGTGTGATAGTGAGAGCGAAAGACAGCAGACGCTTTGTGAGAAATTGGCGCGTCAAATCAAAAAACAAACTGAATGTGTTTCTAAAGACCCTCAACATGAAGCTAAAGGTCAATCACTTGCAAAGAATATATCCAAGGAGTTCGAAATCTTTGAGGCAACTGGTGAAAAAACAAATGTATTAAAATTAATGGACGCTTTCGAATCCATACCACCAACAAGTGTAGAAGCTGAAAGGTCCTTTTTGGCTGCAGGACTATTTATTACCAAACTTAGAACTAGACTCAGTGATAAAAGTGTAAATTGCCTGTGTTTCTTACGTTCATATTACATGTCAGTTGCCAAATCAGTTTCAAAATGAACTAAAGTGATATAAATTTTTGTTTAACAATGTAGTCACTAGTCTGTCAAGGTTTAAAAAGAACATGTTAAGTTTCTGAAAAGTAAGTTTTGAATTCGTTTCAATTTGTAGTTTATATATATATATGTGTGAATAAATAAAATGCTGTGAAATTTTCAGTTTTAATTCTACCTACAATAATCCCGGGAAAAGAACATTTTTATCCCCGGATCCCGGGATTACCGAAATCCGGGAAAAAGACAATCCCTAGCCACAATATAAATGTTCAGATGAACTGACATAGAATGCTGTGGTGATTAATGCTAAACTTGAAAATAACTTTATCAAAAATGAATACAGAAAACAATAAAAGACCAAGACCTTGTGGAGCTTTACTCATAACAATAGTTGATGAAGAGGCAGTGGCCATTTATGACTGCTTTGTGTAATATCACATATTTTTATCCATAATTGAAACTTCAGCGTAATGTCATTGCTACAATTTATAGAACAGTCACTCATACAGGACATTAGTAGTAGTAGAGGCATGTGATGCAAGAAAGGAAGCGTATGAGCTTATGAAGCATCAGCCAAAAAAAAAAAAAAAAAAAAAAAAAATTTAACACAACCATTTGTTCAGTTCCTCCTTGAATTTATTTAATCTATTAAACTTCCACAATGACAGATGGAAGCTTGTTCCAGCAATTAACCACCCGCTGGCTAAAGGCAAATTTCCGCACATCTATTCTACAACTGTCTTTCCTCAATTTGAATTTATGCCCTCTCAGGTTCGTAATCTGAGCAAGCAGAAGAACCCCATCAGAATTCAGCGTGCTCAATCCAAGGCCTCATACACCTCAATTAGATCACCTTGCAGGTGCCTTGTCTTCAGCCACTGCAATTTGCAGAACTTAAGCCTTTCTTGGTAAGAGGACTCCTCCGTTCCCCTCACCAATCTTGTTGATGATATCAGTAAATGATATCAAAGTAATTCCTTCCTTTACTGCAATCTCATAGTAGCTAATCTTCTTAGTCATATCTTCTTAGATCTGCACTCAACAAAGCCATGTTCTAATTTACTTATAACTTCATACGTCTTAAAATTCTTTGGCACAGAAATGAAACTGATAGTGTGCAGTTACTCATTTCATTTTAGCCACCTCTATAATAGGAGAAATATTTGTATATCTCCATTCAATAGGTAGTTCACTTGAATCTAAGGATAATGAAAATGAGGTGTCAGGAATTTCAAGGCCTGTTGGGGAAAAAATATTCACCTGGCAGTCAAGGAACAAGCAAATACATAGGCAAATGTCAAGGTAACTAAGAATAAAAAGAGGTGCATGTATACTTATACACAAATATTAAGAGCATAGTAAATAAATTGTTGACTTTGAAGTACTGGTCAAGTCATCAAATTGCTCACTGGCTGCACTAGTGGCACAACTCAAAATTCTTAATTTTTGAGTTAATACAAATGAGGTTGGGATAGTGGACTACATTTATGCAATAACAGTACAAGGTGAGATCAATATTATCTCACTATGTGATACAAGTGTCGGTATGCCATTTGAGTTTTTACTGCATCAACAGTGGCACTTCTTCAGTGCGCCCCAATCTTGGGGCTGAATGGAGCGCAGTCTGTGTGCAATAGTGATCCTTTTAGAGTTGTGCCAGTATAGGAGTGTAATGCAATGCAAATTTCTTGTTGTAGGTCATACAGAAAACGAGGGTGACTGTGCAACTCATTATTATAGAAAAATATCACTGAAGTCTGGTCCTATATTCATCCCATCACAATATGTTACATTATCTAGAACTGCCAGAAAGACAGGAAACCCTTTCAAGGTGACAGAGATGAGTCATTGCAATTTTAACAACCTGAAAGATTTTGCCCGATGCACTTCTATGAAATTTGATGAAAATACTGATGAAGTGAATTCAATGACATTGCTAGCTTTAAAGCAGAATAGCAGCATTTGGACTCTTTATTTTATAAAATATCATACAAACAGGATGATTATAAATCAGTTAATGTTAAAGCTTGTAAAACAAGAAAACCTTTGGAGACATTTGTATATTTCGAATTGGAAAGGGCTACAAGAGTTCCATTCCGATTCCGAAAAAGAAACACAGTGAGCTCCACTTTCTGTTGAACAATAACACAATTCCCAAATGTCATGCCAGCTTTTATAACAGTCTAAAAGTTAATTTACGGAAGGCATAAATTTTTCTAAGAATGACTTAAATTCTTCCATTTTGCTTGTTTGTACACCAATAATTATGTATTAACTGGTTCTTATTTATGCTTTACCACAATTATGTTCTCAAAGATTAAAATGTAGTTCATATATGTTCCTGAGTTTATGAATATAAATTCAATTTTTTTTTTTTTTTTTTTTTGTTCTTCATCCTAATTACCTTCCATCTTTAGGAGACTCGTCACAAATTTTGAGTGTTTGTTGGTGCAATATTGGCACAACTCAAATGGGGGGTTAAATTTTCGAGTATTCTGGTTACCCATGCGGGAATGTTGATCAAGCTAGCCTAATTTTAAGTACCACCGGGTATGATGAGATGAATCACACTATATTTCAACAATCACATAATTTCTTCAATTCTAAACAAACTAATTTTAAAAGCCAAATTTTCCTCATCGAATATCTCAGGATTACGATTTTTGAGCAGCAAGTGAGCAAAATGAAGACACTGTGAGGATATCAGAGACATAGTGTTACTGAAATGTAAAGGATATACAATTTGAATAATGGGAGTACAATGTGTAAAGATAGGGCAGGGTGAAGGGGGGGCATCCAATCGACATGGTGCAATTTTCTGTCAGTTCGGTGTGAGATTAATAATCTGTCATCCTGTTTACAAGAGTAAACATGAACCAATTCCATTGAAGTAAGTCAAAAAGGCACCAGAGAATTGAAGTGTGGCAAGTCACTCGGAATTGATGAAATCCTAGCATAAATTATTAAAGCTACAAGTGTAAAGTGCACTGAGTTTTTTCATAAAATGATTGTAAAGATTTGGGAATTGGGACATTTCCATTTTCATTCCCTTACCAAAAGAAGTTCTGAAAGTTTGTTTAAATTACAGGACTGTTAACCTAATTTCCCATGCTAGCAAAATTCTTCTTAAAATCATACTAAACAGAATTTCCAGCAATTCTCTGAAACCTGCTTGTTATTCAAAAGAACAAGCAGGTTTCAGAAAAGGCAGAGGAACCAGGGATCAGAAATTAACTGTCTGACAGTTCAAAAATGCAAATAATTCAAAGTTCCAGTCACTTTTTTTACTGTGTTCAACATGAGAAACTATGTTAATATGGGATTAATATGGGATTCTCAATCCACATAATTTAATTCTCAATCCACACTATATTAATATGGGATTCTCAATACACATAATTTAGCTACTATACCAGAAACAAGAAGGAACTGTATGAACCAACATGGGAAACAGAGAATTATTCAAAATCAGTAAAGGTGTCAGGCAGGGCTGCATTTTGTCAAATTACCTTTTTAATCTTTATGCCGACTATATCACACATTAAGCTGTGTGAGATTTAAATAATGGCATCAAAATTAGAGGAATAAAGAAAAACATCATCATCATTCTTCATTCTACTCTTCCGTTTGGCATGGGTGGAGTCCCTATTTAGATATTGTCCTCCACCGCTGTTGATCTCTTGAATCTAGCATCATTTGTTGATAGCTCTGAAAGCCTTTGTTTTCCTTTAGGCATTGGGACCATTCTCTTTTGGGTCTACGTGGTGGTCTCTTATCTCCAATTCTTCCTTTCAATACCACATTACGCAGCCTGTGTTGTTTCATATGGTTCACATGTCCAAACCAGTAAACAAACTTCTTTATGCAGATGATTTTTTTTTTTTTTTTTTATGAAAACCTCCAACAGAAGAGGTATTAGAACCTATAGTACTTAGTACTGTATATCAATTGCAGGTTGAGAAAGACAATATTTGTTGACATTAGGCACACTTCTATAAACTGTAATTTTCAAGAAATAAATAGGAAGGATGGTTGTTACAGAAAACGGCAGCTGAATGAATACACAAGGAATATGGTTGTGTGAGTTTGAAGTTGGACAGTAAATGTACGTTGACTGGAGGGGACATGTGTTTGAACTGTTTTGAAAAAGAGAGTGGGAATTATAGAAGCCAATTATGAAGAAGAGTGCCCATGGAAGTATCTGTAGAAAAGGCATGCAGCAGATCCTTGAGGTTGTCACAAACATTATCTCAGATATGCCAGACAAGCTATACTTGCTACCTGGGAGTCTAAAACACTGATGGAACTAATATTTGGGTCACACTCAAGTCAAGTGGACCCAATTTCGGAAAAGTCTGGAACGTCTGTGACAGCCAAATCCTGTACTTGCACCTTGACAATGGTGAGACTGTTAGTAATCCTGGGTATAACCCAGAGTGCGCCAGCGCACTATGAGTGACCACCCAGATGTGAACCAATGTGAGCAGGTTGAGGTGTAGTGCCCACACCACATGGAGGAATGCCGCCTTTCTGTGTTACCAACCAATACTAGGTGGTAGATGACTCTCATCAACCGGTGCAATACCACCACTTTGCTTATTGGAGGCTTGAAGTGGTGGAACCCATGTTTAGTCTCTAGAGCTAAGTTCCGGTCAACCCTTCCCCATCTCTTCCATCATGAAGTATGATTGATGACTTCTGAGGTTATGATGAACATCGTGGTGAGATCCAATATTCCTTACATTTTTAGGGTACAGCTCTAAAACGGTGTTCGCAGGCCGGCCGCTAGTTAGTACAACGGACGGAATCTATTGGTAACTCTCTAGGAGGCTTCCAGATCAGCTAGTGTATAATCTTGCTACCTCTACTCTGCCAGATAGTGACTGGAGTGAGTCCGAGTAGTGCGTATGCGGGGAGCATTCTCGAGGAACGTTATGTTAAGGATCTGGGTATATTCTTACCATGTGTAAGCCATATCCAAAAATTTCATTCCTTCATACAGCATGTCCCCACCCACTCTTTCTTACTATTGAATACACCATGAATTGTCAAACTACAAATTCATTTCACAAATAAACGTGGTCTCAATTCTAATCTCAAAGATGTCCATTTCCACTTGCAGACTGCCAAACCCCATGTACTTTTTCTGACAGAATCTCAGTTATTAGTTGATTCAACTACTGCTCATCTCAGATGCCCAAATTATTCGCTCTATGATTCCTTTCGCCTCAAAGGTGGTACTTGTGCATATATCCATTCTGATATTCCCTGTCAGAGACTTGGCAATTTGGAATCTTCTCTCTTTGATCTTCTCTGGCTTAAAATCTATCTACCTCATTGTGTCAAATTCATCTGTTGTTTCTACCATTCTCTCAACTCCACTAATCACTTGGAGCTCTTTGACTTGCTCACTTTGCAACTTGACTTTATCCAGTCCAACTTTCCTAACAGTGAGGTAATTTTCCTTGGTGATTTTAATGTTCACAACTCCAGCCAGCTTCCGTTTTCTAGTCACACCAACACAGCTGGTCGAGATGCTCAGGTTTTTGCAATTACTAATGACCTTGCACAGATTGTTCATTTACCTACAAGAATACTGGACAATCCCAATCATACAGCTAATACGCTTGATCTTTTTCTCACAAACAACCATTCTAAGTACACAGTCGAAGTGAGAGATACTTTAGTCACTTCAGATCACAACTTGGTGATTGTCTCTTCTTCAATGGAACCTTTATCTCATGGCTATTCCCAACCTCGTGTTGTTTGGCATTACAAGAATGCAAAATGGGATGAACTGCGAGACTCCTTTTCTTTTTTTCCTTGGTCGGATTACTGTTTCAAAACTTCTAATGTCAACGTTTGCTCAGATCGTGTCAGTGAAATTATTCTTGCAGGAATGGAATCCTTTATCCCACACTCCACTTTAAAATCTCGTCCTTTATCTAAACCTTGGTTTTCCAATAAATGTGCTAAGGCTGTTCAAAAGAAGAATGTTGCATATCATAATTGGCTTGTTTCTAATTCTTCAGTTTCATTTTCTGCCTATATCAAAGCTTGCAACAATTGTAAAGCAGTTATTAATCAGTCCAAACTAGAGTTTGAACAGGCTAAGAGTAGAAAACTTGCTTCTTGCCCTAATCGTAGGCGAGCATTCTGGTCTCTTGCCAAAGCTATTAGCCGCAACTTTTGCCCATCTCTGCTTCCACCTCTGTCCAAACCAGATGGTTCTGTTGTCACTTCAGCCAAGGATAAAGCTGACCTGCTAGCATCTCATTTTTCATTCAACTTATGCATTAACGATCTTAGTAAAACACATCCCACTATTCCCAACACGCTCCATTCAATGCCTCCTGTGGTCTTCCGTCAAAAGGATGTCAGAAGGATTTTGACCAATGTTGATGCTAAGAAAGCTCCAGGTCCCGATGGTATTTCTCCCCTTGTTCTCAAAACCTGTGCTCCTGAACTTACTCCTATTCTTTGCTGCCTTTTTTCACTTTCTTATTCCAAAGGTGTTTTTCCTTCTGCTTGGAAATTTGCTCATATCCAGCCAGTTCCTAAAAAGGATGACAATTCCCTCCCATCCAATTATTGTCCCATTGCAATTACTTCTAATCTTTCTAAAATAATGGAGAAATCAATTAACTGCCAAATTTTAAACTACTTTGAAACCTTCCGTCTGATCAACTATCGCCAGTATGGATTACGTCAGTGTCGATCCACTGGAGATATCCTGGCTTATGTTCTCATTTATGGACTAATTCAATGGAAAGGTTCGGTGAAACACAAATAGTTGCTTTTGACATCTCAAAGACTTTCGATCGTGTTTGCCATAAAGGTCTTTTAAACAAGCTTCCATCTTATGGTTTGCCAACTGTTTTTAGTAATTGGTTATCCAGTTTTCTCACTGATCGCTCATTGAGGGTGATGGTAGATGGCTCTCTGTCTTCTAACTTCTCCACTAATGCTGGTGTCCCCCAAGGTTCAGTTCTTTCCCCCACTCTTTTTCTCTTATATATTAATGACCTTCTTCCATTGACTGGAAATCCTATCCATAGTTTTGCCGATGATAGCACATTGCATTCCACTTTCCATTTTGAGAAACCTTGTCCTGCTCAATCAGCTTCAACTTCTCGAAATTCTGCTACCAATTCCTTAAATGTGGATCTTCAGATAATTCTCCAGTGGTGCAAAGTCAACTTAGTTGATTTCAACCCTTCTAAAACTCAGTCTTCTCTTATATCTCGCAAAAAGGATTATTCTGCTCCTATGTTTATCTTTAGTGACACTCCGATTTCTAGGCAAAATGATATATATATCTCTTTTGGGAATTACCCTGACTTCTAATCTCTCTTGGCACAAGCACATTACAAATATTTCTTCTTCTGCATCTAATAAACTTGGTTTTCTCTTTCGCTCTTGGCGTTACTTTTCTTCTAAACAGCTGCTCACACTGTATAAATCGCAAATCCACCCTGCCAAGAGATATCGTTCCCACATCTCGGGTGGTGTCTCCAAAACCTCTCTCAAGTTTCTTGATTCCATTCAGAAGAGGGCAGTTCGGTTAATTAATGACTCATCTCTAACAGAGTCTCTGCACTCGCTGTCTCATAGACGTACTGTTTCTGCTGCATGCCTCTTCTACAGATACTTCCATGGGCACTGTTCTTCTGAATTAGCTTCTACAATTCCTGCTCTCTCTCTCTCAAAACAATCCGAACACGTGCCGCCACCAGCCAACATCCATTTACTGTCCAACTTCAAACTCACAGAACAAACTTTTCATCTTCCTCGTTTATTCATTCAACTGCCATTTTCTGGAACAACCTTCCTTCATACATATTTCCTGAAAATTACAGTCTACAGAAGTTCAATTCCAATGTCAACAAATATCTTCTTTCGTCTTCTCAACCTCCAACCAAAGCACGGTACTAAGTACTATAGGTTCTAACACCTTTCGTGTTTGGGGTTTACATTAAAAAAAAAAGAAAAAAGAAACAGTACGTCTATGAGACAGCGAACGGAGAGACTCTGTTAGACATATAACAGATCTCTGAAAGCGATTTCTTAGATGTCGTGTTATATTGTTCCCACATCTAACAAATACTGACATCAAAATTGGAGGACTAAAGATAAACATCAACATCATTCTACTTTTCCGATTGGCATGAGTTGAGTACCACGCATGATGCATGCGTGGTTGCCCCCAGATTTGGGAAGGAACAATATTCCATTGTAGGAAGGATTTGCGATTTGTACATAGTGAACAGCTGTTCAGAAAAAAAAGTAACGCCGAGAGCAAAAGAGAAAACCAAGATTTTTAGAAGCAGAGAAACCAATATTTGTAATGTGCTTGTGCCAAGAGAGATTAGATGTCCGGGTAATCCGCAAAAGAGATATATCATCTTGACTAGAAATTGGAGTGTCACCAAAGATAAGCATAGGAGCAGAAGGATCCTTCTGGCAAGAAATAGGAAAAGACTAAGTTTTAAAAGGGTAGCATTAGAAAAGGCATATGGAAGAAAGCAAGCTTTCATAGTATCAGCCAAAAAAAACAAAAAAAAAAAACAATTCTAATTTCATCCATCCACTCGCTCCAAATTTTTGCCTAGTTTTTCCTTGAATCTATGTAAACTATCAACTTCCACAACGATAGATGGAAGTTTGTTCCACCAATCAACCACGCGCTGGCTAAAGGCAAACTTCCGCACATCTATCCTACAACTGTCTTTCCTCAATTTGAATTTATGCCCTCTCAGGTAATTATTCTCAGCAAGAGGAACAAACCATTGTTTTCTATATTCATTAATGATATTGATAATGGTATATATCAGGCTTAATGTCCAAGTTTGCAGACGATACAAAGGTTGGCAGTATTGTTAACAACACTAACGACAGTACGCTGCTGCAACAGGATCTAGAAAAGTAGAGCAGATGGGCTGAGAGGTGGCAACTGAAGTTTAACATTGACAAATGTAAAGTACTGTATATGGGAAGCAGTAACACCAGAGTAACTTATGAACTGTGTGGTACTACACTGACAGTGGTAGACAGTGAAAAGGAACTGGGGATAATTGTGCAGGCAGATATGAAGTTCTCTGAGCAGTGCAAATGGTCTGCAAGAGTAGGTCATGGTGTCGTGTCAATGATATACAGGAATTTCTCTAGTAGGGATAAGGAGGTGATTATACCCTTGTATAAGGCAATGGTCAGGCCACACTTTGAGTACTGTATACAGGTCCGGAGGCCTCATTTTAGGAAGGAGGTACAACTGCTGGAGCGAGTGCAGAGAAGGGCAACAAGATTAGTGAATGGAACAAATTGTTGCTTTTACAAAGAAAGGCTTAAGTTTCGAAAATTACAGTGTCTGGAGACTACGCACCTGCGAGGTGATCTGACTGAGGTGTATAAAGCCTTGAATGGTTTGGGCATGCTCAATGTTGATGGAATTCTTCCTCTTGCTCAGAATAATTGTCTTAGAGGGAATAAATTCAAATTGAGGAAGGACAGTTGTAGGATGGATGTCAGGAAGTTTGACTTTAGCCAACGGGTGGTTTATTGCTGGAACAAACTTCCATCTGTCATTGAAGTTGATAGCTTAGATAGATTCAAGACAGAGCTATAATTAGACAAATATTTTGAGCGTGTGGATGGGTGAAATAAGAGGTTTTTTTTGGCTGATGCTATATAAGCTTGCTTTTTTGCATCATGTGCCTTTGCTAATGCTAATCCCATCACGATTTAGCATGCTCAAACCATACAACACTTTATACACCTCAATTAGATGACATTGCAGGTGCCTAGTCTCGAGACAATGTAATTTGCAAAACTTAAGCCTTTCTTCGTAAGAGCAACCCTTTGTTCCATTCACTAATCTTGTTGCCTTTCTCTGCACTCACTCCAGGTGCTCTACATACTTCCTAAAATGAGGTCTCCAGACCTGTATACAGTACTCAAGGTGTGGCCTGACCATTGCCTTGTACAAGGGGATATTCACCTCCTTATCCGTGCTAAAAGATTTCTTGTATATCATTGACAAGACACCATGAGCTACTCTTGCAGATCATCTGCAATGCACAGAAAACTTCATATCCGTCTGTACAATTATCCCCAGGTCCTTTTCATGCTCTACCACTGTCAGAGTAGTACCAAACAGTTGGTATGTTACTGCTTCCCATATGCAATACTTTACATTTGTCAATGTTAAACTTCATTTGCCACCTCTCAGCCCATCTGCTCAACTTTTCTAGATCGTGTTGCAGCAGCATACTGTCATTAAAACCCAGCCAGGCTTCGTATCGTCTGCAAACTTGGACACTAAGCCTGATATACCATCATCAATATCATTAATAAATACAGAGAAAAAACAATGGACCCAACACTGAACCCTGAGGGACTCCACTAATAACACTAGCCCACTAAGAGCAGTGTCCACTCATTATCGCTCTGTCTTCTCCCACTCAACCATCCCTTTATCCATAGCAGCAATTTGCCTCCTAGGTCACACTGCTCCAATTTGTGCAGCAGTATCAAAAGACGTTTTAGATCCAAATATATGATATCAAAGTTATTCCCTGCATCCAGTTTCTTTGTGACCACATCATAGTATCCAATCATATTGGTCAGAAAAGCTTCTTCTTAACAAAACCATGGTTTTTCCGAGCTATAACTGAAGTCTTGTCAAGATGATTCTGCAGAGCTTCCATTAATTTCCCTGGAACAGAAGTTAAACTAACATATCTGTAATTACTTGTGTCGCCCTTAGATCTTCCTTTGTGAATTGGTGTCACGTTTTTATTTTTCAAGTTTTCTCTCTGATCGCTCACTGCGGGTGATAATAGATGGCTCTGCCTTCTAACTTCTCCACTAATGCCGGTGTCCCTCAAGGTTCAGTTCTTTTCCTCTTGTATATTAATGACCTTCTTCCATTGACTGGAAATCCTATCCATAGTTTTGCCGATGATAGCACATTCCATTCCACTTTGCATTTTGAGAAACCTTGTCCTGCTCAATCAGATTCGACTTCTCTAAAATCTGCTACCAATTCCTTAAATGCCCATCTCCAGGTAATTCTGCAGTGGGGCAAAGACAACTTAGTTGATTTCAATCCTTCTAAAACTCAATCTTGTCATATCTCGCAAAAAGGATTCTTCTGCTCCTGTGCTTATCTTTGGTGACACTCCGATTTATAGGCAAAATGATATATCTCTTTTTGGGACTACCCTGACTTCTAATCCCTCTTGGCACAAGCACATTACCAATATTGCTTCCTCTGCATGTAAAAAAAATTGGTTTTCTTTTGATCACAGCATTACTTTTTTTTTCAAACAGCTGTTCACTCTTTACAAATCGCAAATCTGCTCTACCATGGAATATTGTTCCCACATCTTGGACGGTGCCCCAAACACCTCTCGGCTTCGATTCCGTTCAGAAGAGGGCAGTTAGGTTAATTAATGATTCATCTCTAACATAGTCTCTCCACTCACTGTCTCATAGATGTACTGTTTCTGCTGCATGCCCATTCTACAGATATTTCCATGGGCACTGTTCTTCGGAATTGGCTTCTATCATTCCCGCTCTCTCTCTTTCAAAACAGTCCGAACATGTGCCGCCACCAGCCAACATCCATTTATTGTCCAACTTCAGACTCACTGAACCAACTTTTCATCTTTCTCGTTTATTCATTCAACCGCTGTTTTCTGGAACAACCTTCCATCATACGTATTTCCTGAAAATTACGGTCTACAGAAGTTCAAGTCCAATGTCAACAAATATCTTGTTTCGTTTTCTCAACCTCCAAACCAAGCACGGTACTAAGTACAATAGGTTCTAATACCTCTTGTGTTTGGGGTTTACATAAAAAAAAAAAAAAAAAAAAAAAGCAATTGAACCTTCCATGTATCAAACTTCATGCACAATTTCATTTCACAGAGGAGATGCTATTGCAGGTTCAGGATCTGGATGGCAATTGAAAAAATTCTGGTGATGATCGACAAATATACAGGCAAAGAGTCTTCAGTTATCATCGGCCAAGGTCATCACAGTCATCTCCCATGACTCACTGATCTGCATCTCCAGCCGATTTGTTTGAAAGTTCATGCACCTAGTGCCATCGAGGAATCTGCCTAATACTTCTCTTCGGTACATGTTCGCCTGCACAGTTCCATAAAGTATCCTCATATTTTAACGTTAACTCCTGGCTATTGCCATTTGGACTATTTATAATGGCAGTTTGCTGTACAAATTTGCTTTTACATGCGTTGTAAAAAGGAATTACTCTGGGATCGGAGAAAATTCGATTATTTGCTCATCGACAAGAATGGAGATACTTTCGTTGCAGCTCTTAAATCATATCAAAAAATAAAAAACATTTCTGTCTTTGATAGGCTCTAAGAAAGATAGATTTCAAGAAGTGTACTTAAATGTATTAAATATATGCAGTAACTATTACTAATATAAAATAACACGAATAATACACTACACTATATAATATAATACTTACTGGTACTAATACTAACACTAGGTGGTAGATGGCTGTCATCAATTGGTGTAATACCACCACTTTGCTTATTGGAGGCTTGAAGTAGTGAAACCCACATTTAGTATCTAGAGCAAGGTTTTCGCCTCCACCTTCTCCCTCAACACATGCACAGTACTACTAGTACTAATAAACCTGTACCACTATGTATATTTTAGTGCACTTGCATCATTAATACACAGCCAATTATAAATTAGCAAATTATTTGCAACGGTGACATCGTTTCAATTTTATCTTATATTGTGAATACCTTCACGACGAGTTGCCATGACATTGCACTACTTTGAATAAGTAACGCTTCATCTAAAGGAGAAGACTAATTTTACTTATTCTCAGTGGATACCACCACCCAGATCGCACCGTTTCAGGGCTATTTGGCCCTTCTTTGGTGGGTAGGTAGGTAGGTACCCAAGTGGTGTTAATGATGACAAAACGGTTGTTAAGTATAACTCCACAATATGAGAGATACCTGATGGTGTATGATATAAGTTAGGACTCTAATGCATTAAGGGCTTATGCCTCAAGCTGTGAAAGAGTTAAGACTATGTATATCTTAGTGCACATGAATCATTAATACACAGCCAATTATAAATTAGCAAATTATTTGCAATGGCATCATCATTTAAATCACATCTCATATTGTGAATACCTCACAACGAGTTCCCATGACATTGCACTACTTCGAATAAGTAACACTTCACCTAAAGGAGAAGACTAATTAGTGGATACCACCACCCAGACAGTGCCGTCTGGATGGTGGTATCCACTAATTAGTCTTCTCCTTTAGGTGAAGCGTTACTTCAGACATAAGCCTTAATGCATTAGAGACCAGTACCACTACTTTTTTTTTTTTTTTTTTTTTGTCCTCGCCTTTTCCCATTATTATTTGGGGTCAGCGTTTTTATTGTTTTGGGATGCAATTTTTACGGCCGGATGCCCTTCCTGATGCCAACCCTCACGCTTTATTCGGACTGGGGATATGCGGTTGTCATTCCCTGACCTTCCGAATCCTCCGTATTTGGTGGTCACAGGCTCGAACCCCAGTTTAATCAAGAAGCGTGTGCTATGCACTACTGCTCCTGCCCACCTGGCTATGGAGGCACCTGCCAGTACTACTACTAACACTAATATATAATAGCACTAATAATACAATACTATAATATAATACTAATATGCACTAACACTAGGTGGTAGATGGCTCTCATCAACTAGTGCAATATTGCTTATTGGAGGCTTGAAGTGGTGAAACCCATGTTTAATTTCTTGAGCAAAGTTTTTGGCATATTCTCCCATACTTCTCCTTCAACCCATGCACGGTACTAAATACAATAGGTATTGATACCTTTTATGTTTTGGATATTCATTAAAAAAAAACAAAGAGAGAGAAAAAAAAAATATATATATATATTACAGGAAAAGATGATAAAATGATAAGATGATAAATTTTTAGGCGCATTAGCAACTAAGAGCATATTGCTCCGGGGATATGCGTTGGTCATTCCGTGACTTTTCCGCATCCTCTGTATTTGGTGGTCACGGGCTCAAACCAGGGTCTAATCAAGAGGCATGTGCTACGCACTGCCACTCCTGCCCACCTGGCTACAGAGGCACCTGCCAAAATGGGTGAATGCAGAGCTGGCTGGTCAAATGGAGCAGAAAAGATAGCATGGGACATTTACAGAGCAATGAAAAATAATGAAGCCTACAACAGGTACGAGTTGATCTGTAATTGTACCAGAAATAAAGGTAGGGAGGCCAAGGCTGTTTATGAAAAAAAAGCATTAGCTAAGAGAACAAAGAATGGCGCCAAGGAATTTTTCTTATAGGTGAATACAAGGAAGAAAAATGCGAATCAGATTTGACCCTTGTGCACTCGGTGTGGGAGTCTTAGACAGCACTGCTGATGTTGCGGATGAATTGAACAGGTACTTTGCATCTTTACTGACAGAAGATTCATGACGTAATTGCCTTCCTCTTATCTTTATCTTCAACAATTTCTCCTCCACTTTGCTCTCAGTTATTACAAAATCATCTAGCACACTTCCAGAGTTTAATTCAACTTTGGCATTCCCCTCCCTGAATAACTCCTCATTTGTGAATGTAGATGCAAAATACTCATTTAGTTTGTTACCTACCTCAGCAGGATCATCAACAGTTGAACCATCAATATCCAGTGGACTAATCTGAATCATCCCCTTCCTTCTAGAGTTTACATAAGTAAAGAACTCTTTGCTGTTTTTTTTTGCATCCTTTGCCAAAGATTTCTCATAATCTTCCTTTGCCTGCCTAACCTCCTTTGTGATTTTGTTACAGACCAGCTTATATCTATCATAGGCTTCCGTGTCACCCATTAATTTATGTTTCCCATGCATTTTTCTTCTCTGCCACATGTTCTCATTAGTTCATTTGACATCTATTTAGGCGTAAACCTTGAAAAATATTTCTTAATTGGTATGAAAAGCCTAGTAGCTTCAAGATAATTCTTTGAATGCTTCCCATTCTGAATTTGTTGTTGGTCCCACCATACGGTGTGTCCCTCAGTTGGTCCCACTGTATAGAATATAAATACTGACTCAGACATCCGGAATTACCTGTAGATCGGCATTTAAGGAATTGTTGTGGACATTCGAGAAGTTTAAGCTGATTGGGCAGGGCAAAATGGAAAGCGGAATGCAATGTGCTATCATCGACAAAACTATGGATAGGGTTTCTAATCAATGGAAGAAGATCATTAATATACAAGAGGAAAAGAGTGGGGGGAAAATAACTTAAACTTGGGGGACACCAGCATTAGTGGAGAAGTTAGAAGATAGGAAGACATCTACCATCACCCTCAGTGAGCGATCAGAGAGAAAACTGAATAACCAATTACAAAAAACAGTTGGCAAACTATAAGATAGAAGCTTGTTTAGAAGACCTTTATGCCAAACACGATCAAAAGCCTTTGAGATGTAAAGAGCTACTGCTTGTGTTTCAACGAACTTTTCCACTGAATTTGTCCATAAATGGATAACATAAGCCAGAATATCACCAGTGGATCGGCACTGACGGAATCCATAGTGGCGATCGTTAATCAGATGGAAGGTTACTAGATAGTTTAAGAGTTGGTGGTTAATTGATTTCTCCATTACTTTGGAAAGTGTGGAAGTAATTGTAATGGCACGATAATTTGATGGGAGGGAATTGTCACCCTTTTTAGGAACTGGCTGGATATGAGCAAATTTCCAAGCAGAAGGAAAAACACCTTTGGAATAAGAAAGTGAAAAAGGCGGCAAAGAAAAGGAGTAAGTTCAGAAGCACAGGTTTTGAGAACACGCGGAGAAATATCATCAGGACCTGGAGCTTTCTGAGCATAAAGTTTCTTCAAAATCCTTCTGACATCCTTTTTTGGTGTGTGTGTTAGGAATTGTGGGAGGTGTTTTACCAAGATCATTAATACATGAGTTGGAAGAAAAATGGGATGCTAGCAGATCAGCTTTAATCTTGGCTGAAGTGACAACAGAACCATCTGGTTTTGGGAGCAGAGATGGGCAAATATTGCGGAAAATAACTTTGGCAAGAGACCAGAATGCTCGGCTACCATTAGGGAAAGAAACAAGTTTTCATCTCTTTCAAAACAACAAGTTTTCTATCCTGTTCAAAATCTAGTTTGGACTGATTAATAGCTGCTTCACAATTGTTGTGAGCTTTGGTGTAGGCAGAAAATGAAATTGAAGAATTGGAAACAAGCCAATTACAATATGCAACACTTTTGTCTTGAACGGCCTTAGTACATTTATTGGAAAACCAAGGTTTAGATAAATGACGAGATTTTAAAATGGAGTGTGGAATAAAAGATTCCATTCCTACAAGAATAATTTTGCTGAGATGATTTGAGCAAATGTTGATATCTAAAGTTTTGAAACAGTAATCTGACCAAGAAAAAGAAGAAAAGAAATCTCACAGGTCATTCCATTTTGCATCCTTGTAATGCCAAACAACAAGAGGTTGGGAATAGCCATGAGATAAAGGCTCCTTTAGAGAAGAGACAATCACAAAGTTGTGATCTGAGGTGGCTAAAGGACCACTCACTTCGACTGTGTACTTAGAAGGGTTGTTTGTGAGAAAAAGATCAAGCGTGTTGGCTGTATGATTAGGATTGTCCGGTATTCTGGTAGGCAAATGAACAGTCTGTGCAAGGTCATTAGAAATTGCAAAAGCCTCAGCATCTCGACCAGCTGGGGTGGTGTGACTAGAAAATTAAAGCTAGCTGGAGTTGTGAACATTAAAATCACCAGGGAAAATTACCTCACTGTTAGGAAAGTTGGACTGGAGAAAGTCAAGTTGCAAAGAGAGGAAGTCAAAGAGTTCCAATTGATTAGTGGTTAGGGTTTACCGAAACTTAGCTCTGCATGGGTTCCACCACTTCAAACCTCCAATAAGCAAAGTGGTCATATTGCACAAGTTGATGAGAGTCATCTACCACCTAGTATTACTTGGTAACACAGAAGGGCGGCATTCCTCCATGTGGTTTGGGCACTACACCTCAACCTGCTCACATTGGTTCACATCTGGGTGGTCACTCACAGTGCGCTGGCGCACTCCGGGTTATACCCAGGATTACTAACAGTCTCAACATTGTCAATGTGCAAGTACAGGATTTGGCTGTCACGACGTTCCAGACTTTTCCGAAATTGGGTCCACTTGACTTGAGTGTGACCCAAATATTAGTTCCATCAGTGTTTTAGACTCCCAGGTAGCAAGTACAGCTTGTCTGGCATATCTGAGAGAATGTCTGCGACAACCTCAAGGACCAAGATATATATGTGTTTTGGCTTGTATGATTTTTCTTAAAAAAAAGTATTCCATAATTCAAAAGTATTCGCCATCCCTCGGCAATCTACCCAGTTCGTGGATACGATATAGTGCCTTAAACTGTCAAAATCCCCACTTCTGAAGGAAAGTTGGACTGGAGAAAGTCTAACTTTCTCCAGTGCTTTTACCTTTAAACCCTGTGCTTTCACTTTTAACTATTGTAACATCTTTCTTCATCTTCCAGCTGACAATTGGATAATCACTTCCTGACAATGGTTCCTGTTCTTTTAGCCCTGTGATTTCATCTGGATCGTTAGTAATGATGAGGTCAAGAATATTCTCATCCCTAGTACTTTTTTCAACATGCTGGTACAAATAATAATAATCTTGTTTATTTAAAAAAGTTTTTCCCCATTGTAAGTTTCCCTTCCACTAATTCCAATCAATCTGGGAAAGATTAAAGTCATTTATAATAAAACATTCATGCTTGCTTGCCCATTCCATCTGCATGTAAAGACTTTTGTCATATTCTTCACAATCTTTTGGTCAGTACACTCCTCCCACTCTCATTATTCCTTTGCTTCTGACTAACCCACACCACAAAGATTCTATGCTGGCAGACGTAACTTCAGACTCTGCAAAAGCTCTTTTCGTGCTCAGGCTGCTTTTGATGAGAAGCATGACCTCTCCTCTACCCCTTCTATCTTCCCTAAATACATTTTACATACCATAGTGGAACTCAACATCATAGATTTCTGAATGGCACCAGGTGTCTTTAGCCCTATATATATCAGCATTAGTTGTCCTTACCGGGAGTTGAATTCAGCTAATTTTGTTGACAATACTCCTGATATCACTGTAGACACAGTTGAGACTAATGTAATCTTCTATAGTTTACTACCCTGACACACCCCTTGAAGTTATTTGGGTTTGTATCACAAGCTATATCTTCCCTCTCATTCAAAACATTTCTACCTCAGCACATCCCATCAAAATTGGCTGTTGTGGCAATAAATAAGAATTCTTGATGTGAGTAGAAACATTACTTTTAACCCATATCATCAGATAAACGTGGATATAAATTACCCTTCTCCACCCTAACTAGCAGTTTCACTGAACCCTTAGGGTTGTCCTCAATGATACTTAAAAAAATGCTTGCACCACCTCTTTGTGTATTTGGCGTTTTGTGTGTGGGGATTTATTTGGGCATTTGTGCCCAGATAAATTATTTTTGCATTTATTTGAATATTTGTGTATTTGGATTTAGCAAAGTATTTGTTGTAGTTGTATACAAGTTTAATGTCTAAATTAGAACATGTTGGGATCAGTGATATGATTATGAGATGGACTGCAGCATAAGTGGCATCAGATTGTGATTAATGGTTACTCATCAAATTGGTGAATGTTATAAGTGAGCAACGGCAAGGGAAATTATCGGACCACTGCTATTTATGATTTTAAATTACATCAACAATGGGATAGAGGGTGTGATATAAACAGTTGCAGATAATGTGAAGATTGGGAGAATAGTTAATGATCAGTGGCAAGGAGCAGTGAGAGCTGACAACTTCTGAATTTGAAAATGTTAGAGATCAGGCAATAACAGGAGAAAAACTTTTTTTTTTTTTAAACCAAAAGTAGGAAGTTTTTGTGAACAACATATAAAGGATTATTTGCCAGTACAGTATGATTTGAAAATTAGCTGACTTTGAATTTCCGCTCTGTGCATTTCTGTGTTAATTTTCTTTTAGACAAGAAAAATACCATTACAGACTTTACTCACTTCGGAAATATTGATTCAAATTTCTGTTCATAAACAATAACTGTCAGGTGCATTTCCAAAACAGAAAGAAGATCCAAACTCACTTTCTGTTTTTCTAACCTAGATGAATATTTTATCACACTCAGCCCTTCTAAGTATGACTTAAGATAATTTGTTATATTTGTTCCGGGTAAAATAATGGAGTCACTGGTTAAAGATGCATTGCAGGATCATCTAGACAAGACTGCAGCAATAATTCAGACACAGCATGGATTTGTTAAGGGAAAGTCTTGTTTGACAAATTTCATAGGATATTATGATGTGGTTACAAAGGAACTGGAAGCAAAAAATAATTTTGATATCATATATTTGGATTTCAGGAAAGCTTTTGACACTGTTGAGCATGGAAGACTATTGTACAAATTGGAGAAGAATGGCATTAAGGGTAAGTTCCTACAATGTAAAAAAGGATGGTTAAGTGGGAGATGACAGAGGGTGGTAATCAATGGGTGCTGCTCTTCGTGGACTAATGTTATTAGTGGAGTCCCACTGTTTTGTATATTTATCAGTGATATTGATGAAGGTATATCAGGCTTAATGTCGAAGTTTGCAGATGATACAAAGGTTGGCAGGGTTGTTAATCACAGTGTGCTACTGCAACAGGATCTAGATAATTTGGGCAGATGGGCTAAGAAGTGGCAACTGAAGTTTAACCTTGACAAATGCAAAGTACTGCATATGGGTAGAAGTAACCCCAGAGAAACGTACCAACTGTGTGGTACTACACTTAAGGTGGTAGAAAATGAAAAAGACCTGGGAGTAATTGTGCAGTCAGATATGAAGTTTTCTGAGCAATGCAGACAGGCTGCCAGGGCAGGTCATGGGGTTTTGTCAATGATATATAGGAATTTTGCTAGCAGGGAGAAGGAGGTGACTGTCCCTCTGTATAAGGCAATGGTCAGACCATGCCTTGAGTACTGCGTACAGGTCTGGAGGCCTCATTTTAGGAAGGATGTAGATTTACTTGAGCGGTACAGAGAAGGGCAACAAGATTGGTGAGGGGAATGAAGGGATCCTCTTACCAAGAGAGGCTTAAGTTCTGCAAATTGCAGTGGCTGGAGACTAGGCACCTGCGCAGTGATCTGATTGAGGTGTATAAGGCCTTGAATGGGTTGAGCACGCTGAATTCTGATGGGATCCTTCCACTTGTTCAGATTACGAACCTAAGGGAGCATAAATTCAAATTAAGAAAAGACAGATGTGCGGAAATTTGCCTTTAGCCAGTGGGTGGTTAATTGCTGGAACAAACTTCCATCTGTCATTGTGGAAGTTGATAGGTTGAATAAATTTAAGGAGGAACTGGACAGGCATTTGGAGGGAATGGTGTGATTTTTTTTTTTTGGCTGATGCTGCATAAGCTCATACACTTGCTTTCTTGCATCACATGCCACTACTACTACTACTAGACCGGGGTTCGAGCCCGTCACCATGAAATACGGAGTATGCGGAAAGGTCAGGGAATGACAACCGCATATTCCCGGAGCAATGTGGCCTTAGCTGCTAATGCTCCTTAGTTGCTAAAAACCAAACAACAACAACAGAATTTAAGCATAGTAAATAAATCTGATATAGCATTACTGCATATTTGCCATTCCTTCATTTAGCATTAGTAGAGGCATAACAGGCAAGAAAGCAAGTTTATATAGAATCAGCAGGGAAAAAAAAAAAAAAAAATTCCCATTTCGCCTATCCATTCTGTCCAAATGTTTGTCTAGTTCTGACTTACACTTAAATAAGTTATTGACCTCCATTACAGCAGATCGAAGACTGCTTCAACCATTAGCCATAAGCAGGATAAAGGCAAATTTCTGCTCATCAATTCTACAATTGTCTTTTGTCAATTTGAATTTATGTCCCCTCAAGACAGTAATTTTAGCAAGAGAAAGAATCCTCTCAGCATTGAGTTTGCTCAAACCATTCAAGGCTTTATACACCTCAATCAGATCACCTCGCAGGTGCCTAGTCTCCAGACACTGTAATTTGCAAAATTTAAGCCTTTCTTTGTAAGAGCAACCCTTTGTTCCATTCACTAATCTTGTTGCCCTTCTCGGTAACCGTTCCAACAGCTCTACATCCGTCTTAAAATGAGGCCTCCAGACCTGTATACAGTACTCGAGGTGTGGCCTGACCATTGCCTTATACAAAGGGATAATCACCTCCTTATCCCTGCTAGAAAAATTCCTGCATATCATTGACAAGACACCATGAGCTACTCTTGCAGATCATCTGCACTGCTCAGAAAACTTCATATCTGCCTGCACATTCTTCTCTTGAACACCCTTGGCACATTTCTTGGAAAACCAAGGTTTAGATAAAGTACGACATTTTAAAGTGGAGTGTGGAATTAAGGATTCCATTCCAACAAGAAAAATTTCACTGACACGATTTGAGCAAATGTTGACATAATAAGTTTTGAAAGAGTAATCAGACCAAGGAAAAGAAGAAAAGAATTCTCACAGGTCATTCCATTTTGCATTCTTGTAATGCCAAACAACATGAGGTCGGAAATAGCCATGAGATAAACATCCCATTGGAGAAGAGACAATCACCAAGTTGTGATCAGAGATGCCTAAAGGACCACTCACTTTGACCGTGTACTTAGAAGGGTTGTTTATGAGAAAAAGATCAAGTGTGTTGGCTGTATGATTTTGATTGTATGTTATTCTGGTAGGTAAATGAACAATCTGTGTGAGGTCATTAGTAATTGCAAAAGCATCAGCATCTTGACCAGCTGGGTCAGTGTGACTAGAAAACAGAAGCCAACTGGAGTTATGAACATTAAATTCACCAAGGAAAATTACCTCACTGTTAGGAAAGCTGGACCTAAGAAAGTCAAACTGCAAAGAGAGAAAGTTAAAGAGCTCCAAGTGATTAGTGGAGTTGGGAGAATGGTAGAGAGACAACAGATGAATTTGATACAATGAGGTAGAGAGATTTTAAGCCAGAGAAGGTCGAAAAGAGGAGATTCCAAATCACCAAGTCTCTGACAGGGAATGTCAGAACAGACATATGCACAAGTACCACCTTTGAGGCAAAAATAACCATACAATTAATTTGGGCAACTAATGTGAGCAGTAGTTGAATCAACCGATAACAGATTCTATCAGAAAAGTACATGGGGTTTGGCAGACTGCAAGGGAAATGGACATCATTGCGATAAAAATTGAGACCATGTATACTTGTGAAATGAACTAGGAAGTGTTTGGGGGGTTTAGATCCTTTCTCAGATAGGCTTACTCTATTACTTTGACATGGTGTATTCAAAAGTAAGAAAGAGTGGGGGAGACATGCTGTATGAAGTAATGAAAATTTTGGATAGGCCAAACACATAGCAAGAATATACCCAGATCCTTGACATAACGTGACCTCGACAATGCCTCCCACATAACACAATTTGGACTCCCTCCAGTCAATATCTGGCAGAGGACAGGTAGTAAGATTATACACTGGCTGATCCGGAAGTCTCCTAGAGAGTTACCAAAAGGTTTGGTCCAGTCTACTAACTAGCTAACATCCTCACTAACAGTAGATATATCGTGAATGATGTTACCATCCTGAATAAGGTACCACCTTTGAGGCAAAAAGAACCATACAATTAATTTGGGCAACTGATGTGATCAAAGAATGGTAAGATGCACACTTGATATAGATGTAGGAAAGGAAAGGAAAAAACTGATTCGAGTAAATAATATGAATAGAAGAAAAAGCAGCATGTACTGGAACTTAAGAACAGGTTTGAGCATCTGCATACTGCTCAGGACCAAATATCGACAAGGACTATTACAACTTTCTGAAAGTGATCAGAAACACAAGAAACCTATAGGGAAAAACAAATCCAAAGAAGAAAAAAATTTGTCAAGAAACACTTGTTATGATGAACCAAATGCAACAAATGAAGAGCAAGATAAACACTGACAAGCAGAAAATTGAGTATATTGAGTTATGCAAAGCCATTAGCAAGATACTCAAGAGAGGACATAACATTTAACACAAGAAAAGTAGAACAAGCATTAAGGAAAAACAAAGGACTGAAATCAGCAGCCATGAGCAGTAATCCAGAAAGACAAATGATACTGAAACTGAAGAATAGCAATGGTGTACTTACAAATAGCAGAGAAGGCATAACTCAAATAGCAGAAGACTACTATAGAGAATAATACAAGGAGCAAGGGAATGATGCCAGCAGTGGGGAAGATGGATTGCAAATTATCAACACATACAACATACCCGATATTCTTCCTGATGAGGTAGAACATGTGTTGAAGAAAATGAAGAATCAGAAAGCCCTGGGGGAAGATGAAGTTACTGTAGAGTTGTTAAAATTGGGAGGAAGAGACATAACACAAAAACTGACAAGGCTCTTCACAAAATGCATCAGAAAAGATGTGACGCCTAAGGAGTGGAATAATGCAATTATAGTTTTGCTGCATAAGAAGGGAGATAAATCAGAAATTGGAAATTATAGACCAATTAGCTTGTAATCCCACAAACCAAAAGTTGTTCACAAAGGTCATTACTAACAGATTAGATAGAATACTTGATGAGAATCAACCGAAAGAGCAAGTTGGCTTTAGGACAGGATTCTCAACTATGGATCACCTTCACATAATATCACAGCTAATGGAGAAAGCAAATGAATATAAAACACGTTATGCCTGGCACTTGTGGATTATGAAAAGGCATTTGACTCCATACAGCATAAGGCAATGTTTTGGGCACTGGAAAGACAAGGCATAGATACCCCATATATTATGATTGTGAAGAAAATATATGAGAATGCTACCTCCTTTATTTGACTAGACAAAGACAGTGGCAAATTTAAAATCGAGAAAGGAGTTTGGCAAGGAGACACAATATCTCCGAAGCTGTTTACTGCTGCCCTTGAGGAAGCTTTCAGAAGATTAGACTGGTCGCAGAAAGGGGTCAATGTGAATGGAGAGTACCTAAACCATTTACGATTTGCAGATGACATTGTTGTCATAATGTCACTATCCCAAAGAATTAGAGAAAAATCTTAATCAGTTATGCACAGTTAGTAAGGATTTTGGACTAAAGATGAATACGGCTAAACAAAAGTAATGATGAAGAAGTATGCCACAGAAATGGACATAATGATTAAAGGAGCAGTAATTGAAAAGGTGGAGTCATATATTATCAGGGACAAGTTATTAGCTGTAATAATGATAAATGGCTGGAAGTCAAGAGAAGAATAAATTTTGGATGGACAGCATTCAGGAAATATAGTCACATACTGAGGAGCAATATCCCAGTTGTCTGAAACGTAAAATAATGAACCAATGTATACTCCCCACCATGAGTTATGGAAGTGAAACTTTAGCACTTACCAAAAGAATGGAAGAGAAGCTGAGAACTACACAGCAAAGAATGGAACGAATTATATTGGGAATCAGACTGTTAGATAAGAAGAGAAACACATGGATTAGGTAGCAAACTCAAATGAAGGACATTCTTATCAAAACTAAAGAACTAAAATGGTCTTGGGCAGGACACACAGCTCGAAGACATGATGACAGATGGACTAAGAAAATAATAGAATGGCATCCAAGAGGAGCTAGAATAAAACCTGGAAGACAACGGCGGAGATGGATAGATGAAATTCATGAGTTTGTGGGTAGTAAATGGATGGCCATTGCACAAAACAGCAGGAACTGGAAAGTTGCTAGAAAGGCCTTCATCCTGCAGTGGATTGAAAATGGCTGATGATGATGATGATGATGATGATGATTATGATGATGACTAACTAGCGGCTGGCCTGCAACCACCATTTTAGAGCTGTACCCTCGAAATGTAACGAAGATTGGATCTCGCCATGATGTCCATCATAACCTCAAAAGTCTTCAGTTGTAATTCATGATAGAAGAGATGGGAAGCGTTGGCCGGAACTTAGCTCTGGAGACTAAACATGGGTTCCACCACTTCAAGCCTCCAATAAGCAAAGTGATTGTACTGCCTGGTAACACAGAGGCACGGTATTCCTCCATGTGGTGTGGGCTGCAGACCTCAAACCCTGCTCACATTGGTTCACACCTGGGTGGTCACCCACTGTGTGCTTGTGCATGGAGGTTATACCCACAATTACAAACAGTCCCAACATCATGAGGTGCAAGCAGAGGATTTGGCTGTCATAGCCCCTCTCGACTTTGCCAAAATTGGGTCCACTTGACTTGAGTGTCACCAAATATCAGTTTCATCAGCGTTTTAGACTCCCAGGGAGAGTACAGCTTGTCTGGCATATCTGAGAGAATGTCTGCGACAACCTCAAGGACCATCTAGCACTGAACCCGCTGCACACCAGGGTCAAAAACAGCAAGTACAGATATACCCTAAAAAAAGGAATAACCTGTACACCCTCTCTCACCTGATATACATGGATGACATCAAATTAGTGAATTCCGCAACTGAAACAACTCCAACAGCTACTATTGTCCATCAAGAGAACAACAGAACAACAACTAAAATAATTGAACAGAAGGCAATTAAGTGAGTGAGTATTTCCAGTAAAACAGAGCACAAATCTAGCAAGCCATTAGGAAGATTGACAAATGAAACACACAGACAGAAGAAACAAAGACAGAAAGAAGGGTGAAATCACTCCACAACAGACTACAAAGACCTCCATCAAGACTGTGTACATAAGATGAGAACGTTACCTCCTTTATTTGACTAGACAAAGACAGTGGCAAATTTAAAATCGAGAAAGGAGTTTGGCAAGGAGACACAATATCTCCGAAGCTGTTTACTGCTGCCCTTGAGGAAGCTTTCAGAAGATTAGACTGGTCGCAGAAAGGGGTCAATGTGAATGGAGAGTACTCAAGCGTTTAGGGCATAAGCCTCAAGCTATGTAGGAGTCTAGACTATGTATAAATATAGTGCAAATGCATCAGGAATACATAGCTGTATCTGAATAAATCAGATTATTAATAAAACGGCATCGTTTTAAGTTATATCTCATATTGTGAATACCTTCACAACGAGTTGCCATGATATTGCACTTAGTCTTTATACATAGTCTAGACTCCTACATAGCTTGAGGCTTATGCCCTAAACGCTTGAGTCTAAATACATGATACACCATCAGGCATCTCTCATATTGTGGAGTTATACTTCATAACTGTTTTGCCATCATTGCATCACTCGGGTACCTACCCACCCACCGAAGAAGGGCCAAATAGCCCTGAAACGGTGCCGTCTGGGTGGTGGTATCCATCTGAGAATAAGTAACATTAGTCTTCTCCTTAGGTGAAGCGTTACTTATTCGAAGTAGTGCAATATCATGGCAACTCGTTGTGAAGGTATTCACAATATGAGATATAACTTAAAACGATGCCATTTTATTAATAATCTGATTTATTCAGATACAGCTATGTATTCCTGATGCATTTGCACTATATTTATACATAGTCTAGACTCCTACATAGCTTGAGGCTTATGCCCTAAACGCTTGAGTCTAAATACATGATACACCATCAGGCATCTCTCATATTGTGGAGTTATACTTCATAACTGTTTTGCCATCATTGCATCACTCGGGTACCTACCCACCCACCGAAGAAGGGCCAAATAGCCCTGAAACGGTGCCGTCTGGGTGGTGGTATCCATCTGAGAATAAGTAACATTAGTCTTCTCCTTAGGTGAAGCGTTACTTATTCGAAGTAGTGCAATATCATGGCAACTCGTTGTGAAGGTATTCACAATATGAGATATAACTTAAAACGATGCCGTTTTATTAATAATCTGATTTATTCAGATACAGCTATGTATTCCTGATGCATTTGCACTATATTTATACATAGTCTAGACTCCTACATAGCTTGAGGCTTATGCCCTAAACGCTTGAGTCTAAATACATGATACACCATCAGGCATCTCTCATATTGTGGAGTTATACTTCATAACTGTTTTGCCATCATTGCATCACTCGGGTACCTACCCACCCACCGAAGAAGGGCCAAATAGCCCTGAAACGGTGCCGTCTGGGTGGTGGTATCCATCTGAGAATAAGTAACATTAGTCTTCTCCTTAGGTGAAGCGTTACTTATTCGAAGTAGTGCAATATCATGGCAACTCGTTGTGAAGGTATTCACAATATGAGATATAACTTAAAACGATGCCGTTTTATTAATAATCTGATTTATTCAGATACAGCTATGTATTCCTGATGCATTTGCACTATATTTATACATAGTCTAGACTCCTACATAGCTTGAGGCTTATGCCCTAAACGCTTGAGTCTAAATACATGATACACCATCAGGCATCTCTCATATTGTGGAGTTATACTTCATAACTGTTTTGCCATCATTGCATCACTTGGGTACCTACCCACCCACCGAAGAAGGGCCAAATAGCCCTGAAACGGTGCCGTCTGGGTGGTGGTATCCATCTGAGAATAAGTAACATTAGTCTTCTCCTTAGGTGAAGCGTTACTTATTCGAAGTAGTGCAATATCATGGCAACTCGTTGTGAAGGTATTCACAATATGAGATATAACTTAAAACGATGCCGTTTTATTAATAATCTGATTTATTCAGATACAGCTATGTATTCCTGATGCATTTGCACTATATTTATACATAGTCTAGACTCCTACATAGCTTGAGGCTTATGCCCTAAACGCTTGAGTCTAAATACATGATACACCATCAGGCATCTCTCATATTGTGGAGTTATACTTCATAACTGTTTTGCCATCATTGCATCACTCGGGTACCTACCCACCCACCGAAGAAGGGCCAAATAGCCCTGAAACGGTGCCGTCTGGGTGGTGGTATCCATCTGAGAATAAGTAACATTAGTCTTCTCCTTAGGTGAAGCGTTACTTATTCGAAGTAGTGCAATATCATGGCAACTCGTTGTGAAGGTATTCACAATATGAGATATAACTTAAAACGATGCCGTTTTATTAATAATCTGATTTATTCAGATACAGCTATGTATTCCGAATGGAGAGTACCTAAACCCATGGATCACAAGTGCATGGATCACAAGTGGGAGACTCTTTCCCGATGCACAGTGATCACCCAGATGGAATATAATCATAAACACAACCAGTTCACCAGGATAATACAAAAAAGGCTAGAGCAAAAATGCCAGTTGACCAAAGAAACTGAACCATAGTACATGTATGGACAGGCCATATTAGAGACCCCTTCTCTCAAACTATGCTGGGACCAAGGCATAACAATGGACAAGACAATCCCACACAACAAACCAGGCCTAACTTTTATCGGAATTCCTGCCTTCCTAATCACCCCTACCCTCCAGAAAACCAATGAGGAAAAGATCAGGAAGTTCTCAGACCTCAGAGAGGAAGTCAAAGAAATGTGTCATGATCATCCCAATTATTGGGTCAATCAATACATGATGCCAAAGATCCTACATGAGAACCTATCAGCAATAAGCCTCACAGTGCACATTTATGGAACTCCGGAATCTGCAATCCTGGACAATTAGAATAATCCTTCAGTCAATAATAGTAACCAGACAAAACCAAGCACCCTATGAAATTGGTACCAGTACCCATCATGGGGGTGGAAAAAAATCCCATAAGAAGAAAAATTCATAATAACAATGAAGGAAGACAGTGGAGTAAGTGGCACTGTCCACTTGATGCTCCACTTGATGCCAAGGCATCAAGTGGAGCATCGAAATGAATATGTAATCATGCGAGCATACTATGAAATAAACTAGCTACAGACCAATACGACAATGTACAGGTGGTTGGAATGATTCCCGGATATTCAGATAACCGAACAGCAAACAGCAGACCATAGAAGGTCCATCGCCACGAAGAACCTGATAGTTCCTGTAATCTTGGAAAAAATCAAACATGACACGAGCAATCAATTGCAAAGAACAAAGAATATGGACATGGAACTAGAGGAGGAAGATCAAGAAAAAAATTTAACCGAGAGCAGCTTGAAGCAGGAAGAGATGAGGTCATGATATCCAGAACAGAAGACAAGTGGAAGGATCTAACAGAATTCGAAGGAATGGACTCCACAAAGACCCACGTGATAATGAAACAGAGACCCAATAGAATCTTATGGAGAGTCACAGATCACCTCAATCAGCAAATAATACGGCATTACCTCAACAACAACAACAATGCATCATTGGATGTCATCCACACAGACGTATACTGTGCTGCCATAGCAGCACAGTATACGTATAGTCACAGTATACACAATGGGATTAATTGAAGAGAAACAAGAGACCAGCAGCAGAAGAACCGAAAAAAGAAGGAACAGCCAGCACGGGAAAGAAGAGTTCAGCAGAAGATAGAAAAATTACGAGTCAAGATTAGCCAACTGAACCAGTACCAAGAGGGTAATAGAAGTAAGAAATTGATTAGAAAAGTGAAGAGCATCTGCAAGAGTGACAGTGTCCACAGCAAACATGAAACCAAAAATCAGAGAACAGGAGAATACTTGTATGTACTGAAGCAGAACCTTGTCGCACTCAGCAGGCCTCTTCCTCCTCTTTTCCGAGCTATTGTCAGTCTCTTCATTGATATCATTCCTGAATTCTTTGGTGATCCAGAGTAGTTGCTGGAGTTCCTTCTCAGTTGTCATATAGAGTTTGTCATCCATGTACATCAGATGGGAGAGGGAGTGCAGATTTTTATTTCCTTCCTTGAAGTTATAACCATGCTTGTTGTTGTTGAGTGTGATGGACAGTGGATTCAGTGCTAGACAGAACCACAGTGGGATCAGCACATATCCCTGAAAGATTCCTCTCCTGGTAGGGATCAGTCTGGTTGTGATATTCTCTACCTTGTTGGCAGTACTCCATTTGACGATGGTTGCTTCTAGGAAGTTTGTCACTGTTGGATTGACTTTGTAGATCTTCAGCATCTCTATTAGCCAGCTGAGGCACTGAGTTGAAGGCTGTGCAATAATCTATGGGGGCAGTACACAGGTTGAGGCACTTCTTGTAGGCTTTTTCTATAACTGTGGCATCAATGGTTAATTACTCCTTGCATCTGCTTGCATACTTTCTGCTGTTCAGCCTTAATGTTATAGCTCTCCAAGTGGTCTGATATCTTGTTGGTTATGCAAGTGGTCAGGATCATCTTGTACATTGTTGGGAGATAGGTGGTCAGCCTGTATTTCACCAAGTTTCTTATGTCTTGCTCTTTAGCCTTCAGATATGCAATTAATTGAGTAAGAATCTCTGAGATGTCTCTGGGTGACTTATTCATGTAAACTGCGATTCCTTGTTTCATTACTATTATCTATACATTAAAATAATTTTCCTCCTAGTGATATTTATTCGGTCAATGGGAGAAGAGGAATGCAGGTTATGTGATAATACATAACAAATACTAAAATACATAACAGAAGCTTGTTTTACTGTTTAAGCATGGTTTAAGCCAATGGAGAAGAGGGATGCGGGTTATGTGATAATACGTAACAAATAGCAAAATATGTAACAGAAGCTTGTTTTACTGTTTAAGCGTGGTCATACTAGATAAACCTCGTGCACAAGGTTTATCTAGTATTTGTGTTTATCCAGCTGACCACGCTGTACCATTCTTGATTTCCATATGTAACGTAATTATGTATTCATAGCTGGGAAGAGACACACAGTGTTGAAAGCTTTTGTAAATATTTTATTTTATGAAAAGGAGCAAGTGTAGCAAGCAGGGGGCGAAGTCCCCTAGTTATTATTACTTTATTTTAACAATCTCAGTATTTTATATTTTGCTTCTGCCATGAAGTGTCAAGCAATTCTGTGAAGTATATTTCACTTTGTTTCTTTTATATATATATAAAAAAACTAAAATAAAATATATGCTTTTTATGCTTTTACTTTTTTCCCACTATTTAATTTTTGGATTATACACACACACACTTTATTATATACAGGATACCCTTGTATAACACGGTTATTAGGTTCCTGTAAAATGTCATGTTGTGCGGAAACCCGTGTTATACGGAACTCAGAAAAAGTACGAAAAGGAGGGTTATGTTCCAAAAGCTAAAAAAAATACATTATTTCGTTAACAAAATGTTAACAAAACTAACAAAAATACACCATTCTAGATTTCGTGTATCTTCTGCTCTCTTTAAAAAATCAGTAATCTGCATTTGTTTGCTTTTGCTTGATAAATCTTTGTGAATTTCATCTTATAAACTAAGCATTTTTGAAGCTCCCTTTTGAACTTTGGGCTCCTTTCATTCAAGAATCTGCAAAAAAACAAGATTCTAATTGCTCGGCTAACTTTATGCCTCCCCTATGCCTTTTAGCGTAAAATTTGGAGGTACAGAGTTTTCATCTGCAATATCATCATCTGAATTGATTTTACCTCCAATGCCATTTGCACCAAATCTGCTATGCCAGCTTCTTTTTCTACCAGAAATTCTTGAACGCCTCCAGTAATCATATCTTTTTCTTATTTTTTTTTAAGAGCATCAGCGACTAAAGTCATGTTACTCTGTGTGTATTCCCTATAAATTGCATGTGTCTTGAGGTCGATTTTCTGTTTTGCTGGATGAAAAAACTGGGTTTCTGGGAGAAAAAACCATGCTACCCTCACCCGAGCCCGGCTAACTCAGCCATATTGTGAAAAAGACCCATAAAAATTCCTCCCTCCCTTCATCAGCAGGATTCGAATTCTGGTCTTTTCCGCCCAGTGTGGGGAGGAGGGCGATTCTATCAACTGTGCTACCCATGAGGCCTTCAGTAGTCATATCATCAAAACCTTCCCCTCCTACCAATGTAGTAAGTTCTACTCTTGCACCAATTCCATTTTCTGCCCGTTCTATCATATTTCCTGAATGAACTGACCTCTGGCCATACATTTTTCCACAAGCATTTAACATTGAAGGTTTTACTTCTTTCAATGATAAAGCTACGATTCTGAAACAGTCCCAATTGAGAAATGTTTTCTATGCCTCCATTAGCATTAGCATTAGTAGAGGCATATGATGCCAGAAAGAAAGCTTATTCAGCATCAATAGATTCAGGATAAATTTTTTTCCAAAATCCATTGTAACGATTTTCTGATGGAATGAGTTTTAAAGGTGGATATAATGCTTTGATCTAATGGATGAATGAAAGAAGTTGTATTCACCCAGTAGGGGCTCACATCTGGTGAGTATGGGTTTGGCACACCCAGGGTCCTGAGCTGGATATCATCATTCTTCTCTTACTTGGTGATTCCTCTCTCTCTCTCTCTCTCACAGGGTAAAAGGGAAATTTTTTTTTGGCTGGTGCAGCATAAGCCTCAGGCTTCCTTGCACCATATGGCTAATAATAATAAGTATGACTGTGGCGGTACAAACATAACTTCAACATTTGGATGACAAATCTTTTGGATGGCCTGGTGTGCTATCCAATAGCATTAAAACTTTGAAATCTAGATTTTAACACAAGTTCAACAAGTACAAGTTCAATAGTATAGAACGTAACACAGGAATTTCCCAACAAAATAAAACACACGAATTTCTCAATATTTTTTTTTTGACTAGCAAGTCGACGGCAGGGATTCAAAGAGTGTAAACGTTGAAAATTTACATCCAACATAATAGCAGGGTTTCCCCTGTACAAAAGCTCAAAAATACCATTTTATGCGAGGTTTACTGAAATTCTGTAACCATGTTAGAGCAAAACTGTGTTATCTAAGTACCATGCTATATGGGGATTGGCTGTATTTTTATTATTACAATGAAATAATCTTATTTATCATGGGTTGTTAAGAATGTGCTATTGATATGAACCATTAATGCTATTGCTACAGACAACTGTTCATTACATGCACATGATTTAACTTAATTTCCTTGTATTGGATATATATATATTTATATAGAGGTAGTTCACGACTTTACAAGTTAATTCGTTCTTAGCACACGCGGAAACTCGTAAAGTGGGAATTTATTTCCCATATACATAATGTTAAAAATAGGGGTTACGTTCTCAACAATGAAATTAGCTAATTAGTTTGATTAAACAATGATTGATTTATCAAAAGAAATGAAAATGAGCCTGTAAAATCAAGCAAATTATAATAATAAAGAAATTATTTATGACTTACAAATGCTAAAGAATGTTTATTCTTCATCATCATCGACTAAATGCACACTCGTTGATCACACTCATTATTGGCTCGGCATTCGTTGGTTTGTTGCACAAGGAGTAGTCTTCTTCAGAAATGCTTCAAGAGGCATTTGTTTCCAAGATAATTTTCTCTTTTCTTTATAAATTTCAATAGCATGCATAAGCATTTTTTAAATGAACACAAATTGCAACTAACACGATTTGCATGGAGTAACAAGTTTACAAAGCTTAAAAACAAGGAATGAAGAGAAGAGTCTGAAAATTTATTTATGTTTTTTTTATACGATTTCAGTAAAGGCAAACATATTTCACCATAATAACATAAAAAACCACACAACTCCAGCTATCGGTATTTTTGCAAATGCAATAACATGGAGTTTACTACTCATTTATAACTGATTGTACTAACAGAAAAGCCCAATAAACAGGAAAGTAAAAATTATTTTTGTTTTTTGGTAGTGACCTCCAGAAATGTGTTTTAAAAAAATATCACGAAGGAAGTCAAAACTGATTCCTATAATGGAAAATATGGTAGCTAATTCAATTTACACTATAAAAACGACCTTTTAGAGAGTTATAATAGCAAAAATTTCAACTTTCAAGGTCGTGGAATGAATTACCAAAAAACACAATGTATTATTGGGTTAACATTACGATATTTTCATGATAAGATGGCATCTCTGGAACAGATTAATATCGTAGAGCAGTGATACACTGCATCGTATAGCTACGAACGTGGTTTGAAATGAGCTATTTATGAATGAATGAGTATATATGAATTATATATGAATGAGCTATTTATAAAGGAGGTAGCATTCTCATATATTTCCTTCAAAATCATAATATGTAGGGTATCTATGCCTTGTCTTTCCAGTGCCCGAAACATTGCCTTATGCTGTATGGAGTCAAATGCCTTTTCATAATCCACAAATGCCAGGCATAATGGTGTTTTATATCCATTTGCTTTCTCCATTAGCTGTGATATTACGTGAAGGTGATTCTTAGTTGAGAATCATGTCCTAAAGCCAGCTTGCTCTTTCGGTTGATTCTCATCAAGTATTCTTTCTTATCTGTTGGTAATGACCCTTGTGAACAACTTGCAGATGTGGGATAACAAGCTAATGGTCTACAATTTCCAATTTATCTCCTTTCTTATGCAGCAAAACTATGACTGCATTATTCCACTGCTTAGGTGTCACATTTTCTAATGCACTTCATGAAGAGCCTTGCCAGTTTTTGTGTTATGTCTCTTCCTCCCAATTTTAACAACTCTACAGTAACTTCATCTTCCCCCAGGGCTTTCTGATTCTTCATTTTCTTCAATGCATGTTCTACCTCATCAGGAAGAATATTGGCATGTCGTATGCGTTGCTAATTTGTAATCCATCTTCCCCACTGATGACATCATTCCCTTGCTCCTTGTATAATTCTCTATAGTAGTCTTCTGCTATTTTAATTATGCCTTCTCTGCTGTTTATAAGTACACCATCGCTATTCTTCAGTTTCAGTATATAATGAATTAGATAGTGTTATTTAATGAATTATTATTTATTATTCTTACATTTAGATTTCTAAATTATCTTAAAGAGTTTCTGCTGCAATATTTTTACTCTTGTTACCCTCTCTTCACTCCCTGTTTGGTTTGATCCTTAAGTTTGATTTAGGTTTAATTTCAACCATTTTCACTCTTGTCTTGCCATACTGCTGGCATTATTTTATTTTAACTCTCATTCTAAATTATTTGTATGGTTATATTTCAAGCTGTGATATTACGTGAAGGTGATCCATAGTTAAGAATCCTGTTCTAAAGCCAGCTTGCTCTTTCGGTTGATTCTCATTAAGTATTCTTTCGATTCTGTTAGTAATGACCCTTGAGAACATGTAGATGTGGAATAATAATTGGTCTATAATTTCCAATTTCTGATTTTTTTTTTTTTTTTTTTTTTTTTTTTATGAAAACCCCAAACACGAAAAGTATCAAAACCTATAGTACTTAGTACTGTACATGGGTTGAAGGAAAAGTATGGGGAAGGGGGATGCCGGAAACTTTTTTCTAGAGACTAAACATGAGTTTCGCCACTTCAAACTTCCAATAAGCAAGCAAAGTGGTGGTATTTCACCAGTTGATGAAAGTCATCTACTATCTAATTTTTATCTCCTTTCTTATGCAGCAAAACTATGATTGCATTATTCCACTGCTTAGGTGTCAAACCTTTTCTAACGCACTTTGTGAAGAGCCTTGCCAGTTTTTGTGTTATGTCTCTTCCTCCCAATTTTAACTCTACAGTAACTTCATCTTCCCCCTGGGCTTTCTGATTCTTCATTTTCTTCAACGCATGTTCTACCTCATCAGGAAGAATATCGGGTATGTCGTATGTGTTGCTAATTTGCAATCCATCTTCCCCACTCGTCATTCCCTTGCTCCTTGTATAATTCTCTATGGTAGTCTTCTGCTATTTTAATTAAGCCTTCTCTGCTGTTATAAGTAAACCATCGCTATTCTTCAGTTTCAGTATCATTTGTCTATCTGTATTACTGCTCATGGCTGCTGATTTCAGTCCTTTGTTTTTCCTTAATGCTTGTTCTACTTTTCTTGTGTTAAATCTTCATATATCCTCTCTGCCTCTCTTTCTAATGGCTTTGCATAACTCAGTATACTCAATTTTCTCCTTATCAGTGTTAATCTTGCTCTTAATTTTTCGCCTTTGGTTCATCATAACAAGTGTTTCTTGACTAATTTTTTCTTTTTTGGATTTCTTTTTCCCTATATGTTTCTTGGGCTTTATCACTTTCAGAAAGTTTTAATATTCTTCGTCGACATTTTGGTCCTGAGCAGTCTGCAGAAGCTCGAACTTGTTCTTAAGTTCCAGTACATACTGCTTTTTTTCCTCTTCTGTTATCTCAAAGACCTTTGTATTATTTACTCGAGTTAGTTTTTTCCTTTCCTTTCCTACATCTATATCAAGTGTACATTTTACCATGCTGTGATCACTTCCAACATTTACCTTATTCAGGACAGTAACATCATTCACAATATATCTTCTGTTAGTGAGGATGAAGTCAATTTCATTAGTTGTTAATCCATTTGGACTCTTCCGTGTCCACTTTCTGTTCACCCTTTTCTTGAAAAAAAAGTGTTCATTACTGACAATCCTTGAGATTCTGCAAATTCCACAAGTCTTTTGCCTCTTTCATTTCTTTAACCAATTTCAAAATTTCCTATAGTTCTCCTTTCTGCGCTGTTTTGTCTTTTTCCAACCTTAGCATTGAAGTCTCCCATAATAATAGTGTAGTGGGTTTTCTGCTCATCTAGAAGACTCAATTCCGGTGTACATTTCTTCAACCTCTTCTTCATTGTGGCTCGATGTTGGTGCATAAATCATTATAACCTTTAGCTTGTACCTCTTAGAAATCTTGAGTATTAGTCTTGACACCTTTGGTGATGTACTTGTGAATTCCAAAATGTTGTTTTTTAAATCTTTATGGACCAGAAACCCAACTGCACCTTCTCTCCTTTCATTGTTTCCATTGGTGTACAGCAGATTTCCACTTGATAAACTTATAAGTGATTCATTTCTTCTTGTTTCAGCCAAACCGATGATATTCCAATTCACATTTTCTAATTCCTTTTCCAGCTCTAATATCCTGTCTTCACCGATGAGTGATCAATACATTGTAACAGGCCAAGTTCAGTTTCCGTACATGGCAGCCTGGTCGTACCCAGAGCTCTGCTTCCACTTTTTTTTTTGTAGTTGTTGGCGCATCGGCTTCTGTGGCCATAATGCACCTCCCAAGGTTTTTGCTGTACTTTGATCCAAGCCCAAGGCGGGATTCGAAACCATGACCTTTGGGTTGCCAGGCAGGCACTTTACCCACCCAGCTAGCCCGGTCGGCAACTGCTTCCACTCTGATCCTCTCGCTGCCATAAGAGGGAGAGTGAAAGCCGCTGGGGACTGAGGGCCATTTGTTTTGTCGTGCTGTCATATGCTGGAGATTTTGGTCTTTTCCTCTTCACGCTGACCAGGCATCTTGAAGAGAACAACTCTACATGTTCGTTGCCACCTAAGTGACATAACAGGGCTTACCATCGAGGTGTGCATGAGTGGATTTTAGGGAGGCAGGCCAACTGGACTTCTCCTAAATCTTCTGTAATAGAAAGATATTGGATCAATCAGTGTTTTGGACTGAGTGTCTGATAACACACAGGATACCTGTTCCCCCTCTAAGCCCCTGTATATTTTTGCTGTATTCCTCCCTAAAAGGTCATTTTTATAGTGTAAATTTTATTAGTTACCAATTCAAATCATTAAATGCACTACACTTTCATCGTTATCCTATGTTATGAGAACCAATTTTGAACAGCTTTGTGATATTTTTCTAAAGCACATTTCTGGATGTTATGACCATAAAACAATAAAAACAATTTGCACTTACCAGTTTATTGGGCTTTTCTGTTGCTGCAAGCAATTATAAATGGGCACTAAACTCAATGTTACTGCATTTGTGAAAATATCGATAGCTGGAATTGTGAGCTTTTACGTTATTATGGCAAAATGTGTTTGCCCTTTACTGAAATCTTCAATTGTATAAAAAAACATGAATAAATTTTCAGAATCTTCTCTTCATTCCTTTTTTTAAAGCTTCGTAAACTTGTTACTCCGCGCAAATCATATTAGTTGCAATTTGTGCGTTCCATTAAAAAATGCTTATGCATGGTAATGAAATTTAAAAGAAAAGAGAAGATTATCTTGGAAATAAACGCCTTGAAGCATTTCTGAAGACGACGACTCCTTGTGCAACAAACCAATGAGTGCTGAGCCAATAATGAGTGATCAACAAGTGTGCATTTAGTCGATGATGAAGAACAAACATTCTTTAACATTTGTAAGTCATAAATAATTTCTCTATTATTATAACTTGCTTGATTTTACAGGCTACATTTCCATTTCTTTGGATAAATTGTTTAAACCAACAATGATCAATCATTGTTTAAACAAACTAATTAGCTAACTAATTTCATTGTTGATAACATAACCCTTATTTTTACATTATGTCTATGGGAAATAAATTCCTGCTTTACGAGTTTTTGCTTTACGAATGCATGCTAGGAACGAATTAACTCAAAGTTGAGAACTACCTGTATCCTAAAATGTCACATAGAGGTTTCTTTTTTGAGTGTTGGAAATCAACAAAGAATGTGTAAATATCGAAAAATATTTCGGTGTAGTTTTTATTGCCATTTTATTCATAATTATCAATGAAGTGTAAAAATAAGTATTGTTCACACAGCAGTCTTATCGCCACAGATAGTAAGAAAAGGATTACAATATTTATAGAATATAGTTTATAGGCTATTAATCCCTAGAATGTTACATTAATTTATTTAACAATTTAATATTAATAAATATTTATTTAAAGACTAAATGCACAAGGTATAATTCCATATGAGTTAAAATTAACTATATAATATCGGTGGAGATACACCATAGTTAACCCATAAAATTAAACTACATATGTTGTGTAACAGCATCGTTTCAATTATATCTCATATTGTGGCTACCTTCACAACGAGATACCAAGTATTGCACTACTTCGAATAATAACACTTCTCTAGTACAAAAGACTATGGTTACTTATTTTCAGTGGGCACCACCACCCAGATGGCACCGTTTCCAAGTTTGTTGGTCTTTCATTGGTGGGTGGGCAGTTACCCTGATAATGCAAACATGCCATCACAGTTGTGAAGTTAATTCCACAATACGAGAGATGCCAGGGTACCTGCCCACCCACCGATGAAAGGCCAACAAGCTTTGAAATGATACGTCTGGGTGGTGGTGGTGCCCACTGAGAATAAATAACAGTAGTCTTCTCTGCTAGAGAAGTATTATTATTCAAAGTAGTGCAATACCTGGTATCTCATTATGAAGGTAGCCACAATATGAGATAATTAAAACAATGCCTTTATACTACAAATGTAGTTTAATTTTATGGATTAACTATGGTGTATCTACATAGATATTATATAATACATATTTATATAAAAAATATTGACTTAATATTTTTTTTGTTCTGCACTGATGAAAATTTCATGTTAGAAAGTTTGATTCTCTTATATAAACATATAAGAATAATTCATAAATAATTCAAATAATTCATAAATACTTCTTCCCTAGTACCCAAATTCATCAACAATAGGCCCTTCTGCAAATAAGCAGCATTTTTCAGGGCAAATAATGAGGAAAACTAAAATATGTTAGAAAAAATTAACTGGTATACAAGGGCACAAAACAACAGAAAATTGCAAGTGCATTTCCATTCAACAGGCTAAAAGGAAATCACATATTGGATTACATGAGCAGGACCAGTCACTTAATATTTTTAGCCCAAATCTACAAATTCATTTGGTCTACATTTGAAAAGTAATATAAACTTGACAGATATCAGCAATAAACACAGAGATTCCCAAAAAGACATTAAGATTTCTGGAAATTTCCAAGGAAAACCATGTTGATGGGTTTAAAAGCTGGTTCACTGTACTTGATTTACATCTACTTTAAAAGTAGTTTTCAAGCTAGATTGAAAACAGATATATTATGTAAAACTTGATAGCTTACCCTGTAATAGCAGAAATAAATTCTTCTAAAAAGATACTTGCATCTTCTAAATAATTGGTATTTATCGTAATCTGAATGAGCTGAAAAAGTTTATAACATAATATATTATAATACTTTTACAGAAAAATCTAAAATAATCTAACTGCCACACAAAAAATAAGAACACTAGTTTTAACAAGGAAATAAAATGGAAATAATTTTTCCACCAGACCTTTAAAATATACCAGTGTAAAAGTTATATCCTAAAAATAAAATAGGAGAAATGCAACAACATTCACACACAGCAGTGCAGTTACCACCAACAGGACAAGAACCACTTCTTAAATAAATGATGAACTAAAATGAAGACAAGGAACTCACCAGCACCACTTCTTCAAAGCACGGTAATGCTTGTGAATTCTGAAAGGATTGCATTTCAGTTGTTGACTGCTATCAGGCCAAACATCAATATATATCACCATAACATCTGAATACAGACAGTTCTCGCTTTGAGTTTTTTTTTTTTTTTTTTTTCAAGCATAAACAAAATTGAAAATATGAACATTAATTGAAAAAAAAAGAATGTTGGTAATTCATTCCATGACCTCGGAAGTTCAAATTTTCGCTGCATAACTCCCTAAAAGATAATTTTTATAGTGTAAATTGTATCAGTTACAATTCAAATCATTAAACGTACTACACTTTATGTTATGAGAACCAATTTTGAACAGCTTTGTGATATTTTTCTAAAGCACATTTCTGAAGTCACGACCATAAAACAATAAAAACAATTTGCACTTTCCAGTTTATTGGGCTTTTCGGTTACTGCAAGCAATTATAAACGGGTAGTAAACTCGATGTCATTGCATTTGTGAAAATACTAATAGCTGGAATTGTGTGGGTTTTTACGTTATTATGGTGAAATGTGTTTGCCCTTTACTGAAATCTTCAATCGTATAAAAAACAAATTTTCAGAATCTTCTCTACATTCCTTTTTTTTTTTTTTTTTTTTTTTTTTAGCTTCGTAAACTTGTTACTCCGTGAAAATCGTGTTAGTTGCAATTCGTGCGTTCTGTTAAAAAAGACAACTCCTTGTGCAACAAACCAACGAGTGCCGAGCCAATGATGACTGATCAACGAGTGTGCATTTAGTCGATGATGATGAAGAATAAACATTCTTTAACATTTGTAAGTCATAAATAATTTCTCTATTATTATAATTTGCTTGATATTACAGGCTACGTTTTCATTTCTTTGGATAAATCAATTACTGTTTAAACATAAACTAATTAGCCAACTAATTTCATTCTTGATAACGTAATCCCTATTTTTAACATTATGACTATGAGAAATTAATTCCCACTTTACGAGATTTCGTTTTGCGAGCGTGCACTAGGAACGAATCAACTCGTAAAATCAAGTACTACTTTTACACCTCAATCAGATCACCTCGCAGGTGCCTAGTCTCTAGATGCTGCAATTTGCAAAACTTGAGCCTTTTTTGGTAAGAGCACACTTATGTTCACCCTCACCAATTTTGTTGCCCTTCTCAGTACTCGTTCCAGCAGCTCCTTACTAAAATGTGGCCATACATCCTTACTAAAATGAGGCCTCCGGGCCGGTATGCACACCGGCCTGGAGGCCTCATTTTAGTACTCAAGGTTTGGCCTAACCATTGGCTTATACAATGAAATAAGCACCCCCTTATCCCTGCTGTCAAAATTCATATATATATCACTGACAAAACCCCACGGGGTGGTTATAGAGAAATGGTATATTCCCCATAACCATGAGAAGTGGCAGCCAACTTTCACAATTACCTCCACCCAATCTTTCTCATCTATCCTGATTGTGGTACCACACACTTAAATTATTAATCTGGGATTACTGCTACCTATATGCAGTAATCCCAGTGAATAATGAAGTTTAACATTGATACATATGCATGTGTTAATGTTTAATGTTAAACTTCACTATTCACTTCTTAGTCCATCTGCCTAATTTATCTAGATAAACTAGGCAGATGGACTAAGAATAGCATACCCTCACTACTATCTTCAACAATTCTACCCACCTTCATATGACTTGCAAACAGGCATTAGAGCTGAAACATCTTCTTCATTAATAAATACTGAAAACAACATTAGTCCAAGAAGAGCAGTGCCCATTCATTAGCATTAACATTTAGCATTAGTAGAGACATTTGATGCAAGAAAGCAAGCTTATGCAGCATCAGCCAAAAAAAAAAATAAAGTAAAATAAATAAATAAAAAATAACCACTTCCACTTCACCCCTCTGTTCGTTCGAAATACCTGTCCAGCTGAGCCGTAAACTTATTTAGGCTATCAACTTCCACGACAAGGGATGGAAGTCTGTTCCACCTACCAACCACACGCTGGCTAAAGGCAAATTTCCGCACATCTATCCTACATCTGTCTTTCCTCACTTTGAACTTATGCCCTCTCAGGTGATTATTCTGAGCAAGAGGAAGGATCCCATCAGCATTGAGCATGCTCAAACCATTCAAGGCTTTGCACACCTCTATCAGATCACCTCGCTGGTGCCTAGTCCCCAGACACTGTAATTCGCAAAACTTAAGCCTTTCTTCGTAAGAGCACCCCTTTGTTCCATTCACTAATCTTGTTGCTCTTCTCTGTACTCGTTCCAGCAGCTCTACATCCTTCTTGAAATGAGGCCTCCAGGCCTGTATACAGTACTCTAGGTGTGGCCTGACCATTGCCTTATACAAGGGAATAATCACCTCCTTATCCCTGCTAGAAAAATTCCTATATATCATTGACAATACACCATGAGCTACTCTTGCAGCCCGTCTGCACTGCTCAGAGAAATTCATATCTGCTGCACAACCACCCCCAGGTCGCTTTCATTCTCTACCACTGTCAGTAGTACCACAGAGTTGATACGCTGCTCTGGGGTTGCTGTTTCCCATATATAGTACTTTACATTTGTCAATGTTAAACTTCATTTGCCACCTCTCAGCCCATCTGCTCAACCTTTCCAGATCCCGTTGCAGCAGCATAGTGTCAGTAGTGTCCTTGACAACCCTGCCAACCTTTGTATCGTCTGCAAACTTGGACATTAAGCTTGATATACCATCATCAATATCATTTATAAATACAGAGAACAATAAAGGACCCAATACTGAACCCTGAGGGACTCCACTAATAACATTAGTCCACGATGAGCAGTGTCCATTGATTACCACTCTGTCTTCTCCCCCTCAACCACCCCTTTATCCATAGCAGCAATTTGCCTCCAATGCCACACTGCTCCAATTTGTGCAGCAGTCTTCCATGTGCAACAGTATCAAAAGCCTTTCTAAGATCCAAGTATATAATATCAAAGTTATTCCCTGCATCCAGTTCTTTTGTGACTGCATCATAGTATCCAATCAAATTGGTCAGGCAAGACTTCCCCTTAACAAAACCATGCTGTGTCCGAGCTATAACTGAAGTCTTGTCTAGATGATCCTGCAGTGCTTCTTTACCAAGTGCCTCCATTAATTTTCCGGGAACAGAAGTTAAACTCACAGGTCTATAATTACTTGTGTCAGCCTTTGATCCTCCATTGTGAATTGGGGTCACATTTGCACATCTCCAGTCCACGGGTACCTCCCCTGAGTCCAAGGAAGCTCTCATAATTATGGCTAAGGGTTTGCTTACTTCCTTTGCTGCCTCCTTTAATATAACTGGATAGATCCCATCCACCCCAGGTGCCTTTCTTGTGTTTATCTTCAACAATTTCTCCTCCACTTTACTCTCAGTTATTAGAAGATTCTCTAGCTTACTCTCGCTGAATAACTCCTCATGTGTGAATGTTGATGCAAAATATTCATTTAGTTTGTTAGCTACCTGAGCAGGGTCATCAACAGTTGACCCATCGATATCAAGTGGACCAATCTGATTCATCCCCTTCCTTCTAGAGTTTACATAAGTAAAAAACTCTTTGCTGTTTTTCTTTGCATCCCTTGCCAAGGATCTCTCGTAATCTGCCTTCGCCTGCCTAACCTCCTTTGTAACTTGGTTACAGATCAACATGTATCTATCATAGGCTTCTGTGTCACGTGTTAATTTGTATGTATCCCATGCATTTTTCTTCTCTGCCATATGCCTCATTAGTTCATCTGACATCCACTTAAGCCTAAACATTGAGCAATATTTTTTAGTTGGTATGTAAAGCCTAGTAGCTTGCAAGGTAAGTTCTTTGAATGCTTCCCATTTTGAATTTGCTGTTGGTAACATCATCAGTTGATCCCACTGTATAGAATTTAAATACTGTCTCAGTCCATCGTAGTCGCCTATACGAAAGCAATACCCCTTCCCTTTACCCCTAATGGTAGTTACCTCTTTGAGTAACTCCCACTTCAGAACACTGTGATCACTGCCACCTAGTGGTTCATTTATCTGCAGATTCTTAATGCATGAAGAATCACTACTGATAATCAAATCAAGAGTATTAATCCCTCTAGTTGCCTCCCGAACATGCTGATGTAGAAAACAATCATCCAATAAATCCACAAAAGCCTTGCTAGTGTGTGAGTGACCAGCCCCCAAATTCCAGTCAATATCTGGGAAATTAAAATCCCCCATTATAAGACTCTCTGATTTACTGGCCCACTCTATTTCTCTGTACAGTTTCTTATTATACTCATCAGAGTCATTAGGCCTATAGCACACTCCTACTCTCAATTTTGATCTCCCAATGCTTATGTCACACCAAACTGACTCGACACTGCACTGTCCAGTGATGTCGACTGGCTTCACTTCCTTGGATTTTATGTGTTTCTTAACTAATAGCATAACCCCTCCTCCCTTCCTATCCTGTCTATCCTTTCTGTAGACATTGTACTCCCCAAATTCCAGTTCTGCATTCCTTATATCTGTGTGACACCACATCTCTGAAATCCCAACAATATCTGCCTTTGACGTTTTGAGCAATAACTCAAATTCATCAAATTTATTTACTAAACTCCTAGCATTGGTGTACACGCAAGTATACATGCACCTGCTCTTCCTCTTAGCCACCCTAACACAACCCATGTGTTTACTTGTACCCCCATGATTCCCAGCAGTCTCTGTAATATCCTGCATCTTATTTTCCAGGCTGCTGCTCATTCCAATAGAAGGTGCAAGAATCACTTTCTCCTCTGCCAGTGGCTACTGTTAATCTATTAGTCCTTGTATCCCCCCAATCTAGCAGTTTTCCGACCCACCTAACACTGCCTCGATAGCATCAGCAAACATTCTTGCACCCTTTCTATTTAAGTGTATCCCATCCCTGTAGAAGCAGTCTCTCCTGTTAACAAGTACAGACCAGGCTGAAAAAAATTCTACCCCTTTGAGCCCTGCACAATCTTTCCAGGGCCGAATTGATCAACAGGGCTCTCATCATATACTCCCTCCTATCGTGTCTGGGCAGAATTGCAGACACTTTCAAATTCAACCCTAATTCACGGCTTTTTTTCAACAGTGACCTGTACTTGTTAAGTAATTCCACCGGTCTCCTACTCTTAATATCATTAGTGCCAACGTGTACAACTATATCACCTTTTGTGACCTTAAAAGACGATATCCGCTCTAGAACGTCATCAACCTTTGCCCCTGGCAGACATACCCTTTGTATGTCTGCCAGGGGCAATCATAACCACTCTTTGTCTTCTCCTACTCAACCATCCCTTTATCCATAGCAGTTGTTTGTTATTTGGTTTTTAGGAGCATTAGCAACTAAGGCCATATTGCTCCAGGGATATGCGGTGGTCATTCCCTGCCCTTTCCACATCTTCTGTATTTGGTGGTTACGGGCTCTAATCCCGGTCTAATCAAGAAGCGTGTGCTATGCACTGCTGCTCCTGTCCACCTGGCTACGGAGGTGCCTCCATAGCAGTAACTTGCTCTAAATTCCATACTGCTCCAATTTGTATAGTAGTCTTTTATGTGCTACAGTACTGAATGCGTTTCCGAAATCAAAATATATGTCAAAATTGTTTTTTTCCATCCAGTTCCATTGTCACTGCGTCACACTATCAAATCAGAGTGGTCAGACCATAGGGCCCTTAACAAATCCATGCTGTGACTGCAGTATAATTGCATTCCTGTCTAGATGGTAACGAAGAGACTCCTAAATTCAAGGATCTCTCTTCGTTATGGCTAAAGGTTTACCACCAAAGGTATGGCTAAAGATTTGCTCTTTTGATGCTTCCCTTAATATAATTGAATAGCTCACATTCACCCAGGGTACCTTTTTTTTTCTCTTCCATATTCTTCTCAGTTATCACAAAACTGTTCATCCAACTATCAGAATCTGTTACATTTCTGGTCTCTGTATCCCTAAAAAATTCCTCATGGGTGAATGTAGATGCAAAAATACCTTTTCAGTTTGTCAGAAAACTTAGGAGGTTCATCAACCATTAAACCACTCATAACTAGTGGACCAATGTGATTCACCCACTTCCTTCCTGTGTTTACACAAGTAAAGAAGTCTTTGCTGTTTGTCTTTGCCATTCATTGTCAGAGAATTCTAATAATCTTCTTTAGCCTGCCTTTGACTTTATTGCAAGCTAATTTATAGCTACTTTGGGCTTCTGATAATTTATGTGCATCCTATGCATTTTTCTTCTGGCATAGTATATGAAGTCACGTTTTCTTTTTATGCTCCTGTTTACTTGTAATACTAAGCATTTTCTTTGAATTTTATGTCAAATAGTTATGCTGTTCCTGATACTGTACTGCTGTTTCTGACCACTCCTTCTCACTGTATGTTGCTCCTAAAGTTAATTATTTTTAATCTTAATCACTGTACTGCTATCATCACTGACCAGAGTGTAGTTGCCATGCTGTTCCTGACTGATTTCTTTTGCCACTGTGAATTTCAACTTTGTTGACTGAGTGTTTGGAGCAGTGACCTACTTGCTTCTTATTGTTCGAAACAGTGACATTTGCCATAGAACGACATGGGCTGTATCATGTATCTCCCAAATATCCAGAAATAGTAGGCACAACTTGGTTGTCAGGAATGATGATTCACAACAGGAGCTGTAACCGATCCTAAGGAAAGTCAAAGAATGGCAGAAAGTGAAAATTTTAATAAATGCAGACACATTGTTGTTCAGCTCCTACATTATTGCTCAATTCTCTACATTAACTGAGTTATGCATCTTGCTTTATATATCAACAGACTCTGCCTGAACTGTGCTACCACAGTGTTTTAAATTGGTTACTGGGTTTTGCACTGATTTTCAAATGCTTACCTTCTGCTTACTTGTATGGGTCAGGCAATGCCAGCTACCATACATGAAGAATAAGGGAGACAGCAAATGCAATATTTACTGCCCATTTCCTTCAAATTAGACCTTGACTGGACGATATCCTCCCTAAGTGCCTTTACACATCAGGGCATGACCTTCGTATCATCATTTTGCACGGACTGCTATTTTTTTTGCTATACCTCACCGATTACTATACATATCTGTGTTCCTCACCCCCTATAAGCCATTAAACTGCTTTTTTGCAAACTATCTTTTTTTTCAAAAACTGCTATCACTACTGTATTCCCCATCACCTATTTAGTTTGAAGAAGAACCCCCTATCATTCAGACAATATTTTGGACTTTTGACCTCCCCGACAGTCTCTCCCTCTCCTGCTTGCAGGGAGAATCTATAACTATGGTTCTACTACTCCAAGAATAAAAAGTTAATTCAGTTCTACTACATTTCCAGACTCTATGCCCCTGTAAAATCTTTGCAAACACTGGGGACTCTGGTACCAACTACAATATATCACAACAGTGAAAAAAAGAAAGAATCGAATCAAGTCAAAAACTCAGATTCACCTTTGTTAATCCAGAGATTGGCAACTATGCAGGAAATAAGAAATTAAATCCTATAAAAAAATCAGAAAATTAAATGAAGCGAATAAGTGCAACATTATGGTCACATGCCCATGGCAAGGTGAAATTTTCCGATCTAACTTTCCTCCAAGATATCTAACATCCAGTTAAATTCTAAAAGTAAAACAAATAAATAAATAAAATAATACTCACTCTCAGTAATGCAAATGTCACTTATTCCAACGTTTGGTTTTTTATAATGAACTTTTTTTTTTATAACTGATTTCTTTCATTATGTTGGTGCATTTATTATAATTTCACTTTCAAGTTTAATTTGCATATTCATGATTATGCAATATTCAAATGTTGAATTTGCATATTCATGATTATGCAAATTCAAATATATATAAATATAGGCAAAATATATATTATTAAAAATAGTTGCACAGGAGAAGTAAAAAACATAAGAGAAAGCAAAAAAAAAAAACCAAATTCAATTACCCATAGCATTTTTTTTTAAGAAGCCAGTATAACTGCTATATTAAATACCACAGCTGGGGCAGGATATGATAAAATAATAAATTCTAGAAAGGTTGTCAATAACAACATACTCAAATAACCAAAAAATTGGATAAAATGCTAAGATAAAGTTTATAGTGTAAGCCACTAAAAATTCTTCTCTTTAGAAGTATTTTTAGTGGCTTACACTATAAACTGAAATTAATATATAAAATATACAGGGTGTTTCAAAAATGGTGGTCAATAATTTAAAGATGAAAAGTACAAACTAAAATAAGCAAAAAAGTCCCAGTGAACATTAGGCTACAAATGAACCATTTTCGAGATAATGCACATTTTCTGTTAAGATCCACCACTGACTATGGAAGCACTAGCTTAGCAAAGAGCTGTGAATCCTTTGCTACAGGTAGTTTTATTAAACATCAGATAATACAATTTTAATTTTGGTTTCAACATCACAGAATTTTACAGATGTTACATAAGGTGTTCAAAATGCTGTCCTTGCATCAGTATCGAGTTTTGTAGTCTTCTCTGCATTGAGTTGCAAATCCTCTCAGCATT